>NC_088099.1:111039335-111354491 GCF_036370855.1 Dromaius novaehollandiae
AAAAGCAGAAGGAGGGCTGCTGAAACCAGTTGCAAAATGCCTGCATTGATACTTGGGGAATGAGCCTTCAGGCAAATGTCTATTTGCATGATGTGTTTTGAAACTGAATGCTATGTTACTCAGTTTATAGATTTTACTCTTATCAGCAGCTACTTCATAGGTGAAGAATGACACCTGCCATGTTGCAACAACACCTGAAATTGAAAATCTCTTTGCAGCAAGCAGCCTACCTCAGCTGCTGCCTTGGCTGCCTTAGAAGTAGGGAGGGCATGGAGAGAGAGAGGGAAAGAAACATAGGGGATACTATTTAGCTGGTGTTAAAAACTCTTCATTAGCGTGACCTGCTCCAGTGCATTTTAGTGGCTTTTAATTCTTTTAACTCTTTTCTGAGCAAACACTGGTGAGTATTTTCCCACTACAAACTTGCAATTCATTGGTGTCTGTACAATGATATCTGTTTGATCGAAGTGTAATGAAATCTTACCTAAATCTTTAATCAAACTATTGATTGAACAATTATACTTTGTTTATACTGAAGTGTAATCTGTTCTCCCTTTCAGTCCTCCGTTCCATTATCTGATATTCTATAGAGCCTAATTATAACTCTTCATAGCATTTTAGAAGAACCAACACATTTAGACTGTAAATCAATGTTCCATTTTCATTGTATTGGAGAAATTGCTCTTCAGTAGGATTCTGCTCTCTCAAAGGACACGTTCAGTGCAGCACTTACGCTTAATTGATCTCTTGGTTTGCTATTGAAGTTCTTGTCAAGGTTACACAGGTGAAGTAATCTGTAGTATTCTTATTGTTGAAAAGCTATTTCAATTTAAAATTAGTGTTGAACTTTCTCACCTAGAAAATAAACAACTATTATGTTTGTTTGTATGACACCAGAATCATTTCCTGGTTCAACACCATGTTGTACATCCTAGTTGATACTTTTTCCTTCAGTTCTGTGAAATGACAGGGACTAGCCATCTGCCTGCAGCTTGGGAACACGTCTGTTGATAATTGATTACTGAATATGAATAATTACATTTTTTACATTAATAAGAACTCCACTGAGAAGAATTTTCAAATCTCTTGAAATTCTTGAAAAAAAGAAATAGCTATCTTCTCAGTCTAAGCAGTTCCTAATAACATCCAGAAAATAACCTGGAAAACTGATTCTTCATTAGCAGAAAGAGAGGAAACTGTCTCATTCTCTACTGTTCTATACCAAGCCTTTCAAGACAGGTAGATTTCCAAAAACCTGATGTGGGAAAGAAAAAAATACAAAATCTTTTTTATAAAATTGCAGTTACCTGATAACCATAGCTGTACAGAGATCTTTAGTAGACCATAAGCCTCATGCTGATTATCTGAACAGTGACTCTTCACAGTCATTTGGCCAATGTGGTCCATATATATCTACCCTTATGTCTTCTCTACAGTAGAGCTCAAAAAATGCACTGGGATCTGCTCATGCTATTTCAGTACATAATTAAGACTACCAACTTCCATTTCACTATTTATTCAGAAATAAACATTTATGTGAAAAAACCTCTCTACTTTTGTTTAACTTTTTTACTTGAATATTTCCTTGAATACAAATGTGAAAATTATATATTCAGCTTGGTTCTTCTCTACAATATTGTATATGAATTGGGAAAAAAAGTTTTACTAAAAATTCTTTATACTTCGTTACTTCATTTTTAGATCACAATGTTCTTTGCAACTGTAAAGCTTTACTTGGATCAGTGCGTTATTTATCCTCTTTGAAACAGTAAAAGTTTTAATTAGGACACTGTGAGGTTTCTTCATTTCCAGTGAGAAGAAGTCCAGCTTACTTCGAATTACTTTATCAGTTGAATCTTTGAAGCTTGGCATCTGATTGTGCTACATTGCATTAATGATAGCATGAAAGGTATGAATAAATATTGAGGTACTTGGATCTGAAAAGTTCACTTACAGTTTATTAATTTCAATGTCCTATAAACTATACATAGTCATTACTTAGATTTTTAAGGTTGTTTTGTGTGTGTCTGTGATATATAAAACTTTCAGGGTCAGTGTTTTCTGGTGGTCTTAAGTCAATGCAGATGGTTTAATCAATTTAAGTTAAATGAAGTCTTAAATTACTTTGAGAGTATGAATCCAGCATGACTCAAATATTTTTTAATATTTGAATATTTGTAAACTTGAACAATATCACGTGTCTCTGTATTTCGTATATTTTTAATCATTACTGTAAAGCAGTACTGAGTTGTTAAGAGGTTCATTGGATCTTGAAAAAACCTACAGTCATAGCTTTGAAATTCAACCAGCCTTTTCTGGGAATCCTCTGGGATTTCCTACTTTGAAGTAATGAGTTCCATTCGTTAGTATTGGCTTTCTGAAAATAAATGCATTAGGTCACTACAAATAGTTAGGTCTCTTAATCTCATCATTGGAAAATAAATGAGTTAGGTCCTTTGGCTGTTTTAGGTTTATGGGATGACTCTTCTAGAAAAGTTTTCAAAACAAAGAATACACATGAAAAGGTCTGGTGCTGCAAGTTTGCAGACAAAAAGAGATAAAATTTCCTAGAATAAAAGGAGTTAAATTACACTGAGTAAACAAAATAATAATATTAATTAAAAAAAAATCTGAACATGCTTTTCTTTCATTGTTGGTGGTATCTGATGTTGTTCCCATGTGGCAGTTTTCTATCTTTTTATTTTTGAAATAAACTTCTGAAAACAAAAAAAGAAAGCTGTAAGTTTATATTTACTATTTTTTCCCTTTGCTCCTATATTTCTGTTGTAAGAGTCGCTATCTAAATAGTGACACTTGAACATCCTTTCAGGTTGAATTTCAGTAGGACTTATACGATCACTATAGATTTTGTGAGACAATTACACAGAACTATCAATTTTCAGAAAATATTTCTACTCATATTAAGTCTGCTGATATCATAACAAAAGGATTTATTCCCACCTAAAGACATGCTTAAAAAGTGGCCAAAGTGACTAATACAAATTCACCTGAAATATATTAAAAACTGATACTTTTTAAAAATAATAAAACTCAAGCATTTTAGCTAAGACAGCGGACTGCTACTATCCCACTGAACAATAGCATAAGTTCAGAGTGAACATGAACCTTGTGAAGCATGATGAACTTTTCAAATTGTTTCAACAGATTTGAGTTTTCAGTCCTGATCACTGAACATATCTCCACTACTCATTAAATTTGTCTAAGAAGGCAAAAAATACATTGAACAGAAACAGTTTCTCTACACTTCTTATTTCTAGAATTGTACAGAGCCTTTTAGATCATAACACGTGTAAGTTTTGTAGTAGTTGAAATAAGAAGCTATTTATCCCATCTTCTCCTTTTTTATATACTTTATTAATATTAGTGAACATAATTACATATTAAAAAAAAAAAGCATGTAAGAAAGCAAAATGTGTGTACTTCTGTTTCTGTGATGCAAACAGACAATCTTACACTCAAAAAGTTGTAGTGCAGAGTATGAACATCTAGTACAAGAAAGACATGGACATACAGGAATGAGCCCTGCCAGAGCCCAAAAAGATGATTAAGGGCTTGGAGCATTCAAGGGGAGGCTGAGAGAGCTGGGACTGTTCAGCCTGGAATAGAGAAGGCTCAGGGAGCTCTTAGCAATGTGTATAAACACCTCATGGGAAGAGCAAAGAAGATGGAGCCAGACTCTTCTCAATGGTGCCCAGTGATGGCATGAGATGAGCACAAATCCAAATACAGGCTTACACATATGAAAAAAAAACCCAAAAATTCCTGTGAAGATGATCAAACACTGGAGCAGGTTGCCCAGAGTCATTGTGGAGTCTGCATCCTTGGAGACAGTAAAAACGCAACTGGACAGAGTGCTGAGCGACCCGCTCTAGGTGACCCTGCTTAAGCAGGGGCGTTGGACCAGATGGTCTCCAGAGGTCCCTGCCAACCCCAACTATTCTGTAATTCTATAGTGTGATTCCATGATCCCCCAAAAGCTTTCTACCTGTGAAAATGCCAGATATGAAGAAATGGTGGGCAGTGTATGAAATCACCAGAATTTAAACAACATTTGCTGACCTCGTCTGGAAAAAAGATTGCAACTTTAAGTTCACACATTTCAGTGAAGTTAAAAGTGAGTTATATAGTGTAGAGGATATGGGTAAGAAATGCATCATGAAAATCTTAAGAGACAAACTATTTCTGATATGGGAGATAAACAAACAGCTGGATGCAGTGAATAGTGTTGCTAGTTGTAAATAAAATCGTAATAGTAAGGTAACAATAGTAAGTAGGCTAAGTATACTAGAAAAGCTTTTTTTTAAAAAAATCTAAAAGTAGAATAAGTGACAGATTTCCCCCTGGACTCATTAAATTTTGATTTATTCTGGGTAAATAAATGCCCTATATAAGTTTCTTAGTAGTCAAAAAGATGGTACACAGAGGTCCAAAGCAGGAGAAATGAACAGCATTTGCTAAAAATAATGTCTTTACACTTATCTGTATTTGTCTGTTGTGAAGTGTTCTACACAGCTAATGGAAGTAGGGATTTTGTTTTGCTTTTCTTTCTCAATATTACAGAAAAATGATTAAGTAGACATTCTTTCAGTAGCTAAAATATGAATAATTAATATTAACATTTTAGAAAGTATCAGTGAGAAGCTGCATCTTATGTGACCTTTTATCAACAACAAGCCAAAAATATATGGGGTTTATCCCAAGACCAAAAGAGTCAAACCCTCCCCCCCCAAAAAAAACCCTAATTGCTCTGAAGTAAGTACCCATAACTCCACTGATGTGTAGTCATTGTTTTTCTGAAGCACAGAAACCAAAAATATATAAGAACACTGCAAAACAATATGAAGAAGTGAAAAATGCTGCCAAAAATACCTTATTTCCAGCAGCATAGGCTGGGATAGTTAAATTTCAGACAATTTCAGATTTCAAGTATGGACAATATTATTGAGGTCTGTATTTGTCCTTCCAGCTAACAGCATGTAACATGGGGAGATTAAGGGATGGATTATTGTATGAAAACTGAGAATGTACTATTCCTAATAATTCTTTTTATATACAGTAAGTATCCCGGGTTTAAAAATTTCCATGTATCCCAGTGGAAAGGCATACAGAGTACAGATAAACTTGGACTCATTTTCATTTAAACAGAAATGCTTGCAAATTGCGAACATTTTTGCTGCAATGAGTGCTGAATTAGAGAACCTTTCCTTTCCCCTGTGTGTACACAGATAAGTAGCTGTACTGTACATGAGGTAAAACAGGTTGGTTCTTGGAATGAAAAAAGCAGCAAGACATGTTAAATTAAAATCTATATCATACCATGAGGTTTGTAAAATTTTAACCATGAATTAACAGTTAAACTTAGTAATTTCATACCACAGTAAATTTCAAGAGTTAATTTTGGAAGAAATGACCTAGTGGCATGCAAATGTTTGCATTTCTTCATTGAAACATGGGAGACTAATGGCTGATATGGATAACAAGATGTGCTAATTGCTATCATTTACAGTTGCTACAGTGATGCAGACTGGTGGTGTGAAATTTATATATTCAGTGCAGTTGTGATTTGGGAAGATAGAATACTTAAAAATTTGACTAGTACTCTCCAAAATGTCATATTCAACAAGCTTAATACACAAAGGGATACAAGTGAGAATTCTGAGAAGATTTTGGCATCCCTAGTTGGAAGGTGTTCTTGTTCCATGTATCAACCAAAAGCTGTTACCATAATGGCAACCAAATGAAGGATGTTTGTGAACTACAACTTCAGATTAGATCCAGAATGATTATTTTTTATCATCTCTTTTATACTTATAACAGTCACTACCTTCTGAAATGAGAAAGAATTTTACAAGAGTTGGAAGTGATTGTTCATCACTATTTTTTCGAGCTTATTCTCTTTTATTATTTTTTATGGATATGACTAGCACAAGTAAACTTCCTTGGCTTTCTTGCCAGTTAAAATCCATTTTTCTTTCACAGAATATGTGTTTAGTCTCAGGAGAGGACAAGGAATAAAAAAGTCTATTTTATCAATAATTTTTGAGTCCTCATTAAAGTCCATAAAACAGCTGTATTTTCCCAGCTATAGCATCCTATCATTTGAATTAGACATGATATTGATAGTAGAAGCCAAAAATAATAAAAGAGGACAATAAATATGAGACTGCTTAGAAGGTTAAATGCAGTTGTTATAATATTTATTTTTCTTCTAGCAGAGAGAAGATGAAAGAGGTGGCCTGCATGCTATATACCCTCACAGAAAATAGATCATAAGATGACTCAAGAAGTAAACTCGGCCCATTCAAAGGCTGGAAAAATTATACTAGTTTCCCAGCAGATATTTATAAGTTCCTAATTTCCCAAAGCAATCTACTAGTTACGGTTATATGCTTTTTCCTAAATTCTTCCATAAATCCTAAACCTTGCTTGCTGAAACCTAGTCTCCTTAATTCTTCACCCACAACCTTAGAACTTGCTGCCAAAATTGTTGTGGATAATAAAAGTTAACACTGGTTCAGAAATACATGGTACTCGTGCAGCACATGAAATGAAAATCCACTGAGGCTTACTAAACACATACAGAAACCATATCTAGCTCAAATTCTTTCCTCAACATCTGCTGTTTTCACAGATAGTACACTAAATTTGGTCTAGACTTTCCATGCCCTTTCTTATGTTCAAGATAGTTGTTATATCAGCCTTTCCTTGTTTATATTGAACAAATCCATTGATTACAGACAAGAGGAATGATGAAAAAGAAGAAACAAAAAAATCAGTTGAAAAACGAGTGAGAGGTAGATGAGAAATGTTAAAGATGAGGCAGATATGTACTCAGTGATCTGAATGGCACAAGGACTATGAAGAAGTGGTGGTAAGAATGGCAAAAAGACTTATTCACAGGTTCAGTGAACATTTCTAAATTAATAGGCATTGGGATTGACTGGAACCTATACTGCCGTTCCTACTTTGTTATTCTACCCACTAGATTATAAAGCCCCCTCCTTTTCCCTCACTTTTACTAAGGCTAAGGCCATCCGAAAACATTGCATCAATCACAAAGATATGGCTCTTCATCTGCTTTTATGGTGCAGTATTTCAATTGTTTGTGCATTTCATGGAGATTGCCATTTCATATAGTAAGTAGGGCTGGCATAACTGGGACTCATTCCGTTTTTGACACCTTCTTTACCCATAAGCTCAAAGGAAGACAATAGACAGAGTTAACGAGAAACACAGTCAAAATCTAACTCTCTTTTTCTCCTCTGTAGGATATAAGATTTGTATCCGCAGGCCTGTTTGCTGGGAAGCAGAGACCGCACCCTTCCCCACAGCGTTCTCTGCTGCAGTGTCCTCCTGATTGCACAAGACACAGACCTCTCTCCTCTCTCCCCTTTCTCCTCTGTGCTGGCAGCTCCTCTGCAGCTCTGCATGTCTTCCGAGATTGCTATGGAAGCAAGAAAGGTAACTGCAAGTCCTGCTTCTAAGGTGGAAATCTGAAAATTAAGACAGTAATGGTGACTGTTGTTACAAGGATATAACCCTTTCCCATTTTCGGGTCTTCCATCCTTCTATGCTCTGCAGACAGCGATAGCTTTTCAGACTTGAGAAGGATCCCTTGGGATCCCTGAGGAAGGATGGACAGCTGACTATTCTGCCTGTTCCTAGAGGTGGCTTTGTCTTTTGCATGTTCAGTCTAATTAGGAGCCTCAGAAACAAACTACTAAAACTACTAAATAAACTAACCCTAAATAAAAATAATCCTAAATAATAATAATAATAATAATAATAATAATAATAATAATAACCCTAAATAATAAGCCTGCTAAATAAACTAATCCTACTAATAAGGAGCCTCAGTTTTCAAAACCGTGTCTCTCTACTCCCGCTCTCTCTGCTTCTGTGGGAATGCATGTAGATGTAGGTGCCTTAATTGTGGATGACCTGAATTCTGGAATAAATATGAGAAATTTTATGTCTACTGAAATAGGTATATACATATATGTGTGTGTATATATATATATATAAATATATATACACACACACACACACCATGCATAAGTTAAAGACATTCGAGATAAGAAAAAAATAAAACTAAGACAGAAGTGGAATTACTAAGCTGGTAATAGTAATTCAATGATTGCAGACAAAATTGCTAATTTTGATAAAGCCCTGAGTAAAAAGCAGAGTTGGAAGACAGCACTTCAGCAAGATTGGGGATATGTCCATACCATGGACCTATAGAGACCTGTATGTTCATGTCATGCATGGCCAGCTGCAACTCATTGAGTGCCTGCACTAGAGGTGGTGAGCATATTCGTGTTTACTTTGGTGGCATACTAGACTTAGCGCTCTGTTATGTCTGTTAGTGCATAATTAAATGAGTTCTTATAAACTGTGTGTAGTCCTGCTTATAGTCTTTGAGTGTAGCTGAAGGTGCACAAACAAAGTGGTGTAATAGAGAGAGGACTACAAGCCGCCCCGCCCCGCCCCGCCCCGCCCCGCCCCAGCAGTCTAACAATACTTACTATAATATCACTCTCACTCACATGAAAGGAAGCATCCTCACAATGATGCGATTCCTTTCTTTTCACGCCAACCCTACAGTTATGGGCTATCATATTAGCAAATTCAAATTTAACTGAGGATTTTAACTTTGCCTGGAAATAGTGTTATGGACATCGGTCAGGACTTGAAAAAGCAAAGAAAATACTCAATTTAACATTTTCCTGATTTTCACAAGAGTTTTATTATTCAATCACATTAACCTGCAATATCACAAAGCTGTGGGTTTAATTTCTTTTGAACTTCAACCATCTTCCTATATTTCTTGAAATTCTTTCTTTCAGGCTCATTACAGATGAAAGAAATATTTCCTTGTGCTTTCTTTAGACAGTATTCAGAAATCCAAATGGTGTTTTCAACATTATGTATTAGTATTAACTTTTTGATCACCTCTGAAATTACACCATGACATTTATTCTAAATTTTTTGTGTGCCATCAGGGAAATTTTCAGAGAAGAAACATTGTTATTGCCGACAGAAATGAATTACTTGGTTAAAAAAAAAAAAAAAGTGTGTTCAGAAGATTAGATCAGATTACAGGTTTCTCTTCTGCATGCAAAGTAAAGAATGATATGTATAAGCCTGTTTTCTCTAAAACCAGAAATATTAACCTATGACTTTTAAATTAAACTTTACTTACACCGTTCTTCCCAGGAAGCCCTAACTCTTTCAATTCATTGAAAACAGGTTTTCTTTTAAACAGTTTTCAAGAAAAGTGAAACAGCCTCAATATAATGATAATACAGTGATTTTGCACTTCTAAAGGGGCTTTTCACTTCAGGCTTTCAAAGCTACTTAGAAGCATTAAGGATGAGGATTTTAAAAGGAATTTATATCAGCCTACAGATGCCCTTGCTGAACTCTGGAAAGTTCTCACTAACTTCCTGAGTCAAGGCGGGAGGCACCTGCGAGGTTGCTCATGGCTTTTTCTCCCAGCTGAGCTGCTTTCACAGTAGCCTGAGTCTAGGTTAGCTGCACAGTGTCTAAGCTGAGCTTAACCATGGGCAGCCAAACCCTAGAAGAGGAAAGAGAAGGGGAAGGAAGGATGTTGCAGAGCCTGTTGGTGTGCTCAGGACCCTGATATTGTCATTATGAATGTTTGTGCCTAATAACAGTGATAGAATACATCATTGCCTTTCATCCCTGTGTTTATTTTTCTCCCCCAAATTTGTGGTAAGAACTGTTTCTTACAACTTGTTACATTTCCTACAACAATGTTAAGTTTCACCTCATACCTGTCCATTATCTGTCTGAAGCACATATGTTCTTAGTTATTCAGTCACATATACCTACCAGTGGCCATTAAAACTTTGCGTGATTGTACTAGTGCAAATAGCTTTATGTAAATAAAAACCTAAATTTTCAGTGTTCCATATTCTTCTGTCTTCTCAGTAATTTGTTTGTTAGCTGTGACCTGCAGTTTCAAGTATCAGAAGGGAGTCTTTTTCTGTAATTGTTGATTTGAGCTCTCTGCTCATTTGCATATGTGCAGAAGACTTAACTAATGTAGTTTGGTAATTTACTAAACTACCCAAGGTGCATTTTTCAATCATATTCATTTACATTTCTTGGCCAATTATATGTTGTTTGAGGTACCTCATTGGACTGTGGGTAATATATGCTACTCACTACCTGTGTGAAATGCCAATCCTTTGCAGTCCTCCCAACTCCCCAGAAGTATTTTCTAGTCTGTTATCCAAAACTAGCTCATTGCAGACACTGCATCTGGTGAATATTGCCTTGGTGATTCACTAGAGTGCTGGTTAATGTTTTGATAAGTTGAGTTACTGGGGAAAATATGACAGAATAATCAACTGTCAGATATTTCTTATGCGTCTGAATAAATCATTTGCCTGTTGATGCCAGATATATCATGAATTGTCAGAGAGAAAGATGGCTGTTTAATACAAAAGATGGAGCTCTGGGACATACACTGTTATATTAACATTAGAAGATGATTTTTTTTTCACGACTAGAGACAAGAAGATAATGGGAACTAAACACATTCTTGCAACAGTAAAGATTTTTTTTTTCCTTGGATACTTTAACAAAGAAGATTGGAAGTCAAAGTTGGCTCTGAGTATTTATAGATTCTAGATTTATGATTGACTGATTTCAGATTCAAATTTTGAAAATAATATCTGATGTATCTTACCTGATAACATCATCATTTTGAAAATGTAACAGTCAGAGGAAAAGATAGAAGAAATAATTTGGAAACCTTTTACTTTGATATTTGAAAATGAAGTTTTTATGGGGCAATGTTTGTAACATTTTTTTGCAATAGGGAAAAATAATAAATGAAAGAAATGAAATGAAAGAATAAAAAGTAGTAACTTTTGCATTCTGTTTGCTATTGAATTTTTCTTTCAAAAAAAAGAAAGTTTTCTGAATTTCAAAATATATTTCCCTTCCCTGATTTTTTGCTGAATTTTTAATAAATCAATGCAGTAATTTCTAAAAGTTTATAATAATTCAGTATTGGTTGCAGAACTTGTTTCTTTCCATTTTCATTTCTCTTATGTCCATTAATTTTCCATTCTAATATTGGAAAACTTTTATGATTTCAGAAAAGTTTAAGTGAGAAAAGGAAGGATAGTTGCTGATATAAATAGTCTTTCATATTCATATCCTTAGTGGTAACTGCTTATCTTTGTATGTGAAGAATCTGTAATGTAGCCTTAATCATATGGTATACCTAAGAGCTGGTCATAACACAATTATAAGCATGCACTTTCAGTCTCTCTTTCTCTCTCTTCCTCTCTGTAAGTGTATATAATTAATATTTCACTGAGAAACTTTTTTTCATACAAATCAAATATTTGATATACTTACATATATAAGATATAATATAAAAATACATTTCTTCCCCTTTTTCACACTCCCTCCTATGGTGATATGGATTATTAATATCAGATAGCCCAGGATGAGTTCGGTCTTGAATTTAAAAAAACGGGTCTCACTAAATTCAGAGGGACTTGGGCTTCCTTATATCAGCCCACAGTCGCTGAGCTACAATCAGATACAGAAAATGTGCAAACACTGAATACCACAGATGACAGTTCTTTCGCTTTAATGGAATTATCTACAATAAAAGCAAATATTACATTTGAGACAGGATTTTCTTTAAGTCTTGTTCAAAGCCGTGAATCATCACCTATTTTCATCCTCACAAACTAAAGATACATTTTCTACCACTTTATGCTCCATGTAGTGTAATTATTTACTAACACATATACACAAACAGATTATTAAACAAACAAAATTTGCCCATCTGGAAAAAGACATTTCACAGGCAAAGTTTTCTCCCTCTGAGAGAAGAAAGAATAAACAACTCATGCCAAATGTTAGTTTTATTGTTTAATTGAATCCAGAGAAGGTTTTCGGGTGTTTTTGTGGTAAGAATCTATGTAGATGAAAATATGATGTAGTTAAAATAAAAGCAGAGACTCAACTTGTTGCTAGAATAAATAGTAGTACTCTGGAATTGTAACCTCAGCAGTGCTGCATGTGTTGTTCATGTAGACAGGACACTACACCTCCAAGAGAGATGTAAAAGTTCAGAGCGGTTCTTCCCTGTTATCTGCTTGTCATGGGTCGTTTGATGAACTGGAGTTTGTAGCTGACAATATGTTTCACCCCTATTCTTCCTTAGAGTCACTGAAAGTATACAGAATTCATATTACTCTGCTTGGTAATCCTACTGTGGGTCTCCTAAAAGAATCATAGGATTTGAAAAAAATCAGTGTGATTAAGTTTATAATCCCTGTGCCACTAGATGTCCCTGTACAACAAAGTTTTAGAAGGACTGCTATAAAGTACCACGTAACTTGGAGAGGCAACGCATGCAAGAACAGTAATAAAATTGGATTGAGCAGACCTTGGCCTTTTTTTTTTTTAAGGCGATAATTGCAATAACTAGGGACAACACTGAAGATTATCCACCTGCACCAAACATTATTATTCATTGACACAATGGCATATTATTGACAGTCAGCATCATTTAATTGGCTGTGTAATGTCTTCTCCCACAAGAGTAAAAATGATGTGTTGAAACCAGCCTGTAATATTTGGCTATCCTGCTTGTTCATCTGACAGACTTACAATGTCTTCAGTGCTATGTACATAAAACAGATTTAAGGTAACAACAGTTGCAGCTATTTAAGCAAATAGCCATGGTACTATTTTAATTAAAGCAAATATTAGCATTTACTGACTCTAATATAAGAAAATAATCATTCTTAAAGAACTAGATCTGTAAGTTAATATTTAAAAAAGCAACATTTCTAGATTGCACTCATTTAGAGCCAAAGAGACTTCTTGTTTTATAAATTAGGGTTGTTTAAGGTTTAGAAACATGACAAATGTTTGCAAAATAATTTGGACAGTAGTGTGCTGCAGGGATACTCATGTTTGAGCAGCACTAGAAAGCTGATGTGCAACAATTATTTTGTTGCATCCCGGAGGAACTAAGCTTGGCAAGAAAATCATTGTATAAAACCAAACATATTAGATGTCTGCTTGTTGTGGGTACAACTTTGGTTTTCTTGAAGAAAGTCTTTAGGTCTGCCTTCTTCTTTTCATAAACATTAGTATATTGCTTTGTACAACATGCTTCCTGCTGAATCCTGCTTCAGAAAACCAGCTTCAGGAAAAGAGGCAGGCTATATCCATAGGCAATTTTAAAATGCTGCTTCTTTCACTGAAATTCAGATTTTATTTTATTTGGAGGACAGCATACATTACACCGTGATTTTGGTTTCAGTTCTTTTTAGATCTGAAATAATCCGTTGGCTATTTTCTCATTATTTACATCTAGTTAACAGACCACTTCCCATCCTCTGACTGTGCTCTTTCCCTCCCTGCCCCCCAAGGGGTTTTATTCATCCTCTATTAATATCTCTTTCCTGGGTACTACAAACATCACATAAATCATTGTGATGATTTCCAAAGGACCTCTACAAATGACAAAAGATAGCCTCTATATGACTCATCCAACAAAGTTCATTTGCAAATAGTCATTTGTTGCACATGCGTTTGCTCGTTTGAGTGTAGAAAGGGTTCCTTGAACAATTGTATAGGTTAGTTCTTCCTGAAGACATTTTCAGAGATGTTAAGTCCAACTAGCTTTGGAGGAAGTGGTAAATATAGATTCAAAAATATCCATAGACATCTCTTGTGACTTTGAAAACCTTTCTGTTTGTATTTGAAAACTACCTATAAAAATGTAGAAATCAAAGGCCAGAAGAGCTCTGTGATATATATATATATAAAAATGTATATATATAGCCAATATGTATGTACATAAGCCAACGTGTATGTGTAACGGTAATTTAAACAATGCCAAAAAATGTTCCCAAGCACTGGAACTCGATCATCTATATTATTATCCAAATGTTTCCTGGCATGAATTCAGTTTGAGATGATTAACACTTTCAGAAACAGTGCTTTAGCAACAGTCTCTGGCTGCATGGGAGTTGGCATGGAAATGGACCATCCCTAATAAGGAGTTCTCATGACCATGTTTTGGGACATGATAAAGTTTAATAATATGGATACAGTCCATTCTGTGACAGCTGATCCCTGTGGCAGAGAAGGATCACAGGTTTGATTTACACACAGACACTCATTTTATGGACATTTTATGGACAAACCTAGATCACCATGATTAAATGACTTTTTAAGACTGTTGTGGGGCCAGGAAGTTCATCACGTGAGCTGTGTATGCTTACTTAAGGCTGTCATGGTGTCTAATAAAACCATTGCCATTTTTCTATAGTCTTATCTATAGATTCAGATGCATGTTAGCATTTTGAATATCTTGAAGTTCTTTGTAGTGCAACAATGGAGTAAAATGCTAGAAAATACTTACCTATGTTTACCCAATAGTTCTGTTTATCTGAAAATATTCTGGGGATCATCTGCATATTATTCCTATGTTAAAAAAACAAACAAACAAAAAAACCCCCAGTCCTTATCAACTCCGGGTAAGCCTAGCTGGTGAGACTGCAAATCACATTCCATTAATGGAAAAAAATAACTGAAGAGTAAAATAACTATCATTAAGTTCATATGAATGGAAAGAAATAACTCTTTTACAGAAATAGATCAGTACTGCTTCTTGGTTTTCACGTAGTACACTTTGAATTCAGTCAGTTGTTGCAGCTTCATACTTCAGCCTGTTTGATTAGTAAGTAGCAAATGACTAGATGCTGTTTGCTGCAGGTACTTGGGGAAAATAGTGCTGTATGTATCATCCTTGAAAATCGAATATATCAAAGATTCAGAAGAATTTGGATGTAGAATAACCCATCCTTCCAGCCTTTCCTTAGTTTAAATAAGTGTTGTGGTATTTAGCTTTATCTTCACTTCACTTTTTTCTTTTCATTACATACTCTCTCTGATGGGAATTCATTTTAATCACAAAACCTTTTCCTTTCAGTTCTAGGAAGGTGCTAGGAAGATTTTATCAAAGCCATTTTGAGACTGAATCAGGGAAATGTAAAATTAACCCATAGATTCTCAAACCAGGGAGAATACGCTGAGAAGGCATTGCTGTCCTGGTCTTAAATTCTTCCCTGCATAATCACTAATCAGAAAAGAGACAACATATGGCTTGACAGAAAATGAATAGTTCTTCAAATATAATAAAAGACATTTCACTTTTTTTAGTTCAGAGCATGCTTTTTCCTCTGATCTCATCTATATGAAAGATTCATGGAATAGAAGTTACTATCATGATTGCCGAGATTGACTTCTTGTTGCACACTGAACTTCTGCAGACCATGTACCCAGAAACTTGGAATTAGGCTCACCTTTGAAGTAGGCATGAAGATACATGTACTATTTTGTTAGTACTGCAGCAGGAAATGAGACCAAAGTATTGATTTTTCCAAGGAAAAACTCCACAGTGATTGAGAGACACAGTCCATAAGGAGAAAAATTTTAAGGACAACATTTTCCATTAATAAAATTCCTTGTTCAGTTTTAGAAGAAATCAATAGCTTTGTTTCTTACCTTTGCCAGATGACACATGGATCTGTGTAGCAACCTAATGCACTATTGCTACACTGCTGAGCTGTCTACTCAGTTTTCTTCTAAAGAAAGTTATACACAGGTAGCTACATTGCTATATTTCTATCTAATCCATAGTGCATTGTTTTTGCAAGGGCAACAGGAGTTGTGGAGAGATCAAATAAACCCATGACTTTGGGTTGGCATCCCCACTGACGTGCACTACTAACTTAAGCAGTCATTTAAATGGCAGCAACAGCATATTAAGCAGGAGGGACTAAGGAGTAAAAAAAAAAGAAAAAAGCTGCTTCTTCCTTCCCTTCCCCCCACCTCCCCCAACAACAGAAGCAGCCAGGTTTCAGGTTTACATAAAGATTTGTATAATAATAGATTTGTCAGACAATTTTTCATTACCATACTCAAAGGACCTGGCATGTGGCAATTTTTCCTATTGCTTACTCCAACTATTTATATTTCTTTTTATGGAGTTTTTATTTTGGTTGATTTTAATGCTCTGTTAGATAAAGTGAGAAATATACTGGAGCTGTATAAGAGTAAAGAACCTCTGAATCAAAATACTCTCAGGCTTTGAATGGATGTTTAGATTCATCTGTACATTTGAAATTATCTCAGGTTTATCTCAAGAAGTGAAAATTTTTTAAGTAAAAATACCATGGAACTACATTAAAAATCAATTTGCTGCTGCTCTCATACGGTCATTTCTGGAGGGGAATATGATAACGACTCAGTGGATTAGAGCAGCATGACACAGACCAGGAGGAAAAATCTTCATTCATATATAGATGAAACATAAGAAGGAATTTTCTATTGAAAGGGCATAACTATCTTCCAAAATCTGGTCAGTAACTAGGTACTAATATTGTTAATTTTGTGAAAGTGCCTGGAGATTTTTAATACCAAAATTATCAAGAAATCAATTTTTCATCTCATGCAGAATATGTCACTTCCAGCAGCTTGGCACATGGTGATTGATGATAACTTTCTAAGTAGAAAGATCCCTACATGCTCAGTCTCTGATGTCACTTCCCATAGGATCCACTTTCAATGCATGAGACTGACCTAAACTTCCCGATGGAAGAGCAAGGTACTTCTTGGGTTGATTGAAAATCAGTTATCTAAGAAAGAAGCTAAAAGATGTCACAAACAATGATCTTCTCTACCAAGTTCTATTCTGGCTATCAAGGGAACAAGAAAGTCTAAAATAAATCTAAGTCGGGTCATGGGTCACTCTAGCAGTGATGGTAGGAACGGAAGTTTGTGAAAGAACTCTCCTGATATTAAAAACTACAAAAAAAACAAACAAACAAACAAAAGAACCACAAAAAGCCCCCTCCATATTGCTGTGTTATTATAAAAGAGATGCATTAGTAAAGTCACAGCATCATATTGAAAACTATTGTAGGGAGCAGGAACCTAAACACACTAAACTAGGAAAAGACTTGGAAAGAAGAAGAAGAAGAAAAAAAAAAGCCTCTCTTCTCCCTCAAACACTTTGTTCTGCAGAGAGATCCACATTATAGTTTAATTTTATTTTAAACAGAGCACAAAAAAGCAGGGGTTGCAAGTCCCTTTCTTTGAATAGTTCAATTTATCATGAAGTCAGACCTCGTAGCCTCTCAAAGCTTGCACAGCTCTAGAGGTTATGACTATTCACTGATGAGTGGTACCGATGAAATGCAGTCATAGCTCCCTTTCTTCCTTTTTTTCTTTTCATTTTCTATACTGTCCCTTACAATGGCATAGAAACAAACATACTGATTTTTAAGGAACACCTTGACAAAGATGACTGACAGCAGTGTCATATACTTTTAATGATTTTTGCAGACTGAACACTCAATGAGAGCTCAGCTGGGGAAGAAACAGCTGAAAACGAGGATTTTGTTTTTTTCTTTTTCATCAGACAGTAATGGTGAAAACATTAGGCATTACAAAAATGGTTCATGATAGACAATTTTTTTAAAAAATACAGACATGCAGTGGGTCAGGAATTTCAGGGCTTCCAATGTTTGATTCCCCAGGGAATTTTAACATCCAAAACTGGAAACTTCTGTGACTCTCATTTCAGAAAAAGGCCATTCAAGGTTTCTAGACTTCCTTTGCCAAAGACTATGAAGCCCTTGGATTCTTGGCAGGAAATGGGAATCCCAAAGCTTTTGCGTTTTTTTAAGTCAGAATTCTTATGGAAATTCAAAGCATTTCTGAATCCCTCAAAGTGGGAGATTTTTGAATCCTGGAAAGTCCTTCTGCTCAATTTATTTATGCTAAACAAAGACCTGGAGAATACTTTGGGCTAATCCTCCTCCCACATACATATGCACACCTCTGAACAATCACAGCATATGGCTGCTCTGTTCTGTTAAGAATTGAGAAAGGGAGAGATACAGAGTGAGAGAAAATGGATTAGAGTTTTATTGGAGATTCAATGAAGGGAAATATCTCATTCCCATCCTTAGCTATCCATCTGCATAACAAAGACATCCAAAAGACATATGGTCTGCATTTTCCAAAGAACTAATGTGTTTAGGGGTCTTCAGGAGGTCACTATTTAAACACGTCAGCTTCTTTAAATCTAGTCTGGTCTCAATTTTCCTGTTAGGTTGCTTTGTACACCAATAAAAATATAAACCAACAAAAGCAGCTATGACTATCTCAGAGCCATTTATTTCCTTACACCACTTCTCCAATTTATTTTTGTTTTATTTGCAAAAAGAACTTAGGAAGCCTAAACTAAGATCTCTCCATCCTTGATTATGTCAAAATTACGTTATTGTTTTCCTTACACCCTCTGTGGCTAAGTCAGTAGATGTAATTTTACTAAATACTTAGAGAAGTTAGCTGCAAAGAGATTCTTTATTGTCAGATTTTCTTCTTTCTTGTTCCATAGATTATTCTACAATATTCTTATGGTGACAAGAAAATAATGATATATCACATTAGCATGTAATCTGCGTGGTGTTTCTTCAGAAATATATCAAGTCATCAACACAGTAGCACTGCAGCAATATCACTTTGATAATGATTTAAACTATGATATCATCGGTGCTACTGTACATCACTCCAGTGATAGAGTATGTTAATGCATCATCAGATTGATATTGCTGTAGAATGAAGTATTAGCATAATGCAGGGGTGATGTAAGTACAATAGGTAAGCTTTCTTCTGCTGCTGAAATATTAACTATAGCATAATGCAGAGGTGAGGTAACTACAGCAAGTATATTTTTCCTGTCAACCATTTTTCTAATTAATAGAGATGTGCAAAGTCCGTATTCATTCACATTACATGTGAGCCAGATTGTGCCACCCTGGTGTTATAACTATTAATTTAACTAGAACTATCAAGCCTGATATGTGCATTGCTTAAGTGAATGAGAATTTTGCTGTTGACTTAAAAGAAACAAGATTAAATTTTCGTTTAGAAACAATGTCCAGCTCATTATAAAGAACTTTGATAATGAGAAAGTCTAGTCTAATATAGTGGCTGGAAACTCAGGCAGGTGACTTCTGCTCCTGGTGATTTTGCTATAATGCTACTGTGTTTATGATTTGGTGTAATATAAAACTGACGTGCTGTATGATCTTGTGTGAGTTGCTTCTCACTGGGAAGTTTTTCTTTCATATTTGTGTCTGTTTCCTGTTCGTTGTTTAAAAATTTTGAGTAGGGAATTGCGCTTCACTAGTAGGAATAAAGTACCTAGCACTTCAGGATTGCAATGTAGATTCTATTGCCTTCTAAATAATACCTTATTAATCTTTTATAAAGACTTAATAAAGTGATCTAGAATAGAAGAAACCCTTGAATCTATTTTTTTTTATTACAGAAGAAAATTATTATAAAATAAGTATTCCTCTAATCTCCTCAGTTATTTTACCGTTACAGCACCAAAGTTGTTTCTACACTAGTGAGAGGAGAAGAGGCATTTTCAAGCTGAAAAAAGTAAGTGCTACATACACACAAAAAGATTTTCCAAATTCTTATGGAGAAAAGCATTCTCACCTCATCCTCCTCAGAAAGGGATGTAGAAGTGACCCTATTTCCCAAAGAGACAGTAGGAGAGAAAAATTGAGTTAACAGAGTCCTATGGTTCCTGCGACCAGTAAAGGAGGAGATAAGGCCAGGCATTGAAGGGACAGGATTAAAGGAAATAAGCCTAAGTCGAAGGGGAAAAGGAGCATCTATTTACTCAAGGAAAAAAAAGAGTTGAATTTGCAGTAATCAAAGAAGGGGACTGGCATTGGATTTTGGCCAGCAATCAAAACAACAAACGGTTCTACCTTTCCCACAGATAAATTTAGGTCCCTGGAAAAGCTTTCTTTTGACCTCCTTACTGCCCTGGGGTGGAAGTCCCCTGGCTTGGTAGAGAAGAAGGGCTCTGGGTTCATTCCTAGCTGAATATACCAGTGGCTGCTAGCTACACCTTCCTGTCCACATGTTGGTAAAGGAGAAAAAAGAGGACTCAAGTCCTCTTCCCACAGCTGGTGGCTGAACTCACTTGGCTCTGAGACTGTTACTCAACTTAAAATGTAAAATGGCAATACAGAGTAGGAATGTGGTTATTTTACTCAAGTAAAAGTGATAACGAGAAGTATCCCTCAGTTTTTGCAAGCATGAGTTACAGACGGCTGAATTATTTCCAAGCCATATATTATTTCTTCAAGTCATTCAAAACATGGCCAATAAAACCCGTATCCATTGTTTACACCATAATTCCCTGCATCCCATGACATTTGCAAAAAATAATTTAGTTTCTTTTTACCCCTTTACCTGTAAGATTTAGTGTTTGACATTTGTATGAGTGCTTAAATAATTTCAACCCATATATATAGCACAATGCAGTTCACTGACAGAGATACCCTGGAGAGTTCTGGTACATCTACAGAGAATAGTGCTGAACAGAGATGTGTCTTTGTATGCATGAGCACGTTTCCATATTGCATTAAAAAATCCTACTGCGGAACCACACTCAAACAGTTCTCCTCTTTCCATTTTAGATCTTGCACTACATCAATGTATCACTGCCATCCTAATTCCTGCTATCATTACTACTTAGTTAAATTAGAAGCAGGCTCTTCATCCACCTAAACTCAGGCTTAGATGTCAATGATATAGTTCACAAAATCTTTAAATGGACTTGTATGAGCTAAGCATCTTCAAAAAAATTATCCTGAGAGTCCTCCATCTGGGATTCATAACAGAAAATTTTAATTGGACACATTTGAAATATCAGTAGGTAGGACTGAGAGAGTTTTCCATGATATATGAGGAATCTGCTAAACAAAGAAGAACTTTCTGTGTACTCCTATTTTGCGGCAAGCTGAGAGCCCTGCTATCCTTTGTCTTTGCTGCTTTGAGATTTAGAGTGTGGGAACAGATGCTAAGGAAAGGAATTACAGGGCAAAGGCAGGTAGGGCAGAGGAACATGATAAATATAACAGGCCTCTGTGACTCCTTGCACACATATTGCCTCTGCTTGTTATGTGATAAATATTACACATGTAGCCCTATGCATCACCCTCCTCCACCTGTGGAGAAAACAAATTTTAGAGCAACTTTTCAACAGACTGGTAACAGGTCTGCACTTGAAATCAGTTCCCAAGAATCTATTAACATTCCAAGTCACTGAGCAGCAGGGCAATTCTCAGCCTCCCAGTAAAATACATAGTGAGTGATTTAATGTTAACACTAAGAGGCTTTGTTGTGGCTAAGCAGCTCCATGAGTGCTATGTCACCTACCTCACTGCCCCCAAATGATTTAAACAAGGCTCCTCTGTCTTCTCGGCAGCCAAGCGGGCCTGCATGTAATTTGACCTGCTAAATGATTATACACAGCCTTCTGTTTTCACTGCAGACAAGCAGGCTGCTGCATTTAGCACTTTACCTCTTGCTCACCCAGTCTTCTGTTTAGGCTCTGACCGGACTTGACTCAAATGCCTGGCCCCTGTGACTATAGCAGTTCAATGACAGCAGCATTTGCATCTGAAAAGCGGAATTGCCAGTCTGAGCTCATGGGAGACTGTATGTGCATGCAAAGAATAGTGATAATACCACAGTAGGGTGGCATTCTTTACTCCCCTTTTCTCTTTTGCTATAAGAGCACAAGAGTTGCAGAAAATAATGAAGTGGTCTTCTATCCCTTTCAAATATAAGCCTTGGAAACGTCTTTCAGGAAAATGATGAGACCTTTTACTGGTAAGTGTCAACTTTCTATTCTTTCTATCACAGACTGTAACAGAAACTAGAATAGCCATTAGGTACTAGTAGCCATTATTAGCACCCAAGTCAAATGACAAGTCTGAGCAGCATTCCTCTAAACAAGGTTTGTGTTTGCAGGCCATCCTTCTCTTTGCTCAAGTTATTCAAAGTTGGCACTCAGAGCTTCTCAGAGCACAAAGGAAGCTCAGGAAGGCTTCTATTTCAAACCGCCAGGCACCATATTCTCCTCTAATAGAAAGAGAGCAGATGGTGTCAGGATAAGAATTAGATAGATGCCTATTATGTTAGACATCAAGCTTCAGTGATAAGATGCTGCCCAATATCTCAGGTTTCTTTAGGAAAGACAAAAGTTTTAATCAATTTTGTTATAGAAAGCTTGATAATATATCCTGAGGTCGATGAGCTCATTCAAAACAAATGCCATTCAGAGAACTGTTCATCCATTCCAGTAGTTAGCTTCAAGACCTGCCATCACCCATCAGCAGCAGACTCAGCGTGTGGTTAAAGAAGATTGCATTGCCTACTCACCGCACTCCTAAACTGTTCTCCATTCCTCTGTTGTCACTGCTCCTAGGACTCCTCAGACAGACTAATGCCATCCAGTCAGAGACATCTGAGAGTGGATATTCTGGGCTCAATGACACCATTCATTTGGCTCTTATTTTACCACATGCAAGACGCCAATTTTCTGTGAAAAAAGTGTGGTGGAGTGTTGATATAGGTGTTGGGAACCATTTATTTAGTATGCTGTTGAAAATTACAAATATATTACATAGCAGTATACACTTTTACTGTACAGTGAATTCAAATTTGAGTCCTGAAAGTTTTTTGTTTGGTTGGTTTCTTTTGCCCTGGAATGGTGCATTTTCATGTACTAAGGTTAGTTCATTTAAGGAACTCAGTTAACCAAACAGAATCATTGCAGTGCAAAAGCCAAACACCGTGGTTCCTGCAGCAAGCATAACAACTTAGAGATAAGCTAGTAGTAAGTGTTTTTAAATGAGATATTCAGCCACAGCTTAAAGATGTCCAGTGAAGGGAAATACACCACCCTTGGTATGCTGTTCCTGTGGTTAAAATTCTTACTAAAAAAATGAGAATATTTGTCCAGCATCAGCTTTCACACATCAACCATAGAAAGGATTTTTTTCTGCTGGATTAAACTCATATCTTTTCATATGTACGCAATTAGAGAATATGCTTGATTAATTTAAGATTCTCTTGAATAAACTAATTCATTTGATCTCCTTAAATCTCTCACTGTAATAAATATTCCTCCTCAGTCTGCATACCAGTCTTGGTGGATAGCAGCTAGCTTTTTGTTTTGGTCCACCTCAGCTGGATGGTATTTGCAAGTGCTGGTGTTAGGGGGAAAAAAATCATATTTCTACCCACCTCACTAGAGATGGGAAGGGGATGAGCAGTGGAAGAAGATCAAATAGATACCCTTACGCTATTTGCTGTCCCTTCTACATTGTGATGAGTAATGAAAGTAGCTTACAAAGGAACCACATCATTTTTTCTCCTTACATGATCTTACTTCATCTTCATCTGAAAGAACTACATAGAGGATCAATGCATCTGAAATTCCTCTCGTCAGCTGATAACAAGAACATAGGAGGCTTTGAAATGCGAGAACTCCAGAGTGTCTTTTCACATCAGTTGGTAGTTTCAACCAATTTTAAGCAGAATAGGGAAGAAATAGTAAGCAAAGAGGGTGTTGGTATTTTACTGACATGACTCCTAACTGCACTTCAGTGTTGAAATACAGTATGTCTGCTCTCATTTAAAATGAAAAGTACAGATTTGATTCTTCCTTTTACCTTCTAACAAGCCTGCAGGGCTCTGGAGGAAAAGGTAGCTTCCATGATCTTCATTTATTAAGGATGTGTCTTTACGTCTAGGCTGATTAATAAAGCTCACATTGACAAGAAAGGCTGCTGTGACACAAAGTGGTTAGAAAGAAATTTGTAAAGAGCCATTCTCATATGCCTAATTTCTTAGTTTTCCTTGTCTTATTCACTGCCATTTTCAGCCAGTCTGTGATAGCTAACTCAGCTAGTAAAAGTTTGTGTCTTAATTTACCCAAAGCAATCAAAATAATTCACGACACATGGAAAATGCATGCAGGCAGTGTACAACTGAAATTCAGTTATGATTTTGAATTATGCGCATACACCGTTTGCAGGGTAGTCAAAGAAATTTACAGGGCCTTTAAAGATTTAATGTTCAGGCTGTATGAACTCCTGAAAAACCATACTTACATGCTATATCTGATGGTGTCAGATAAAATTGCTATTGGTCAACTGAAGAGCTTTGTGGAGCATGAGGCCTTTGTTTCCTATCTTACTTTTTTGTTTGTTATGGAATATTGGTTTCTATTTTGATTTTTTATTTTTGTTCTGTTTACTCACCACCATCAGAACTGCAAGTCCATTGATATTCTCTCTAGCTAGCAGCCTACGCCTATTGATCATTGCAGGAGTTCTGTTACTGATAACAGCAGATAACTAGTTAGTAAATGAAACTCTGATACAACAAATACTTAAACAAAAGTTTACATTACAATAACTGAGAAATAACTCATAATATGCTTACATTACTCTGCAATTTAATCAGAGAAATCCTGTAAAATGTAGAGCATCCTGGCCTGTCATTTACTCTAGTACGCCCAGTAGTATAGAAAAAAAAACTATGTTCATTTCTGATTTATTACTGGTCTCTCTCAGTGCACCCCTTCTAATTTACTGATCACAAAATTGAATATACATTTTCCAATTCTGAGGCTGACTCTTGGGTCAGGCAGAAGTGATGGGGAAAGACAGAGGTGGTGAACACTGCCGACAAAAATCAAACATATTAAAAAGAGAATCTATCTTTGTGATACGGACAGTCTTTTTTTGGTTAAGATAGCACTGCAAGTAGTTTCAATGTCCTCTTTCAAAAATGTTCCTCTTAATTTCATACTTTTGTAACTTTAGCTATTAAATATTGGTACACCTATGACATGCTGACTGCATTGATTATGCTGGCAAATGCTCATCTTGTTGAAGAACAGTTCTATGAAGACCAGAAGTCAATTCAGATATTACTTATTTATCACTAGCCATGGGATCTTCTGCACAGTACAAAAGTTAGTTTGTTACTACTCTTGATTTTGGTTAGTTTAATTCTTGAGTGGTTGGAAAGTATAACTGCAAGCAGGTAGTCTTTCTCCCAGAAGTTATTTTCTAGTAACTTTCTTTACATCTCTATCTAGCCTGCTCCTTTATTTAAGAGGTGGGCTGCTAGGGAAGATCTGTTAGGAGACTGGATTATAGAGTATTTAGTGCATTGATGGCACCCGGATGTCTGTCTTCATTTAATCTGGCCTAACAGTTTGATTTTGAATCTGAGAACATGTCAATGAGAATCATTCACCAATTCTTCCAAAGGCCCTACTTATCTGTGAAAAATAGAGAGCTGAAATATTGCACATGGAAGATTAAGAGAAAGAATGTTTTCTTCATGAAAATGCAGTACTAGTACTGTCTGTCATATGAAATACACAGCAAGTACAATTATAAGAAAGAAAAAAGTCCTTGAATATTCTGCAAATGATTTCACATTCCTTTTTGGTAAATGATGTCAGCACAGCTATTAAAGAGAAATATGGATACCGTTCACTGAACTTCATAGTGCTGCACATGGGAAAGAAAGCTGCTATCTGATCTCTGTGACAAACTACTTCTCGAAGCATTAAATATAGTCTTGTTGCTTCTCATCATTACATATGTGATGGCTAGTGATTACTGATAATATAAATGAAGATTCTTAAATCCAAAGAAAAGCAAAGTAGAAATATGTAAAATCCAACTTCCAGTATATTTACTATTTTGTGGACTACTTCTATTTTCATTAGCATCTTGTGGGCTAATAAAAGCATTAGTTATTTTAATTAGACAGTTACAAGTTTTGGAAATTAGCAGAGGGTACTCTTCTACTCACGTGAATAAAGCCTTTGGTCTGACCAGTCATGAGCTATTTATTTTACACAGATAATAGTCTTTAGGTCCCATACAAGAGTCTGACTGGCCTGAATATTAAACCGTCTTGTAACTACACAGAGCAAAGGCTCAACTGAAACAAAGATAAATTTTTCCTCCAGTCACTGCACAGAACACATTTACTCCACCACACATGGACTCATTAATTAATGACATATTTTAAATTGTCCTTTAGTCCTCTGCTGTGACAGTCATCCTGTTGAGTTATGGTTCTCAGATACCAGGGGATGGTAACTGGAGGCCTCTGCCAGAAAGTGAGTCTGGAGAGTCTTGAAAACTAGTGAAGCTTCCCTGCACAGGCACATTGTCTGGGAAAGGTAAGCTGTTAATAATTTATCAACTGTGAAATGGAATGAAAGCATATTTATTATCCTTAATATGATTTTGTCATTTCTTTCCTAAATATTTGTACAATGCTTTGCAGCTATAAAGGAATTATTAGAAGATCAGTTTTCTGTCATTATTGCTTTGTCTGTGCCCTCAGTCAGTCAAGAGAAAGATGACTTGGGAGCTTACTTGTTCAGGCAGGCAAGCCTGTCTTTGCTACCTCTGACTGTTCTACAGGATAGTAAAATCATAAAACTTTCTTTTTCTGTTTTTTTGTTTTTAATTCAAATGCAGAAGTTACTCTGCAAATTTTTGATTAATTTATTTATTTTCCTTTTGGCTTCAAGTAATGAAAATACTTATTCTAATGTAGCACCACTACACACCTTTTTGATGGTAGCACTCAGGCAGTTACTGCATAGAAGACACTGGGAGGTTCAGCTGATCTCAGATACTATTGATTCACACATGGCAACACACTGAATGACAGAAGCAACAGGTCCAATGATGTCAGTAAATCAACTGCAGCTTGTGTGCAAGATTTCTATTGTTTCATATAGTGATGCATCTTACAATAATGTCCTATTAGAGATCTGCAGATAATTCCTTTTATTTATTAGTAATGAATGATTCTTAATTGGAGTGTCTTGTCATATACAGGGCAGGCCTAGGCGATCAAGAAAGTGATGAGTTTGGATGCTGCAATGGCTTTTTAGCAGAAAGAAAAATGATTTTCTTGTTTTGCTTCTTGTTTCTCACTTACATGCATGTGATATGAAAAAAAAATGCATAGCAGTATAAGAAAACTCATATGGCATCATGCTGTCAGTGTGCTTGTATGCACTGAAATGCCATAAAACCTTCAAACTAGTATGCCAAATAATGTTCCTTCTTCATTCAGTTTATGTTAATAAAATAGCTGCTGACTGTATAGGACCATGTAAGTGCAAGCTGTAAATGACGTACGAGAACTAATATAAAAGTCCTGTTTTGCCTCAGCTTCCTGAAGAGACTATATGCATCACATACTGTAGTGCACCAAAAAATAAAATGAAAAATATTACTCTAAATCTTCATTTATAATATTTAGACATTGTACTCCTATTGGTTTCAACAGGCTTCAGCACCAAAGTTCATTTGAGGACACAGGCCTTAAAGTTAACCCCATTACAAATCATTAAAGCTAATATAGCAAATAAACTTTATACCTCTCCCTGCACTCTTCAGAAATAATTTCTTTTTTATATAAGTTTTCCTTTGGCTCAGTAGACTAGTGCAGATCAATGTTATTCAAGCTGTGGTGCCTGAATAAATGATGATACTTGATATATCAGGAGATGACAAACAAAAGACTGCCAGAACCTTTCAGTAGTGAGGCAAAAGCCTTAGGGACACATTTATTTTGTTTATTCTTAATATTTGCATTAAAATGGATGTAATTATAATAGAAAAAATATAACACTAACATTTTATTTACTTGAAAATACTTTTTTCATTTACTGTCTTCTGCATCTCATTGCCAAACAGGACTGGGATATAAGAGAAAATCTATATTTTTTATTAAAAAAATATATAGAGAGAGTTAAAAAAGGTGCTGCCTTGTTGTAAAACCAGGGTTGAGAAACCCTGGTCTGCATGACCCAGGGGATTGAGTGCTGTATTAACCTTTGAAACTTTGGCTTTAGGTCAGACTTCCTTTCTAATCTTATGCTAATCACTATACCTTCTCGGTGCCTTCCTCACTTGTAAATGAGGAATAGGCTTTATATCTATTTAATTAAAATTAAATTAAATGAATGTAAGATATTCAAATACTGTTGTGTCAAAGACTACAAATATATAGAGCTCTTTGGTCCTGTTTCCTTCCACTGCCATCACCTCCTCATTCTTTCTCAGAAAATTATCAACAATAAGACTATGTAGCTTATAACAGTTTATTACAATGCCTTTCTCATTTGTCACTAAAGTTTTAGGTTTCCTGCATGTGCGGTAATGCAAAGCTTCCTAATGCTACTATATATTCACTTTGCAATCCTTTGCAAAAATTCTTCCATATTTCCAGAATCTTATTTAAAACTGACTTAGCAGTTAAGATTCCCCATGGTTAGGTACATGCTGACTAAATCTGTTCTGTTGGAGACAGTAGAGAAGCTTTCATCCACATCAGTGGAGAAAATTATGGTCCTTATCTTCCAGTCACATCTCTTTCTACTTGCCTTTTTGGGAGGAAGGACTGTTTTCTCTGCATTGTCTGCCACTGGGAATATCCTTCGTGCAGATATTCATACTTTACATTAACACTATATCATATGTATATACTATTATATGCATACTATATCATAATTTACCTGATAAAGGTCTGACAGCATTTTACCCTTAGTCTCGTTAGACTAGTCCAATGTCTTTGGTAAAGAGTGATGCGTTTCTAGCTTAGGCTTCTAACTACTACCTCTCTTCACTGGCTACACAGAATATCTGGGCTCATAAGTTAAGCACCTGTGTTAGGCACCTAAAAGTTAACATGAATTCCATTTTGGATACATTTAGATTCTTCTTTAAAATGCATTCCTTGACTACATCTCCTACCTGTTACCTGCCTCTGCCATCATTTCACTTTTATATTTTAGCTTTCAAAGGAGCACTATACACAAAGTGATATTTCATAGTCAGGAGGTAAATTGAAATGACTTCTAGCAGTCACGGCAAGAAATCACAGTGAAATCTTAGGGTTCAAGCATTAAATTCTGAGCTGCCTGCTGTTGATCTCATTTTATCTTTGTAATATCCACAGTCAGTCTGAGGTCCAGTCAGCATGAAGAGAGGAGACAGATCGGTGTATTTCTCCTCTATATTTGCAGAAGTTGGTATTAGAATGGTGGTACCCTTCTTTCTTTAATGCAAAAATATGTAGGAGGAATATCACCTACATTGCTTTGTCTCTTAGTTGCGACATGTACACCTGCCTGGACACCCTGCATTCCATAATACACTTATAAAACAATTCTGGATTGCAGGCTATACGCTCACCAAAGCTTAATAGTCATCACTTCTAACTCAAGGGTCTTGAATATGTACCGTGTCACTTTGATATTCTGTCTTGACTGAGAAAATCCTGAGACATGACAATAACGTATAAGCCATGGAAGCCAATACATCAATAAAAGAGCTAACAACATTCCCCGCAATGATTTGCAGGAATAGATACAAGTTGTTGTACAAAGTGCACACACAAAAAAATGGAAATAATCAGAAATCAGTTCAGTTTTAAAGGAAATTGTGTTATTTGTTGTTATAATTCACTAGAAAGCGAGATGACACTGGTGATAGGAGTGCTTGACTTGGTGAAGGTCCAGGCAAGTTTTATGTGTGATTTGTACTTTCTGTGGCACAACGCATAGTCTATTCAGCGTGATAGCCAGTCTGTTACTGATAAATGCTTCACCTCGCATCCTCTTCCTGCCCCAGAGCATGTCATTTCTTGTCAGAGAAATCTTTCCTCAAAGTCAGACTCCTCTGCTACCTCCTTGCAACTAACAGCTCAGAAGACTTAATCAGCAAGTTAGTTACATTCAATTAACTGGGTTTTTCAGATGTGTTTTTGGAGTAATTTCACTTTCACTCGCCTCAGTGCAAATCATTGGGTAGAAATTGCTTGGACACTCTATTGTGTCCTTCCCAACTCTGTGCACAGCCCTTCATAGCTGTGCCTTCAGTATGCAGACTTCAACGGCAAGGCAGTCAGCCTGCAATATGACATCATGGTCCATCAGCATGTCAGACCACTGCACCTAGGGCAGATTGCAAAGGTGGAACGTCCCCAAATTAAAGGACAAGTCTCTTTATTGTACCAGGTAAACACATTGTTCTATAGTTTGTACACAATTTTTTTATGTATACACTTGTGTGTATATATACATATATATATATACTTTGTGTCTATTCATACTATTTTTTTTTTAATCCAAGAAAGATATAGTGTAACTGAAAGAAGAAAGTTAGGTCAGTTGTCCAGTTGTCCAGCCTCAACATTCCCTGTGAAATGATAGATAATGATACATGTATTTGATTTTTTTTCAATAAAATTTATAATAATATGAAATTTTCATTCTACTGATTGGACTTTGAACTGTCATAGCTTAAAGACTGATTTTCTTACTGCCTAGCTCAAATTTTTAATCAAAACTATTGCTAAACAAGATAGCTAAAGTCTGTGGAGTTTGCAGCAATCATATATGCTGTGTTTATGATTTTAAAATTTATCATCTGCATAAGGGGTGATGTTGGTTGGATTTGCGTTTTTATTGTGGTTTCCTTACCTGCTTAGTACTGATTCACTGACAAAAAAAAAAAAAAAATCTTAATTTGAAAAAAAATATATTGGTTTTAACCAAAATTGAAAAGACTAAAACTTTGTGACTTGTACCTTTACCTTATGATTTTACGGCAGTCATCTCTTTATGTTGGAATTCCAAATCAGTTTGGCAGTTAACACCCTGTTTATTTTCTGATCAAGTGTATTGATCTGATTGTAAGTTCGCTGAGGTGATGTCAAAATACATCAAATGTGACAGAAAAAAGATTAGACCCCCTTAGTCAGGACTCAGGGAGCAGATATTGGAAATCTGTGTTATTCCAATATAATTATACTTTCTCTTATACAACTTCAAGTCTTTTTCTCACCTTGCCCTCTTTATAGATTAGATACTGAAAATGAAAAGAAATATTAGGAGTCCTTTAACCTGCTTGTTTCACGGTTTCAAGATCATCAGTATTTTCTGCATTATAATATAGGTTTTGATCAGTGTTGGTTATGGTAACAGTTTGTCTAAAAACCTAGTTCAGAAGATATTTGAGAAGTGAAGTTTTCAGAAGAAGTTGCAATTCTTGTCTACCAACCTTCATGTCAATCTGATCTCCATTGCAAAAGTAAACTGACAAAGTGCCTACAAACACTGCGTATTTAGGAAAGTGACACAAGACACCTCTTATGTATATTAATTCTATATGTTCATTAAGAAAAGACTGGAACATTTATCTTTGAATATATCATGCGGAACATAAGAATTGCAATTTCATATATTTCACAATGGAACATACCTCATAATAAAAGTGTCATTTCAGAATTATAAAGACTTTTTAATACTCACATTATAACAAGTGGTAAAATCCAAACATGCATAAGATAAAGTATTTATTTAACTATTAATATAACCTAATCTAGTTGAAAATTTTTAGCATATCAACTGTGTATCTATATTGGAAGAGTTTATGATTCCTGAATCTTAAAAGGTCTCAAGGCTTTCAAAGGTGTATTCCTCCATCCAGCACTTCTTCTTTCTTCTCCCCTTCTGGCTTTTTTAAACAAGAGGCTCTGAAATATTTTGTAAAAAATTTTACCTGTATATGTAGCTACGAAGAAGTGTAATCACTGCTGAAAGTCGTCTTCCTTCAAAGAAACTGCCAAAACCTAGCACCAAAACCACTCTCCTCTGCCACTGAGCTGTAAGAAAAGTAGCACAAGTAAATTCTCTTAAATCTTGTTATAAGAAAAACATATAGAAGGAAATTAATAAATTTATGTCTGTTACTTTCCTTAAAAAATGTATTGGGAGGGAAGAACACCCCCAACCTACTTCCTTTCTGAAAATATAGCTTTTATAAAAGAACTTAATATTGTATTACATTTATAGTTTAATTTTTTATATTTAAATTTAAATCATAGATGTTAAGACCTAGGTTCTGCTAAGATTGTTTTCATATACTGAAATTGTTATTCTATAAGCAGTTATTTATGTTGTTCAAGATATATCTTTGAGGAAAGAGTTAAAGAGGAAGTCATGTAAACACTGGTAAAGTATTGAAGTCAGCTATTTATATTTGCCTTTTATTCTCATTTTATTTTATCTGTTTTCAGAAATATTACCCTTCCAGATGTCTGGCTTCTGCTGCTTAATTTTGCTTTATTATAAATTTCTTAATTAAGATTTCTATAAACATATTCTGGAGAATGAGGCATAAATACAGTCGGTGAGAAGAAAGCTACTGGCTTTAAATATGGTATAAATATCAACTTCTGTCAATTACAATGGTTACTTAAATTAGGCTTAAAATGTATCTTTCATTAAAAGCTTGAGGGAGAATCTATAAACCAGACTTTATACACAGGAGATTAAAGAGTGAGGCTTCCTCTCGATTTGCTAGCTCTTAAGTCCACATAACTGCTTATGTTTTGCTCATTATTGTACTGGTGAATGAAGTTTAAAATTACTGAGATCAGTTTTTAGCTGGCAATATGCATGATACTGTGCTTGATAAGGTCACATCAGATGTGCTAATAAGCTTCTTCATAGCTGTGCTCAATTTAAATGAAATACATGCTGCTTGTGATACCTGTGACACGCTCAGCAGACAAGGATGTGAACGTTTCATAGAGCTGTCTCTGTCCCACCATTCCTGTTTCACACTCTGAAAGTATCATCTCAGAGCTCAACCCAATTAAAATCAGTAGGAGTTAATGTCAGTACAGTTGGTTTGAGCTTCAAAGCATAAAAGTCTGGATTCTGTAGCGTGTTCATCTGTATACTTTTGAAAGGATTCCTAAATAATTCTACTGTATGTTGTTTTCCATATGAGATCAGGCACTGAGAAGATGAGAAGGTGTGTGAGTCAGTATAAAACATAATAGTTTAATGTTTTCTCTCTAATTATGCATGGATTATAAAATTAAGCCTTTAAAAACAATAAAAAAAATTGGAGAGGGTCTTCTCACTAGTCTGGCAGTTTTTCTAGGATTTCACAACCCTATATTTAACCCTAATGAATTCTATTAAACTTGTAACTGCAAAATCATATCATATTTAATATCTTTCCTGCACAATGTTGCAGTTCCACACCCTATTTTCATAATCAGAATGAATAGATTTTGAGTTTGCTACAGAAATATTAAATTAGTCTGTATGTATACAAGATCAAAAAGGAGAAGACAAATCTGTGTTAACCATATTACTTAGCTCAGTTTGGTATTCTGCATTTCAGTCAGACAACTTCATCTTCTTCAGATTTATATATATATTATTATACATATATATTATGCACACACATGCATAGATATAATTCCTATATTTAGGGGAAAAAAAAACAAGGTTGGAAACTTTTTGCACAGGGTAACTAGTTTCACATAAAAATAAATGATCATTGCTGTTCATAAAATATATGGTAGAAAGTAGCAAAGATAGTTCTTCCTTGAAATTTCACACTTGTTTTCAACAAGTGAAGAAGTGTGTAAATATGCAATATGGTCCCTTCCACCACTTCAAAACACTGGCTTATATTTTGCTTTTTATCTTGTGCGCATACGGGTCTGCACCCAATGTTTTATTATCTGACTTACAACCTTTAATAAATTTCCTTAACAAGAAATCTAAAATATAGAAATGCTGTGTATAAAAAAGAGCAAACAAAGGTACATTGTCTTCAAGTGAAGGACTATTTGTAGAAAAAAAGAGCTTGGCCAAGAAAAGGCCATAATTTGCCCCTCATCTCTTTTTCTTATGTGTGTGTTTTTTTCCCCATCCATAGTAAGAGACAATGGAAGACCATGAATTTTTTAAATTGGGGCCAAGATGCAATACCGTTAATGCTAGTGAATCATGGCATATGTCATAAATAGTCTCATAAAGTCCCACAGTTCCATGAAGGCACTGGTGAAGGAAAAAGAGTTTGGTGTTGGAAAGATAAGCAGGCTCACATGGTTTATAGGATAACCAAAATAATTTATTTTCCTCTGTCAGTTTTTGCAGATTATTGTTAAATAGCTTTTTATTTTCTCTCCATTGCCTGCTATCCCACTAAGGTTGTGGAAACTAAGTGTTGGAGAAAACTATATTTATAACTCAAACTAAAATCCTATCTCAGACTTGGAAACACACCGTTATTTTCTTTATTAGATGTCTATTGAAGACAAGTTTCTCTATGTAAAATAACGTACCTTTTGGAAGTCAGCAAAATGAGTTTTTCAAAACTTTTTCATTTTTCTCAGTCTCACTACTTGTCGCAAATTGTATTGTCAATGCTCTGATTAAAGTCTTCCAGAGAAAATATATTGATAATCACAGTAAATTGTTTTCTGTTCTCACTTTTGTGGAATTTTGTCCAATTTAGGGAAGTATTTAACATCAACAAATATTTTGGCATAGAATATTAACTTTTATTCTAAGTTTTAAAGGCATCATTCTGAGTTTTAAAAGTAAAAAAACCATGTAAACTTGAAGAATCTTTAGACTAATAAATACATGGAAAACAAATGTGCAATAGTTACAATGCCTACAAAATTCAATAGTATAACGTGAAGTCGTATTGCCTCCTCTTTGCCCTCCAAAAGAAAAAGAAAATGTCTTATTCTGCTTTGTAGGATGTGATCTTTGATATATAAAGAAGCTAAATGTAAACCTTACCCTTTGGGATAAACCCTTGTTAAGAAGTTCCTTTTTTTCCAAATGAAGAATGCAGAAATGGGGAAAATGATTGTAACAGCACAATTTTTGCATATTTGGGCTTGGTGATGCTGGAAGCCACTACAAAATAATGCCTGGTATAGTGACACCTCTGAGAATTTCTAGCTGTAGAAGCATACGAGCCCCCAAATGCAGTGTCTCCAATCATGCTGAAACAAGGACATGTGAATAGAGATAAATGCATTCAAATGCTTTTCTGTCTTACAGGTCATTACGTTCTCCTGAATTTGGTTGCTAATTCCAGACTTCACAGCAGCTCTGCAGCCTAGAGTCGGTCTCTCAGTTGCTTGGACTGAGAATTTACCTAGAGCTTGCCTTACATCCCTTTTGCCCATATGGCTAAATTTCTTTAAAATAACAAGGCAAGCTGTGGGTGCATCAGTGTTTCACTTTGGTAAGGAACTGGGGCTCAGAAAGAAATCTTATCCAGGTTTGAGAGCTCAGAAGTATTCCCAAATCCTGAGCTATGTAAAATAGTTCATGATCTATGCAGTTCTTTGTGCCTTCTCGCAGTCCTTTGTCTCTAAGCAGCTGACAATTTTGTCTCTGAAATTAACTTAGTTTACAATAGAATATAGAAGATCAGAGAAAGGTGCATTGTCTTTTTGTTCTCTATGGATACAAAAGAGCAGAAGGTATTTGTGATCCAGCCCATCTGTAACCAGAAACTTGTGAAACTTTCATGTTATTCTTGTAAATGTGTTTATTGTTTAAATAGAAGTAATTATTTTTCTTCCCCGCTGGAAGCTTCAAATTGAGCCAAATGTCTTTAGCATTCTGCTAGCAGATATAACATTTTATAATAGTGCACATATGTTCAATTGTTTTTATGGAGGAGATGGCAGGTAGTAACAGTCATTTGCTTAAATATGTATATTCAGATTTTAGAGAAAGAAAATCTACCATCTAGCACTATGGTGATTATATGAGCAAATATTCAATGACAGCTGCTTTTAAAAATGCTGCAGTTTTATTGCACTATATTTTACTATGATTTTGAAAAACCTGCTTTTGCTTTTTCCATTGTTTGGTTGGTATTCTATTGTCTCTAGAACTGTCTAAATTTTATTACTACATTTGGACTTTTCCCCATTACTGAGGTCAGTGGAAACTGCATGCAAACACAAGAGGAAAGAGTACATCAGTAGGTTACACAAAAATATTTTATATAGCTAAATATGTTTTCTCACTCACTGCAGGGCTAATTAGTGGACTAAAAGTATTCTGCCTTCAATAGTTATAAGTTAGATTCCATAGAAGGACCTAAATGCTTTATTTCACTCTGAGAAAGACCTCATGAGTACTTCCCTGCTGTGTTTGGAGTGTTCCCCAGCTTGACTTCAAACTGGGACAAAAATCAGGCTCTAATTAGTTACCTTCTTGTACCTACTTTAAAACAAGTATTTTAAGTGATATATGCAAAAATTTACTGTTTTTGGAGGAATGTCACCCTTCCCACAAAAATGACCTACTCCTACCTCTTCAGAGGAGTGTGTTCATGTCTTTTCTAATATGAACTGAATCATTCATTCAGGTCAGACCTTTTATATCACGTACATGAAGTATTTTGTGGTGTAACTGCTAAAACTTAGCTTTCCTACCTGCTAAGCTTGGGCATCAATAACATCTGTGCAGACTATCCTTTCAAAAAGACAGGGCTCATCCAATCTGAAATATTAAAAGTAGGTACTTGATCACAGATAAATAATTGAAAAGCTTATGATCCTGACAGGATAGAAATATAAAGTCCCTTGGAGAGACAAGTAACTTTAAAGGCCAAGCTTCAGCATTATTAAATGAGCACTGATTTTAGTGAATCCACTGTTTCTAGGATTCTATTCTATTTAAGATGCCTAATTCTCCCCATATACCTCATAAGGGTGATAACAGATGCTGAAAGGGTAGCTTAATATGTGTGACTCCTCTTATTTTCTCTCTTCCAGTCATTTCAAGAGTGAAGTCCAAACTGTATTAAAATCCACAAGATTTTATTTTATAAGTTGGATGAACATTTTTTCTTTTTGCTTCTTTCCTTTATTTAATTTTCAGGAGATACCTTTCAAATTATACCTTTCAGCCTAGGGACCTTTTTTGTTTTGGAGGGTTTTGTTTGATTAATTGATTTTATTGAGTAAGTCCTAGGTGCTCAAAAACTTGTCTTTGTTTCCAAATTGCAGTGGCACAAGAGATACAACCTCCCAGTTGCCTTCACTTATCTAGTTTATACCAATAGATCATCTTGATTACAACATTGCTTCTGATATTCCTTCTTATCTCTCCTCTTCAACGTATCAAGGGAGTAAATTGTCCAATTTCTTGTCCATTTGGAGCATGTATGAAAAATAAAACAAAAAATACATTTATGTGATTTTTAAAAACTTCTTGGGTATAAATTGAAGCAACTTTATTGCTTTCGCTGTTTATTTTTCAGTATATACTAACAGTAGTGTTGTCCCAGAGGTCACTTGTCCATTGTTGTCCCTTGCCTATGTGAATGGCATGTTGTTGCCTATCTGAAAACTGGCTTCCCTATCCTCTTTGAGACTTTGGAAATCAAATTTGCTATGTGACAGACAAGAACTACTTTTCTTCAGGACATGCTTTGTTACAGTTCCTAAGGTTCAGTAACAGCAAGTCTTCAGGACTTTCTTTAGCCCACTGTGTAAATTTGACTTTGCAGATCATTTTCACCTCTCTGAGGTTGGTAGAAGTCATTGTTTTCTGTCCAAAAGTCTTCACATGGTTATTAGATTGTGTAAAACTTTAAAGTCTCTCTATACAGACAGCCTCAAGGATGTAAAGGTTACTATCTCCCATGATAGTTTCCCAGTAAACATAAGTCATTTTTAAAAGACTGCAGTTCAGACTCTCTGGGGACTTTCCTGGCGGGGAAAATGATGATTTGGGGCTTTTTTTTCCCATACTCTTTATTATTTAAAATACTCCTGAAATCAGAGTCATGTCTGTTCAGGTTTGTCCAAGTGAAAGACCTAATTTAACTGGTTTTAACTGAAATCTCTTAGGAATTATATTCTTTCCTTCTATCCTTACCGACCATTTAAGATGCATGTCCCATCTGTTTAATTTTGCCTTCATAGCAAATAGAGACACACATTATTCCCTTCACAGGAAATTAAGTTTGATGTCTTCAGAAGTCTTTATAGACCACAAGAGATCCTGAACTAATATTAAAAAAAAAAAAAAAAAAAAAGTGAGGAAGAAGAAAAGAAAAATACCCTCTTCTCCCCTTACCCCTCAGGTTTATGTCTGTTGCAGAAAGATTGTTGGCTCTTTGAACTCTATATAACAGTGGGTTACTAAAATATTTTCAGTAGGAGAAGCTCTAGGTAATTTCCCTATTTCTTTCATCATTTCTTTCATTTCTATTCATCTTTCATCTCATGTTTGATTTTTTTCCCTTACTTTTTTCTCCTCTTTCTTCTTTCCTTCCTCTTTCCCTTTCATTATTTAGGCCACTAAATTATTGCACCCTGCTTCCTTAGCAAAAAGTGTTGTGAGCCAATACAAGATAGACTGAGATAGAGGAGTACAGAAATATAGGAAACACATTTTCTGTAGAAAATACTGGGAATTTATGGCAAACCCAGTGCTCTATACAGGGATTCTGCCATTTGTTCTGAAATTTGTTTTAGTACTTTTGCATTTCTCTCAAAGGTTCCTCATCAGTTTATCACCACCGAAACATACAACATTTCTCTAATTCTCTCAGTGGAGAAGACACTGGTTTTCAAAGGGTGCCATTTGCTTTTCCCTCTGTGGTCATCATTTCTGCTGGCTAGTATGTACATGGAGGTGAAACCATCTACCTCTTTCTGTCCTCCCACTGACATTTTGTGGAGGTAGTTGGATACCAGCCTTTTCTTTCCAAGCATAAATTCTCAGAAATCCTGATATTCTGCAATGCTATAGCTTTCAAAGGAGCAATAACAAAAAGAGAGGTTTGGAAGTGTAATTACTTTAATCCTAGATCTTCTTATTGACCCCAAGTTTTTGACTATTCTATGCTGAAGTATGTACATATGTAAAATGTTTTGAATCCTTCCATAAATGAATGTCAATAAAACAATTAATCAAAATTTGAGATAACTTTGATTTTAGAAGCTGAAGGTTGCAGATAAGTTCAAAGTGTTTTTACTACCAAACAAAGAATTCTGCTTCCAGAAAAGGGTGATAATGAGAATGATAATAACTTATTAGATGTACATCATGGAATTTTTAAAAAATACGTGTTTATCTGTCTACTTATTTATTTGTTCATACATGTTTTCTAAAATGGTGATTTAATTTTCCAATGAACTCAATAAGTAGGCAAAGAGCTGAAAGACTATTGCAGCCATTTGAAACGTTCTGAAATGAAGTCACTTATGTCGGTTCCCTAAATAATGACATAAAATCTTCTCTTAGGTCTCGTACCTTCAAAATTTTTAGAGTTTTCTCAGTGCAGCAGATTATATTCTACTTTGTGACATCCAGAGGCTGTACTTGGGTTCAGACTAGAGAAAAATGAACTATATATACAGAGAGAGATTCCAAAAAAGAGAGTGAGAATGGGAGGGTAAAAGAGAAGGGGGGGAGGATGATGGAAAAAAACATGAAAAGTTATACAAAGTGAGGGAAAGATAAGAAATAGGTAGACAAGGAACTATGATAAAAGCTGAAAAGAGAGAGAAATGAAAATGAATGAATGAGATTAAAATCTTAATGAAAAACAAAAGAAACACACTCTTCAGGTCTTATACTACTGCCGGCTTAAGTCTGTGTGAGTAGAGATGAAGCACAGAATTCTTTTGTTCTATATACTTCAGATGTTGCCTTCATCTGGGAAAAATAAACATGTTTCCAAAAATACTAAATCACTATTTAAATTTTTTGGAAGGATAAAATTAAGTTATGATATTAGCCTTAGTACTAATAAAGAAAAAGATCCTTAAAGCAGGCCCTGAATCCAATGCTAAGGTGGCACCACTCTGAGACGTCTTGCCTGTTTCCCTGTTGTCATTAGCCCTATTTTGTGGGGTTTCTAAACTAGTTCAGAGCTGGCTTTTAAACTGCAGGCCCGCTGCTGTCGAAATATGTGTCAAACTGCCTTTGATTTCTTTAGGGTAGAGTCCTGTACTGGTCAGTATAACATTCCTCTCAGTCAGGTGATATCATATCCATCAGATCTTAGTGATAAGCATTTTGAACATTACCAGCACACACATCCAAAACAAAGAAACTGAAACTATTTGACACAATTCTTGTGCTAAGTGACATTCAGTCATTTCAACATTGAAGGTTAAAAGACATCTGAGTTTGGCTTTGTATTTCAGTGTTGTAATCTGCTGGAACTTGACCAAAAAGCAGGTTAGAAATACAAAGACAACTTTTTGAGCAGATGAGCATATTGCAGCATGGCATTTGTTCAGGTAGTGGAATTTTACTTCCATTGTAATGTTCAAAATCAATTACAAAAAGAATCAAGGAAAGATGCAAGGTAATGATGACTGCAGGGAGATTTACTGGAATTGTCCAACTGCCAAGTGGGATCGCGTGTTCTCATCGGAGTCTCTCTGCTCTTTTATCCTAATCAGTTGGCAGGTGTACAGGATCCTTGGCAGAAAAATCTGTTTATATCTGCTCATCATAAGTAAAGTGAGGTCACGCACTATCATTTCCTAAAAATCTAGACAGCCAATGACAACTAAGTCAAGACTACAAGGATTGCCAGCTCAAGTGTTTGAAGAATATATTTGTAGGACAAATATAAACCCTTTGAAAATGCCAACACATATATCTATAATGTTATCTATTTTTGATTCTGTTTTAATGAGGGATGTAATAGAAAACTCAGCAGTGCTTAAAGCAACATCTTTTTCATTGTTTTCTATGAGCTAAGCTTGACTGCTGGTGAAAAATGGGGTGGAAATGGATTGGACTAGAAAGATACATGTGCATAAATAACTGCTTAAAGTAAACTTAAGCTAGAGTTATAATGACTAAGGAAAAATAGCCACAGGCTAAAAGGTTTACAATAAACTGAAATCTCATTCCCCAAAAGTGATTATTTCAGCAAGAAAACATTGCAGTTCTTGTTTACTGGCTAGGAAACATGTATTTATAGTGAAGATAGACGTTAAAAAAACCCTATGGAGATCAATGTGAACTAAAAAGCATATATAAGATTGTAAAGGAATGCAAAAAGCTTACCATGAAACATTACTGATATAGAAACTTAATCAAATTTCTGTGTAGATGAGATGTAGAGCTTCAGAAAACAATTTAGTACCTTTTCAAAGTGATGATAGGCTAAACATGTATGTTAGAAGCTAAGATAATTTCAGAAAGTGAGAAAGGGGGAGTGATTGTGATCAGTTTTCTAATTCAGCAGTAAGCAATATGACGTGGATGGAAACAATGACTACCAGTGCCAGATCACTTTCATCTTCCATGTCACAAAATATTAGTGAATTATGTGGCGATAGATTAGAATTAAATGCACCAGTCACCACTCTATTTATCTAATATGCACTGATGTTTTGTTAGCACTGTCTTATTAAGGTCTTTACCCTTCCCTCTGATAAATATGATTTTATGATGAGATATTATTTATGCAAATATTATAGAAAACTACACAGACTAAGCAGCAATATGTATCTTTTTACTCATTGTGAGTATACAACTCACCTTTAGAGGTTTAACTCAGCAAGACCTGAAAGCAAATGCTTCGTATAATCTGTGTATCACTAGTCCAAATCTCCGATAGTTAAGAAATCTGGATTCTAATCTTTGGTTTGGTACAGTTCCTCTCTCATTCTGGGAAATCACTGAGATCCAGATTTTCAGAAGTGGCCTTTATTTATTGGGTCCCCAGTTACAAATTTCTGAAGTTGAGCACAAGAAATTTGGGATCATGAGTGTTAACTCAAATTTCATATTAAAAATCGGGACTATCAATATTTTGAGACTGTCCTTTTATCCCCATGCTTGAATTTCTTTGTCTACACTTATCTGCAGGAAAGAACAAATCCATTAATCAGAAACCTTTAAGGATTTCGTATAAAGGGTGCTATATATTTTCATTAATTAAATAGCAATGATTGATTAAATTATACAGCTTCATTACTTAAGTAGTAACTTAAAGTTAGACATCTCAAATGATGAGAAGCTACAACTGAAGAAAATCAAGTCAGCATTTTTAGTTATAAGCAGAGTTACGCTATTGCTGCATAAGAACGAGAAAGGAGCACAGATTTTATTACTATTCTACCCCACTGAACAGAGAGGACTCATGAAAGGTGTATTTAAAATCATCTAGTTTCAGATGTGTAAATGATGTACAGATGTCTAAATTATGCTAGACATCCTAGGCTTCTTCACACACAATGGAAAGAAAGAGATGTCTTCCAAAAATGTTTTTTTGACCTATATTAGACAACCTGATTAGGATGAATTGACTGAAGGTCTAGACATGCTGCTTTCTCTCAGTCTAACCAAAAGAGAGTAGGTGAATAATTCCAACTTAGACACTGACCTTCTATCTTTTACATATATAAGCCATCTGAGATAAAGTGTCTTGGCACTGGTTGACCTCTGGCTTTCTTCAAATATCTAGAATAGTTTGATCTCCTGCAAGCTCCTCCTTTAAAAGAATTGTTATTTGAAGGAAGACTACCTAATTGGAAACAAAGATTCCCAGCTAGTGCATGAGGTACAACAAATTTCTTTCAATAGCCCTGCCTAATTAACAACGCTAAGAAGTGAAAAAAAAAGATTGGAGGTAAGAGAAAGTAATGGAATAAAGAACCAGAGGAGACAGAAAAGAAGAAAGGAGGAGGAAGGAAAAAGAAAGTAGTAAGTAGTAAGAAGAAAGCACAAAGAAAGAAGAAAGAGAAAGAAGAAAGAAGCAGAGGAGGAGGAGGAGGAGGAAGAAAAGCCCATCTAGTAGATGTATACAAACTTAAGAAAAGCCAGGAGCAGTAGTTTTCTGAGATTTAACAATTCTAAACTGCATAGTCAGTGCAAAGATGCTGTGTTCTTAAGCACTTTAGAAATGAAAGGGATAATATGCTAGATTAGGCAATGACCATTTTTTGATCGTCATTAGCTTTCTGTTTAAAGTAATTACAAGTGCCCCTAATTCCAGTGAAGACTTGGTCTGCTGATATAACACCAACAGCCAAAGTGTCTCATAGACCTGTTGGTGTTATCACATTAAATTGAACAGGAAAAGAAAAGCATCAGATACATCTTTATCTGATGTAAATTGTCATAGCTTACTTGACTCTTAAGTTGTTTTACACTAACTGGTCAATATGAACTTCAGTTCACTGAAAGGCAATATTCACTTATTTTAAAATTGGAAAATAAGTGTCTTTGCTGCAGGCAAGAGTAAAGCATGCTTTTGATTCTTTCTTGAACAAATAATAATAATAATAAAAAAACAAATTAGATTCTTCCAATGAGTCATATCATGGAGTCATTTGCAAAAGAATCCCAAGGCTGTGGCAGGCCAGCTTATCTTACTGCTGCCAGGTTTTTTACTAGCAGAGTTTTGAATGCTTAACAATTTTTGAAGGATTTTAGAATGTCAGACACTGACTGACAGCTTTACATGGTGACTTCATTGCTTGTGAGTATATGACAGTTTGACAGGCCTCCTTAGGGTTCATTTAATTATTTTATACAAGTCTCCTTACTGAATAACATTAATGACCATTCTACTTCATGCACAGCAGCAGCAAACTCTAGGCTGCCATCTCGCATTCTATCCTATCTCCTCTGCTCACTAGCTCTGGGCATTTTTGTCCTTTTCCCCTCCCTCCTCTTTTAGTCAAAAATATGTTTACTATAACATATACATGGAAAAAGGTAACAGAATGTAGACTAACATTTACATGGTTTCATATGAAATTAAAATAGCATCAAATGTTACAAAAAATGAGCATCAAAATCAATACTATTATGAAAGTGTTGTTCTTGGCAGCAGTATTCTTAAGAAAAAAGTAAACAAAAAACACCAAGGAAATGCCAATAAGAGAGCAAATATAAAAGTTATATTACAAAGTTCTGAACAAAACTTGCATGCAGGCATTGCTATTATTACTATTACTGCTGCCATTGTTGTTGTCTAGCATGTTGAAAGTATACATCTCCCTCCAGAGCTGTTTTAATTTAGATGAATACTGATGTCTTTTCTCATTGTGACAGGTATGTTCCCTTTTTTTATGCCCACCCACTCTTGCAGAAACTACAGCTGATTTGGAATGGAAGATGTGATTTACAGAGTCATTAAGTAGCTTACATATTTTTGAAATGTTCACTAGCAGTTGTGCAGTACAGAGTATGGAAACCTTACATCCATTCTTGATGAATAACTCATTTTCCTGCTGCTTATTCCTTGCCATTTTTATTGCAACACTTCAGAAAGAAAGGAAGACTCTAAAGATGCAAAGGAGCTCAAATGCTATTTCATAGATCTGTCTAAGCTACCATTAAGTGTGGTGGGAGGAGAAGAGAAGAGTTAATAATTTAACATTCCTTTCTTTGACCACTTAAAAAAAAGAGCCAAATTAAATCATTCAATGAAGCAATATTTGAAAGCAAAATATTCCTAACCTTAAATCCTATAAACATTTCTTATGGGAAAAGTATGTACTGAAATGGTGATAATGGCTGCTCATCCACAGAATAACTACATGCAGAAAATAAAATTCCAGGTTGACCTTATTAAAGTCTTCTTTTCCTTTCTCTTTCCTTAGGAAAAAAGTGCTTAGTCAGGCATTGGAGGTTTAGCAATGACACTGTTTAGAAAAAAATAAAGTATATTTTTCTGGTGATAAAAAAGGTCAAAAGTTTTTTCCCTGTCTTTGGTATGATCCTGTTCCTAATGCTTATGCCTAGAATTTCTACTTCTGTGATCCACTCAGATTTGGATTCTCTGCTGAACTCTAGGGAGTGAAACAGAATCGAGGAAATGTCAGGATTGTACTCAGACTGAGTTATTAGCAAAACTGCTGGAATTTACCACAGGAAACTGAGAGAAAAAAAAGATAATTTGCAGTTTTGGCGGCTAAGTAGCACCTAGAAGAATTTGTTACTACCCTTGGCTCCATCAGATCCTTTCTATGCAACTTCAGGCAAGTCACCAAAGGCAAACTTTTTTTTTTTTTTTATGAACTATATGCTTGATGCTTTCTATAAAAGCAATTTCTTGTGCTTAGAGACTTTTGATTAAGTATTAAACAATTGCAGCTATGAGTGAAATCAGTGACAATGCTTAACATTTCTGTGGCTGGAGGCATCATCAAGAGAAACAGAAAATCAGACTTAGCAGACACACACAACTGTTCTTTTGGTGAAAAAGCAGTTCTGTGGAAAGTCAAGCAGCATAAGAACATATAAACGAATAAATCAACTGATCAAAATAAATCTGTGATGATTATTATTATTATTACTACAAATTTAAAATTTGTAAAGCTTATATATGATAACACTGGCGTCATTTACACAGTCCCCTGGAAATTCATACCTCTAGAACAGAACAGATGATGTATAGTACATGAAAGACTGGGTCATACACAGAATGGTGAAAAGATGTGCACTGCAGTAGCCACTAGACACCCTAAGCACTGTTTAATCTTCATCTGGAATGCAGTAGGGACCCTATAGAAATGATTTCTGAAAACAAACAATTAAAGACTATTTTGAACAAATATTCAATATGGTACTTCTGATGGAGGTACACCAGCTTTTATCCTCTTAGAATCTGGAACTGAAATTGCAGATGCAGAAGCGGGCAGTCCTAGTTTTGGTACCTCCGAACTTGTCAGTGATTGACTTTGCAAGCTTAATAACGTTGTTTCCTTACAGAATTTTGAATGCAATGTTGAAGTGAATGTGAATTATGATTAGACTACCATCTTACACTCAAAGATTCCTGCTTTGACTAGTTTTCTGACTGATATTTTCTTATAACAGCAGTAATAATAGAAACAGTTTTCATTTCAGTGGGGCACACCACTGCTTAATGACTGTTGACCAATAGTTAAGTTACTTAACCAATAGTTAAGTAAAATTATATTCATATACACTACATGGTAATAACACTCAAAGAAAATGGCAACTTCCCACATTTTAAGTACTCTCAATAAACAGAGGATTTGCCAATTGACTTCATGATTTAGTGGTGATTTATAGGGAATTTCTAAAGGTGTCCCTAGATATCAAGATCAGTCTGACATCATGCAAAATTTATTTCTTTGATCTCTGCCTACATTTATTTGCTTTGAGAGATCATAATTTTTTGTAAAACTGTAGAAGAAATACAGCTTTTTACATTATGGTGCAAATCCCTTTTTTACTCTCAAAGAAGGTGAGTATTTATTGTGACAAGAATGGATTCAGTTGCATGTTATAGATGGGGCTTTGAGTGGGAGGCCAGTGCTAATGGTCTTCAAAAAGTTCAGTGAATTCTCTTTGTGGTGAAGGCATCATCTGAATCTAGGAAAGCTGCAGAAACAGTCACTCATTCCCGTTTCCCTTAGGTAACACTATGCTGAATGGCACTATACAATCAGGAACGGATATCGGATTCTGGGATGAAGAAAGCTACTTTTATGCCACCATTCTGGAAAGGGACCTTCTGCTCTCTGTTCTGTCCCTTGTTCTTTTTCATGGAGAAAACAAATCATTTGTGTGAAAATAATAGATTATGCAGACTATTCATTATGAACATCACACTTTCAGGGCTTCACTGACAACTCCCATCTTGTGATTATGTTGCGTGGAGGTAAAAACGTCTGCTGAATTAATGACGAATCTGTCAGTGCCTTAATCCAGTGCCCTGTTTGAAATGATTAAACTCATTGAGTGTTTGCTTAATCTATTTTCCTTTTTCATATACCATGCTCTCTGCCTGGGGCAAACCCATCTAATAATTTTCAATTGAATAAAACCATAACTCATGACCCAATAAATTATTAAAAAGCCCTGCGTTGCATCAGATTCATCATTCATCTTACCACAGTGGCAGAAAGCCCACAGAATTCTTTAACAGTTCTTGCTTTGATAAATAGTTCTATTAAAATTTATGAATACAGTGGTATATATTAACACATATTTTGTTACTGAATTATCTGTCATACTTCTTTTTTCATACACCAACATGTTCCATTAGTAATTTCATTGGTCTGGAAAACTCACAGTCAGCTATCATCATTTTTGTTTGTTTGTTTTTTGAGTTTTTTTATCCTAACCCTAAGATCCCTTCAAAAATTTGGCAGTATTACTGTTCTGCATTGCTTCTGCTCTTGTTTTCAATGAAATCATTAAGAACTACGACCTCTACATCCAACTGAAGTAATTAATTGTAAAATAAAATTAGAACATTCTTGACATACGATAGGAAGACTAAATAAAGATTAAGTAAAAATCTGCCATAAAACTGCCTGATATCTGGGATATCAGATATCTGTTTCATTATATGAATACATTCAAAATGAATGATCTCCAAATATATGTTCATTAAATTTTTTGAACTTGAGTGACTGGAAATAGTTACTGCTGCATAGGGATAAATTTCTCCATCCAAATTTTATTTTTCAATAGAAAATAAAAGATTTCAGTAAAAATCAAACAGAATGAAATTCATAGTTTTTCATCACTAAAATGGAAATAGAAGTCGTCTTTGACAAAAAAATGGAAGATACACAAGCTGAAAAGAAATCATAAGGGAAGCGGAGCAAAAGGCAAAATCAACGATCTCTTACTTACCATAGCGCCCAGCCGGAACAAGGTGCAATTATCCAACAGGGGATATATTTCCATCTAAGGATGCTAAAGCACACTGGTGAGGAGGTGATGAATCCTTTGCCATTGCTTGCACTATTCTCAGGGCATCATCCTAGAAGTGTGTGAAGCAAATGTAGATTTTTTTTCTTACCTATATTGTTTTGCATTCATGAAATCCATTATTAGAAATAATACTTTCTACAATGCACAGCTTTTTAGAGAAAATAGCTCAATGAAGGGATTGACCCTTTCATAGGTCAAGAAGTAAAAAATTTGCAGTTCAAGACTCTGTTCCTTAGTTTGCAATAGTAATCTTGCTCCTTTCTAGAAAAAGGGACATACAGCCCTTCCTATTTTGCTTTGCAGGAAGAAGCAGCTTTACTTCGTAGGAAGCCTGTCTTCCACAGGGAGACATTGCTAATCTTGATAATACCTCACGCTATCTGTGCTGAGGCCAAAGTCAGTTTACACTCAGACACTGCATTGGATTGCCCTTAGTGACAGAACCTGAGTAAGCCCCTAAGGAAGGAATCCATGGACATCAGAAAAATACTGGAAAAGCTATCCAGTGTTTACAGCATTTTGCTCTACTTACTTCCTTTTACATTTCTTTGCTCCTGGAAGAAATTTTCACAGCACTATGAATTTACACAAATTGGTAAAGGATTCAGCCCAAAGGTGTTATTTAATCTGTACACATTTCAAAGACTAATATTGTATGCAGATAATCCTATTCTATGAGTAATCACTCCAGGTGGGGTGATATTCCAGGTTTCAACTGCTCCAATAGCTTCTTTAAACCACAGAGATTCTTTTTAAAGACCATCTTTCATAAACAGTAAGGATGTGTGTTTTAGGAAAGTTTTAAAATCATGGCATTAAAATACTGATAAATCCACGTCATTTACTAGAGTACAAAACAATAAACAAAACCTATTTGGCTTAATGCTGTTTGACGATTCAAAATATTAATGTGGGATTGCTCAGTTTTGTTTTTAGGACAGTTAAAATGAGTAAAGGCATTACTGACTATTAAGACTTAACACTGGCTTGTTAGGAAAGAAAACATCCTGCTTTCCTTTACATGTTTCTTGTCAAGCAGAACTTGCATGGCAGAGCCAGACTTCACGGTGGAAGGACCACATATGTACTCAGAGCTTTCAGATGACTATATTGGGATGCTCACACCAATCCAAAAGAGACAATTGCAGGTCCTCATGGAAGCTGCAGCTCCTGGGGGCTGAAAGCTCGAGAGCATCCAACGTGGGCCAAGGAGCTCTCTCTGTTGCTTCAGCGCAGGGTGAGGGGGCAGCAGAGCAGCTCCTGTTCGGCTTGAAACCTCATTGCATTCTTTTTAATTTACATAGCTGTAAAGACCGCCCGCTGGTGCTCTGTGCCCTCCCAGGAGAAGTGCTGCTTGTTTGCCTTTGGTCAGGAAGACTCAGCAGCAACAGCAGCAGCAACAGGGGGCATTTAAAATGCACAATTTATATATAATGGCACATTTAAGCCAGATGCCTTTTCTCAGGGGGTGTAGGCAGACACAAAAAACACAAGAAATAATTGTATGTTCATGACTGGATGTTCTCTGAGCCCAATTACCTGATCAAAAAGCAACTTTTACCTGCAGTTGTACCACAGCAGGAGTAGCAAATTATAGTAGCAGTACAGAGGAGCTCTGCTGCAAAGCCTCTGAGAGTCATCACTCTAACTTGCCCTTTCCACTGCTCCCCCTCCCCCGCCCCGAGGTTACTTACATTTTTCCCTATAAATCATCAGTTTTGAACTAATTCCCTGCCCCCAGAGAGGTCCCTCCTCCTCCTTACCAAAATACTGCATAAGAGAACAATAAAAGTTACAAGCTTATATATATTAAAAATATGTATATATATATTTTTAAAAGCTTTACTATAATAAAAAATACTCAGAAATGCTGGCATTGCTGCCAGCTGGGTATGCTGGCAGTCAGACAGCCTCTCCTAAGTAAGCAGGCCTAGCTCTGCCCTACGTGCCATAGCCTGAATACCTGCCGCTGCCTCCAACCAGAGTGACATCACCTAAAACTCAGGAAAGGAACAGCCACATCTTGTCCCTCCAGGGCATGACTCTGCTACCGCGCAAGCTGTCAGTTCCGCCTGGATCTGAGCTATCTGAGCTGTAAAGAAACTGAAAAACTATTCTCAAGAGGAAACTCTCTGTGCAGACACCATATGCAAACAATATGGATTAACCAGTTTATTATCTCTGCCACAGTGCCTGGAAAACACTGATGTCTTGTGGGGGGGGGGGGGGCTAGGCAGGTGGCATGGGTCTGTTGTTCCTTTAATCGTGCTTCACCTTTCTTTTGTCACTTGCAGATGAGTGCTGTCACTATAAGTGCTGTCACTGGGCTTCTCTTCAAGTCGTCTGGAAAAAGCCTTACTGAGAGGTTTGTTTGTACAGCGTCTGGCACAACAACAGCTCAGTTTTGTGGGGGATTTTGCAGTGCTACAGCTACATAAATTGGAGAAGCTAAGAAGTCTATAGCATCCTGCACATCTTTAGCATGCCAGCTTAAAAAGAAAAAAAAAGTGTTGATTTTGCAGACAAGCACAATGAGAAAAGGATTATGCTAGCAGAATAGGATCCTAACACCAGCACACAAGCTGCCTCATCAAACAACATCTGCATGATTTAGACTTTTAAAAGGGAACAAGTTGGCCTTGTACCTACAAATTATTTTCTGGTGTTAGTGGGTAGGTAGAGTAGTGGGGATATATATCATCTACATGCAAATTCTGGGCAGGCAAATATCTTCAGTTCAAACGACTAGCAATTTTATTCCTGTCTGGTCTATCAAATATTTTACAGGAAAAAATATACGCATGTTAAAGCAAAACAGCCTTTATTTAAAAAGTAATGTGATCCAAATGTGTCATTAAACTGACAAACAGGTATAATTAATACATTTTAGGCCAGATTCTAAGCTGGTATGAAATGGTAGAACTCAATACTCAGGCCAATTCAGTATTCAGTGATACTTTGGCAGTTTTACACCCAGGACTTGTTTTCAGCATATAAAACAAAAACAGAATAAAATCTCCATATCTGATCTGTTGTTTCATCAAAGCATTTTCTTTCTTGCAGTCACTTTTGTTTATGATAATTGTTAAAAGTTGTTACAACAACTGAAAGTCTACAATGTTTCTGCTTTTGGGGGTCCAGTAGTCCACTTAAAACACTGGATGTCCTAGGCGGATGCTTCTGAAGGCCCAGTGCCAGCCTGTGGTGGCAGGGGTGGGAAAGGTCTTTTGAAATAGGTAGACTTTAACCTCTCTGGATCTGGGACCTGACCATGTTGCAGTTATCAGTTAAGAAATCTATAACATGAGTTTTAGCAATGTGGAAAACAGTTGAATAGAAGAAAGGCTGAATATATAACAGGTCTTTTTAATCAGGTGGTTGGCTTTAAAATAAACAAACAGATAAATGAGAAACACACAAAAAACCCAACTCTCCAGCACTAAGGCTTAGACTTTATTGGTTCTTTCAGGAAAAAAAGTCACCATAAATTTCCTATAACTTTTGGAAACTCTCTGTTGATGTGAGATATTGCAGTCTGCTGCTGTACCTGTTGCTTAAAGCTAGACGAAGGAGGCGAGCCAGAGCAATGGAGGACCAGAGAACTTCTATGCTAGTGAACAATGCTATGGCCACAGTTTCTCAGGCTAATACTAGGAGCAAGTTGGAGTCAGGTTAGTGTGCCACACCTGTCCTTCTGAGACTTTCTGTACTAGCCTGTGTTGAAGAGAGGCCTCAGATAAGAAGATAATAGAAATAGCATAACTTTTTAATTTTTTTTTCAAAATAAGGTATTCATTGCTATCTTTTCATACTTTTTCACTTAAAGTTTTGCTTTGTTCTTATATATGACACCCAGAATTGGATGCATACTCATTATGGAGAGATGTTGTCCTAAGATTGTTACCAGAAAGCAAACATAACTTCTCTAAAGACTTCTTTGTACCTGGCTGGAAAAGACTGCCTGCCTAGGCATTGATATCTATCAAGATATCTATGTGTGAAATAAGAAGAGCAAATAATCAGGAGAAAAAAGTACACCATGTTTCTTTCCAGAAGTGCACTATTGTGTACTTTCTTCTGTTACACTGTGTCATTGCTAAAAATATCAAAATCACTTTAACAGTGTAATAAAGGAAAGAGTAGGTTGTTCTCCATCATAACAACCCTCTACCAAAGCAACTTTAATTTTATTTTGTACACTCGGAAGAAGTTAACTGGATGTAGAAAGACAAGATACAACCTGACATTATGTACATTTGAAGCTAATGTAATAGTAGTACTAAAATTGGTATCCTCCTTAAAATGTATATTTGAAAACTGTACTGTTCAGAACTGCTATGTGACAGCTTAAAGTGTCTTTAGGACATTGCTTTTGATAAGTGCTTATAGTCTGTGCTTTTCATCAAGGTCTGCAAATCCATTCTGCCATTATGAAATTTGAAATCTATGAAAATAACAATAAAGGAAATCTAAACACATACTGTCTTCTGTAGTCATACTCTTGCTCATAGAATCATGAACAGTCCTGTTAAACTTGAGAGAAAAATCATCAAATATACTCACCCTTCAGGGGACTATTTCAGCACATATTTTCACCAGTGGAAGTGTCAGGTACAAGGTTTTCAGTTAAGCTGCCTAGTAATCCTGTAAAGAAATTATTGTGAAAAAAAGAAGTGTAAAGGAATTGTGCAAATTGATTTTAAAAGCATTTGAATTGTGTAAAGCAATTGTATTTTCCCAGAGTTGGAGTCTTTACAGAAGATTTGTAAGATTCATTCAAAACTATTAGCAAGTCAGATCTTAACCAAAGCATGGGTAAAGCAAAGGGATGTGGGTGTGGGGCATTTAAGGCTTTGTTGATTAAAGACCGCAGTCAGTCAGAAACAGGTAACATTAGCCAAATAATATACAAAATGTTGGAATCTGAATTACTAGTTTTAAATAGAGCACCCAGATATTTTAGGGGATAACAGATGAAAGGAAAGAAAAATAAATATGAATGAAATATGTAGTAGTAATGCATATATCCTGTTCAGGGAAGAGAGAAGTGAAGGTAATAGTGGTAGGTTCCTATGACATATTAAGGATTAATAAAGCACAACCACACAGCATGAATAAAACAGGAGGTGGTTTTAAATCTCTTTAGGGAAGGATAGTAAAGACGTATAGTTATGGGAATAGTCTATAGGCTCCAATAGGTGACAGAAAACTGAAATATTATGAGGAAGACTAATAGCCCAGAGAGTCCTCCCTATTACGGTAGACTTTAGCATCTTAGATACATGCTCCAGAGGAAATTCTACTAATAAAAATAGTGCTGAATGTGATAGCAGGCAAATTTAATCTCTAAATTTGCACAGAATCAAAGAAAAGAATGTCACAAAGGACATGACGCAGGAGAAGCTGTGATTTAGTGGAGGCATTAGATAAAGGATGGGGAACTGGTTAAAGAAGAAACAGCAGTGTTTCTGGAATATGCTGGAAAGAGAAATAATCAAGAGAGAAAAAGGTTACAAGCTGAGTTTCACAGCAATCTGTGTTAAGATAGACCTTGTTTAATGTTTTAGTCAGTGAGCTGGATGCATAAAATGTGAGTATGCCAAGGAAATTAGCTGATGATACATATATATTTTTGGGATATTGTTAAAATACAGAAGATTTAAGATATAAAAACATAAGATGAAAGTTCAATAATACAAAATTTAAGGTCATGTATTTGCAACTAACAGCACAAATCTGTGCTATGGGCTTATTTCTTAGAACAGGCTATAGATTGGGTATATCACTTGATCACATAATGGGTGCCTTTACATGGTACAGTTCAGTAGTTCAATAATATATATCATCTGGCTTAGGTATGGGATATGGAGTATGATGTGATAACCTTTAGTATGTTTTCTGTGTAAGGAATCAAAGTGCATTTTTACTGACTTTTGAATACACTGAAATAGTCCTCATTTATCTCTTTGTTTCAGGCTGCTAGAAAACAGAGCTGATTTTAGGGACGTGTCAGTGAACCAGTACATAATTCCCTTCTTCCTAGCTGCAGGCTACATCCTACTAATACTTTCTTGTCATACTAATAGTATTCCTACAGTTTTGCCAGTTTTGGTCTCCACTGATGAATTGTTAATTTTTGTCTTCAGCTCCCTTCTATAACAATAAATGACATGCAATCCAATACAACATTAATCAAGAATAGCAACTCTCTCAATGTTATCTCTCTCATTATTCACTTTCATAGCTTTCAATTCAGCTCAATGATTTCATATTCTTGGCAAGACCAGCAAATATAGCACTTCTTCCATGGCATACTAACCCTAGTGCTGTATGTGTAAGCAATTCCACACACAGTCACAAAAATAATTCCAATGTAGTTTGTGTATGACTGCATGCAGTGGAAATTATTTATGGTGAAACCTCAGGCAGTAGGAAGCTAACTTTTTGCACTGATCAAACAAAGCTTAGTATTTTAGGGCTCTCACCTTCCTTGGGACAGCTAACTATTAATACCATATGATATGCAATAGTAATTAATGGAACAGGAACCTTAATATTTTTTTCTTCATTATCCCTCCCCCTTCCAAAGGTGTTGAAGGAAAAATCTAATGAGGCAATGAGAGGTTGGGTATCTTCAAGTGATATATGATTTTCACTCTCCTTTTCTTTTTTCTTTTTTTTTTAATTTGAAAAATTGAGTCATTAGGTTTTTTCCCCCCTATTTTTCTGATTTGTCTTTGTGTCCCAGTCTATCTCTGATTGGTTCTCATTGAAACAAGAATAATATAAGTATGAAAACAGACATGTTATCATAGGAGTTTTTAGAGAATAAAGAAGATAGAGGTAGACTCTTCTTAGTGTTGCCCAGAGACAGGACAAGAAGCAATGGGTACAAACTGAAATACAGAAAATTATACTTAAACAGAAGAAAACACTTCCCCCCCCCCGGTGACAGTTATTGAACAGGCTGCCCAGAGAAGTCGTGGAGTTTGAATATCCTTGGAGATATTCAAAACTTGACTGGACAGGGTCCTGGGCAACTTGCTCTAGCCGCCCCCTCCTTGAGTAGGGGTTTGGACCAGCTCGTTTCCAGAGGTCCCTTCCAACTATTCTGTGACCCTGTGATTCTGTGTTCAGGATTGTTTTGCATGTGCCTGAACAGGTAAAAACTGTCAAGCAAGCCCTGCATCTGTATTTTATGTGCTCTAATTATTATTTTTCCTGTCTGTCACTTTTGCTAATGAAGCATAATAGTTGGCATGAAATTTTGAAAGCAAGTGTAAATCTTGTGGCATGTGATATTATATTTATAATTATATTTAATGGGATAACTGACATAATATAAATAATCTCTATTTTACTAGTGAGTTTCTAACAGTGTTTATGCAGCATCCTGACAAACGAAGTCATAATTTGTAGTTTGGAGATTAAAAAAAATGAAATTGTAGTCTCATAAATAAGTCTGTGAGTTATTCATAATAAATATTTTTCCTCAAATAACAGTCCTCTGTAGCTGGAAAAAGACAAAGTAAACATGAAATAGCAATACTTACTAATAATCATTGTGATTAATAAATGTTACAGTTCAAAATCAGATAAAATAAGTTTTTCAGCTGCTTTCTGAAATTCCATATAGAGCAATAATTTGAGTGTATTTCGTTTACAAGCACAGACAGTCATGAAGTGTCTCATTTTGCATGTCAACTGAGCTGATTTTCCACCCACAGTTCATTACTTCTGCCATATAATGTCATTTTTTTTGATTTTGCTTAAAGTAATAGCTATGGTCGGATAACAACAGAAAATGGTGGTTTCCAGCTCTGCTAATTATGTTTTTTGCTTTGAAAACAGACAGGAATGTTTCATATAACATTTAGCTCAATAACTTTTGTATAGAAATATGTATACATTGCACACAAGATTCTAGATATAAATAGTAAATGCACAATATTTATTTATATAGTTACCTTCTCTTTTAAACCAAGGAATACAATCATTTTCAGACTACATTAGTTTCATTTATCTATCTCCATGATGTCTTTAATGTTATAAGATGTTACAGCAACATTACCGGCTCCTGCAGGCCTGTATCAGCCTTTAGCTACTCAGGCGCATTATTAGATTGTCAACATAATTCAGACATCTCATATAAAAAGAGCCAACCCACTGGCTCCAGTCCTTTGCAAATGTATTTTCCTGGTGTAATAGCTTTAAATTTATTGATTTTATTTTTCTTTTTTGGAAAATGTTTGTGAGTGCTAAAAATATTAAGAAACCTAGCACTTAGCACTAATTCTCATTATTGCCACATAGTATGTTCTTCTGGTAAATCACTGATAGGACAGAGGAATGAAGAAAAAAAGCTGTAAAATATTTTTGAAAAAATAAAAAAAATAAGAGAAATATTTTGAGATAACTCTTCCCAATTGGTATAACTCAATGTAGAGCATTTTGATTTTTTGAGGGAAGTAACCCACTTTTCCTGAGATTTAATCTCCTGTGAATTGTTTAAATGCACTAGTTAACTGGTGTTTTAAAAAAAGGTAAAATGTTTAAAAAGAAGAAAATTCTGGACAAAATCTGGGTGTGAAACATTAGTCAGGGAAAGGTGAATCTTTTTTCTAAGTGTCTTTTCTAATGAAACCACATATTTTTCAAACGAGATGCTTTGACCCAAAGTTCTGTAGAATCAGTACAAGTGTTTGGCTATTTTGTTAGTAATTTCATTTATGCATCAAAGAATAAAAGGAATTAATCACCAAAACCCAAAGGCAACAAAGAGAGAGAGAGGATGTGAGAGAGAGAGAGAGAGAGAAATTATCAGTACAACCCAATACATAAATACTAGACTTAAAATAAGTTCTACATGAAGCTGAACCAGAGCATCTCTGAGGCAAAGTCATGTACTTTGGAATCCAAAGCATTCTCCCTTCTCAAACCTTACTTCTTATCAAAAAAAAAAAAAAAAAAAAAAAAAAAAAAAATCAGATAATGCTAAACACAGAAAACAGCAAACTTTAATATGTTGTGGAAGACTGAATGCATTTTCAAATAGAATATTCTCACGATTTGCTGTGCACCCATACACTCGCATACACAGCTCTATATGTCATAGAAGGCATATGAAATACTGTTGTTACATTTGCTTAAGAAAATATATTATCTTTTTGTGGTCATTGTAGCTGCTTTAGGAAAAGATTTATTGAAAGTGAGTAAGAATAATTTGTAGATTTTGCCTCATAAAATATGCAAACCTACTATATAAAAAGCTGAACTGTATACAGATTAGGTGCATGTTATATATTAAACAGAACTATATACAAATTAAACATATAAACGGAGTCCTAATTCACCTCCAAAACCTCATCCAGTTCCAACAACTATAATGACAAACAGGTAGCTCATGGAAGAGAACACAGTAGATACTCAAAATCCATCTAATCTCAGCATCTGGAACTGGAGTCAGTGAGTTAATAAATAAACTAGTTTCAGGAGAAGATGAATGTGCCCAGAATTTTAAAAACAGTGAGAGGGAGCTAAGTGCAACTGGGTAAGACAAAGCAGAATCCTTTTTCAAAGGCTAAAATCTTTTCTGGGCATTAGTACAATTCTCTGCATTTTCATAATTTTCTTGTGCAATCCAGATGCAAAGCAGACCCCCCCAAAAGAGTCTGTCAATTCAGTAAAAAATAATGCAAATGTTTCGGCTAGTTTTCTGCCCATAGGGGACTCTCTATATCTTTTTGTTGTTGTTGTTGTTATTTTCTTTTGAGTAGGACAATAATCATTGCCAATAATAACACAATTCACAATAACACAATAATAATTCATTCAAAATCTCTATAACTCCAAAATGTCAGTACCAATGATGATTCTGCCTTCTCAACTGCTGCTGAAAGCATGCTTACCATCATATTGCCTTTGTCTACATCTGCCAAATGTTGACAGTAAGCATAAGTATATTACAACGATTAAAAAAGCAATTAGGAACATATGAGTTTTCAAAAACTCTGACTTACTGAAGTCCTTACGCATATTGCTATTCCTTAAAACACAGAAACTTTTCCTTTAAATGGAATAGAAGTCTGGAAGGAAAGGCAGGAAGATAATATTGTCCATCTCAGGAACTAAACATACAGTTTGATCCCAGTTGATCCAGATAGTTTATGCTGTAGCATTTTTGAAGCAGAAACTATTACTTTTACTTTGTGTGTAACAGTGTGAAAAATTATAGGGTTTTTTTTTCTTTTTTAGGAGCAGCAGGTTTTGTTATCTTTTGCTCTGACACCATTGCTAAAGTGATGTAGTAAATGTACTGATCTAGATTTAATTGCAGCCACCTAAAATCGTTGTGAATTTAGTTGAAAAGAATATGAGCAAAAAGTTCTAGAAAGAAGTAAAATTATAATTCATAACAAGGACAAGTTGCAATAAGCATTTTTGCAGTCTAATAGCAACAGAACAGCTTGAACACCTCTTCTCGGAAGCAGGTGTTTCACCAAGAAGTGACATCTATTTGGGAACACATGAGCCAAGGGAATCATTTTGCTAGGAAAAAGATACAAAAACTTATTAGATAACATGAGTTTATTGATACTGCAAATGAAGGCAATAAAAATGTATAAATCTTAATTTATACTTGATAATTTTCTACATTACATAAAATGTTACAGATTCAATTGTATAACTAAAAGTAAGCCCTAACCTAATATAATTTCTTAACGGATAAACTCAACAAAATCAGACCCTAGTACAGAGATGTAAACTAATCTCTGCCCTCAAAAAGAAGAAGAAAAAAAAAATCCCACCATTGGCTCGTAAAAGAACTGTCTATAAAGTAATGTAAACGACAACTAATGCAACCTGCAATGCAGTCTCATCCTAGCCGTGCTACTGGCTGACATTTCTGACAGCTGGAGAAGAAAAGGCCCGGTGGGTCTCCGTCCTTGGTTGCTTAGCAGTTCTGAAGTGACACAATTTTATCAAAGAGGGCACATCCATCAAACAACAAGGGGAAGCTCCCATTCTCACTGAAACTGCATGTGTAGTGATAAAAAAACTCCAATCCATAATTATTTCCATTTCACTACTGCAAATAAGATGAGTGTTTCAACTTCCAGCCAGAAACTGCTCCCTAACAGATGCTAATGGAGGATGTACTGGGTGCTTAGTGAGTAAAACAGAAACAGGTGAAAATAGTCAGTTTTTTTGCATGTTGTCATATTTTACTGTTTAGAAGGGAGAGGCAGGCTGAAGAGAGATCAGCTGAGAATAATATAGAAAAACAAAACAAAACAAAACCCTCATATCACTGATGGAAGTGTGCTTGATGAGATTTTCTCCAGATAATGCAGACTTATTGAATAAGGAGGTCGATCTGACACTTTGCAAGATGTTGACAATTGCACTGACATTTAAAACACGATTTATAAATAAAAGTTTGACCTTCACAGTTTTGCAATACAGTATTAATCAAGCTTTTTCTGAGGAAGAAGAGAGAAAGTCCAAATGCCTCAAAAGACGTTAGCTTTCTTATGAAGTTCAAAACTTTTTATGAGACAGAAAACATTCTTTTTCAACAGGGAAGACAATTAGAGAAAAATATGAGAGCACGTGGCAGATTTTTGATGCCTTCAGGTCAGTTTTTGGAGCTGTCTGCGTGATCTGTTTTATCCAAACACATGTTGGAAGATTCAATGACATGACAAATTAGTAGCAAAATATAGCTTATGTTATGCAGCAACCAAACTAGATTAGCTAATGATCTCTCCTGGCCTTACTATCCGAGTGCCTGTTAATGAATGACACAGAAAGATTTCACAGTTCAAAAGAGTTATTAATCAACTATAGATGGATAAACAGCCACAGAGACCACTATTCCTTTCTTATTCTAAAAATGGGTTGGCAACTATGCCTGAGTCTCCTTGGGAGAAGTTTTTTGTAGGCTGGGCAATCATGCATCATCATAGCTCATGAGATCTTTGAAATTAGAACAGAAATATAAAATCATATCAGCATCAGATGGCTAGAAGACAGTCAATTCCATCCTTCCTTACCTTCAGATAAAAATTTGGGCAACCCATTATACTACTTGATTTCAAGAGGAACAGCATTTTAAGTCGGGAAATCATTAATATCTTGGATGAAGCTAAAAGTGAGGCTCATAAAACTGGCTGATCAGTTTCTCTGCTCCATTAAACTTCTGCATTGATTTACACAGATAACTATTAATGACTCAGTACATTCTAAAGTGGTCAGCATTTTGCTTAATATACTTATTCCAGAATTTTTACTTTATCAGCTGTTTCATCTACATTTGAATATCACCCTTCATGGAGTGTTTTTGAAGAAATGTTACTTATGTCAGTTTCTTCTGCAGTGTTCAGTCATACCTACCAGAGCTTTTATGTAAATGATTGAAAATTAATAGTTGTTCATAAATCTTTATATACAAAAGCTACATTTCAGTATGATTAATTGTAGAGTTTATTACCAGTAGCCAGTAGAAATGTGAATATCTGTTACCTAAGGATGAGAACAGATTTAATTAAAGAGCATAGGCAGCATTAAGTCTTAGCAAGACAGAGGATGAGACGGAACCCTTAATCCTCAATATCTTCAAGTGGTAAAAAAACCCTAAGCTTTGTTTTTATAGATGAATATCCAAATTTGGAGTCTTCTGTAACTTGACGGGGTTCTATGTATCAAATTGTAACATTGTTTGCACTAAATTTGAGCTAGTTCTATTTACTCCTTTAGGAATCAGAAAATGTTGCCTATAAATGATATTCTAATAGCTAAAAAGTTGTCAACTAATAGAGCTAATATAAAATGCAAGCCTTTCTTTGCAGGTAAAAACTATTCAGTTGCAGATTATGGAGCTGCACGTACAAAAGAAGTACTGTACTGGCAGCATAGCATTTTAGCTAATATGTTCACTTTTATCAATTTATACAGTTATTGAATATAATTTATACACTTATTTTATTTATATATTCATTTAAATTTATATTTTTACAGAAATTGATAAAATGTATATTCATGTGTATGTCTTGCTGCTGCCAATCTGCTTCAACACTGACCAGGGAAATAACGTTCTAATGAAGATGAAAAAATGACGTATACACTCATTCTCTGTCTTCTCTACAGGACTTAAGTATATACCTATTGCTGTAACTTTAATTTATCTATCTATTTATTTTTATATAATTAATTTAAAATTACTACTGTTTAACATAGATATGGTCTGACAAAAATATATATTCCATGGAAATTAATTGTAGGTTCTATATCAATGTCTAAGATGAATCAGATGAATAGACACAAAAAGGGTCAGATTTCTTACACTAGGAATTTATTCACCATCTATTTTGGAGACCAGAATCAGTTCCAGAAGTGAAGTTAAGCATTAATAAAAATATCTTTCTCTAGGCAGCTACTTTTTTCATTGAGTTTTAGGGAGACCAAAATAACTTTCCTGGAAGAGGTGTCTAAAGACGTTAATGTCCAATATATTGCACACTATTTTTATGGAATCCCAGTCCAGAGCTGTACAAAAACCATTACATTTAAGTATACAGTTGCTGTTAACATCAGAAGAGCATTCAGTTTTATTTTATTCTTTGCTATCAGAGAATCATAGAATAATTTACTTTAGAAAGCACCTCTGGAAATCACTTAGTTCACCTCTCACTCAAAAGAGCAACTTTGTGCAGGTTGTTAGGCCTGTATCCAGTCAGTTTTGAGTATCTCCAATGATGGACACTCCACAACTCTGTAACTCTGTTCCACTGTTTGGCCATCTTCATCATTAAAAAAAAAAAAAAAAAAAAAAAAAAGTCTAACTGGAACCTCCCCTTCTGCAATGTGTCCTTTCGCTGTGCACCTGAGAAAAGTCTGGCTTTGCCCTGTATAACTTTCCACTGGATATAGACAGCAGCAAGATCTTACCTTTTCTTCAGGCTGAGCAAACAAACTCTCTCAGACCCTCCTTATGCATCATGTACCCTAGACCTTCTTGGTGGCCCTCCACTGGATTTGAGCATGCCAATGTCTTTCAGTATTGTAGAGCTCAAAATTAGTCACAGTACTCTAGATGCAGTCTTTCTTAAGTGCCAAATAGAGAGGAAGAGCCACTGGCTATGCTGGCAGACATAATGCAGCATGCAGTTGGCCTTCCTTGCACAGCCAACTCATGTTCAGCTTGTCCACGAAAGCTGCTACATCCTTTTCTGCAAAGCTGCTTTCTAGCTAGTCTCAGTTCAGTGCATGGCCTTTACAGTTGCATAGGGTTATGCCATCCCAGATGCAGGACATTGCATCTGCTTTTGTTGAACTTCATGAAGTTCTTGTCATCTCATTTCTGGAGCTTGCTCAGGTCCTTCTGAATAGCAGCCCTGCCCTCTGGCACATTGACTTTCACTGTAATTTTGAACTTGCTGAGAATGCAGTCTGTCCAGTCACCCAGACTGGTAATAAAGACATCGAACAGTATTGGCCCTGGTAGAGACCCTTGAAGGATGTTCTTAGGAACTGGCTTCCCAGCCAATTTCTGCCTACCTTATAGTTCACATATCTGGTCTATATCTCACCAGTTCAACTATAACAACAGTTTGGGAAGTCATATGTATTTTTTCATGTATTCTGTATTATTGTATTATTTGTATTATTTTATTATTATATTATGTGTATTTTGTATTATCGTGTATTTTGGCAGCAGTGTGAAAGTCAAGTGGAAAACATGCATTGTTCTTCCTCTGTCCACCAATCATGTGATTGTCTTATCATCAAAACTATCAGGCTGGTGAGACACAAGATTCCCTTGATAAATCATGCTGGTTGTCCCCTGACACCTTCTTATCACTCATATGCTGGATTGTGGCTTCCAGGAGGATTTGTCTCATAGTCTTTCTAGGGACTGAGATGAAACTGACCAGATTGTAGTTCCCTGTATCCTCCTTCTTGCCCTTCTTGAAGATGAGCATGACATTTGCCTTACTCGAGATGTCAGGAACCTCCCTTGATTACCATCATCTTTCAAAGATAAAAGAGAGTGGTGTGGCAGTGACACTGGCCAGCTTCAACAGCACCTCCAGATATATCCCATCTGTTCCCATGGATCTCTGTATGTGAAATTTGCTTGAGTGACCGCTAACTTCATCTTCCTCTACTGTGATTAATGGTTCACTCCCACAGACTTTGCCGCTAGTCACGGGGACCTAGGAAGCTAGAGGGAAGAACTTACCGATATAAAAGGAGGAAAAAAGGCATTGTGTACATCAGACTTTTCCATGTCCTTTGTCATTAGGTCTCTGGCCCTGTCGAACAATAGGACTACATTTTCCTTAGCCTTCCTTCTGCTTGCTTACAGAAATCCTCTTTGCCTTTCACAATCCATACGAGTTTCAACTCTGACTGATCTTTGCCTTTCCTAATTCTATCCCTGCATGCTCAGGCAATGTCTCTATACTTCCATGTAGCTCATCCCTGCTTCTGCTTTTTGATTACTTACTTTTTGTATTTGAGCTCAGTCAGAAGCTCCATGTTCATCCACGCTGGCCCTCTGTCATAACTGCTTAACTCTACAAGCTGAAACAGTCTGCTCTTGTGATTTTAGAAGGTCATTCTTGAGGATCAAGTCCTGGGCCTCTTTGCCCTTCAGGGCAGTCTCCTATAGGAGATCCTTAACAGAGGATGTAACAGACATCTGCCAAGCAGATCCTTAACAATCCAAAATCCTCAAGTCCAGGTCTGTAATTCTACTATTAGCCTTTCTCACTTCTGTCAGGATTTTAAACTCTCATGGTTGCTGCTGCCAAGGCTGCCCTCAGTCTTCACAGCCCTGACCAGCTCTCCCTATTTTGTAAGTAACTAGCAGGGCACCTCCCTTGGTGGACTTGTCGATCCATTGCTTCATCAATACACTCCAGAAATCTGAAATGTCCCACCATGTTGCTCTTCCAATGAATTGCAGGGTGGTTAAAGTCTCCCATCAGTACCAGTGTCTACATTTTTGAGCTTTCCTCCAACTGTCAAAAGAAGTTTATCTACTTCTTCTTGATCAGACAGACCATAACAGACACCTGCCATAATGTCAGCTGTTTGTCTGCTCTTTGATCCTTGTCCGTAAGTTCTCAGCTGACTCTTCACCTGTCCCAAGGCAAATCTCCATACATTCGAGCCATTCCTTTGCAGAGAGTGTAACTGCTCTTCCTCACCACCTCAGCTTATCTTTCCTAAGGAGCCTGTATCCATTCATGCAATGCATCAGTCATGCTGTCTCACCATCACTCTTTAATCCCAAAGAGATCATAGCTCTGCAATGGTGCACAGACTTCTACTTCCTTCTTTTGTTTCTCAGGCTGCATGCATTTCTGTACAGGAACTTGTGATGGGCCCTTAGTCATGCTGCTTGCCCAGGAGGATTTGGAGAACTTACTCCTCTTTCTCCTAGAGCACTTTCTTGCTGCCTCTTATTTCTCTCTGTCTCTTCAGGCTTTCAGGCTACAATTACCATGCCCAGATGAATCTAGTTTAAAGCCCTCCTCAATAGACTATCAAGCCTGTTGGCAAAGTAGACTTTGTCCTACTTTACATCTTCCCATCCCTCTTTCTCCCCAGTAGCTTTATTTTTCAAAGATGGCCCCAAGCCAAAGGCTTGCTTCAGCACCCACCATGCAGCCAGGATTTACCTGCAGGACTTTGCCCCTTTACCAGCAAGATCAAGACAAACACCACCTGTACTCTGATGCCCTTCATCACCACCTCAAGAGCCTTGATATCACTCTAAATACACTAAAGGTCTGCCCTAGCAGTATGATTTGTCTCTGCAGGGCTGACCAACAAGGGATAATAGTTTGGGACTAGATGAGCTTCAGCAGTTTTTCTGTAACATTCCAGATCTGAACCACTGGCAAGTGAAAAACGTGCCAAGACAGCAAATCTGTTCAGGCAGCTGTGTTTCTAATCCCTGCAGAACTTCATCTCTAACCACCATCACCCATCACTTACTCCTGGGGCTTGCTAATTTCACAAAGATGCTTGGCTACCACAGGAATTGTAGATATTGCTTTAGGTAGATATAGGCATGCATTATTTTTAACTATAGTAACATTGCTGTTGGTTGAAGGGAATAAGAAAAGAAGAGTCACAGCCCCTTACATAGGTTTTAGAGCTTTCTGTAAAACATGACTAGAGGGATACAAAGGGACAAGAGAGACAAAACATTAGAAGTAGCAGCAGTCTGTGGAACCTCCCCCTTCTTGTTTGAGTTTATTTTAAGTTCACCATTGGCCATTGGAGAGCTGCTAATTCTACTAGCCCATCTTAGTGGGCTAAATTGATTGCTGCCCCTCTGTAGGTAGGCATAAGGCAAGTTTGCACATCATGGAGAACACTACAATAATTTAATTCTTTTATTGGAAGTCCCTGCAGAGAAGCCAAGGAATGAATGGACACAGAGAAAGAATTATTCTCTCATCCCACATTGCAACAACCCTTTCGGTCAGGGAAGTAGGCTGGAAGGAGCAAGGGGATGTGCTGCACCTGTTCAGTGAGAGAAATAACTTTTATGTAGTCCTTTAATTCTTTTAATAGAGTCTTAAATATCATTGAAGGCAGCATATTGCAACACTGCCCATGAAGAGCGTCCCAAACAAGGGAGATTTTCCCTATTGCAGTATTGCTCTATTCCCTCTTGCACTTATCTAGGGAAAAAAATTCTGTTACAGTTTCAGCCAGAGGAAAATTATTTTCCAATTCAGCACTAGTTAAAGTGCTGGACAAAGGTTTAATACTGGTTATACATTCTCCCATTCTCATTGTTGAACATACACTTCTTCCCAAGAGAAATGAAAAAGAAGAGCTTCCAAATAAACAGTTCTTGATCTCCACCAGCTCCTGCACTCAGAGTCCAAAGAAAGAAAATTAATGTCATGGTATTCCTTCTACATCCCTGTATGCTTATAGCCAAATTAATTATTCATATGGCAAAAGGAACTTCAGAGAACATCATAACATGATTAAGCAATCTAATCTTTAGATTTTTTCCTGACACTTATAATTCTACTTAGAAATGATTTAAAGAATCTAAACAGATTTAGACAATCTCTTTAGAGAATCTAAAAATATTCAGAATTTTCAGAGAGAAAAAAAGTCCAATCATTTCAGACTTTGTTTTGTATCCCCCCAAAAAACCCTTATGAAATATCAAAAGCATTTAAAAATGTGGGAAAGATATTGGGTGATGTCATAATACCTAAAATAAGAAATACCAAGCTAAAGCAGAAGTTACTTCTCATTTAAAAAAGAATCTAAATGAGACAATTCTAGAAACAAGACTATTTCATGTGAATAGAGATAAGTTTGGGAAAAAATCTCAAAAAGTTTTTAAGTAGCTTTTTTAGTATTCTTGAAAATTCTACTTTTAGTAGATACAGTTACGTGAAAGGTTTGCTTCTCAGAGATGTAGAAATCAAAGTACTTAGCTGAACCAGTGTCATGTAAAAGAGTATCTGAGTAATGCCTAAAGCCAAGTAAAGGCCAGATATGCAACTTGTGCAATATGCAATTTGTGCAAATCACAGTACCTCTGTTTTGCCAGTACAGTTTTGCCACTACATCTAAGGTAAGGATCTGAAACAAGATCCCTCTGGAATTAAAATAAATAAATAAGATAAATTAAAAAGCTCATTTTTTTTAAGAAACTAGGAATTAAAATATTTAATGCTAGGATTGTCCTAACACTAAAATGAAACAATGTGGGAATATGGCAATGCAGTAATCTTACTGCATTTCACTTCTTATCAGGGACAGCTGGGTATTTTTTATGTGGATTTTTCTATCAAGTTTCCTGCAAAGTTACTTCATTTATTCTCAGAGGTGCTCTGGAAAAAGTCCAAATATTTATTTGTTCATAAAAAAATTAACTTCTTGATCATTTTGACACAAACTATTTTTGTGCCTAACATTGGCATTCTGGTAATGCTAATCATAAGTAACTTTCTATTATGCTTGAAAGTGAAGATTTTGGATTTTTATTTATTTCTTATAAATACAGGTTGGCTGTTGTGATCAGGTGAATGGGTGGCAAATGAAATACTTTATAAATGCTGTATTTTTTCACCTATACAGAAACATATAACCTGTAATAGTTGTAAAAAAAAAGGAAGATAGGAATAGACTTATACCTTTGGTATTTGTGTCAAAGAGACAAGAAGACTGAAAAAGAAGGGAGCGATCATCCATATACAAAATTAAAACATTGGTAAATGTATATCAGGAAGTTCCAAAATTATTTCTTCGTGTCAGATTCCTTTTGTGTTAGTGCTTCATTCATTACTAGTTTGGATTAGAAAAAGCCAAAATTAATGTAAAAATATAGCTTTCCAATATCTAACAAAATGTGTGAGGAAACTAAATGCACAAGCAGAGTTTATCTTTGAGATTATATTTGAAGACTCAAGGCTATTGGTATCAGTGGGAGTTTTGCTGCAGATTGAGAGAAGTATATGGCCCATTCTATTAGATTGATAGGAGGAGCAGCCAAAATGCTGTTTAACCACAGGAGGTTTTGCTTGTTATTTGAGATGGAAAAGCAACACGGAAGCTAAAAGATATACAGGCATTAAATCTACAGAATAACAATTAAAAAAAAAAAAAAGGTTACATTTAACACTTTATATATCATTCTGAAAATGAGTTAAAAACCAGATGTAACCCCCAACCCAAATCCCTTTTTTAATATGGGGGGCAGGAGGGGGGCGGGAAGATGGTAAGCTATTAAAGGTATAAGGGAAGAACATCTCCCTTGTGTTTTCTATTTCTCGTAGCCAACCTGTGTAGAGGAAGGCATAATTTAGCCCTTCCTGTGAATAAAACAAATTCTTTGGTATAATTCTGTAATAAGCAATGAGGCATACCTGCTAAACATTGCAACCATATACTGTTGTAGGGAACGGCGATCGGAAGATCTCGCGATGGCACAGAAAGAGGAAGGATATGACGCAGAGATAGCAGTATGCTTGTAGGTATATAAGCGAATGCATACGTCCAATAAACGCCATTTGTAGCATCCTCATATTGGTGTCAGTGCTCATTGGCCCGGAGGCAGGAGGAGCCTCCGTGCCGTCTCAGACGGACGGGAGATTGCGCATTAAAAGGCAACAAGTGGTGACCCCGACGTGATAGCTGAGACGGCGGACCGCAGGCGGTCGAGAGGATCTGGATCATGGACGCGGTAGTCAAGGTTGTACGTGTGGGTGCCCGGGAATGGGGGCTCTCTATGAGAGCGGATGCAGTTGCGAACTGCGTCGGGCGGCTCCTGAAAGAAGGAGCGATAGTTAGACCAGGGGACATTCCTTCCCCTTCTAACTGGGAGAAATGCACTCGAACGCTCGCTCAGAGAGCCATGGCCACGAAGAAGGCCGCAGAGCTCAAGACATGGGGAGACGTAATGACCATTTTACAAAGGACTAGGGAGGAGCGTGAGACTTGGCAGGCTGCTCGCGCGGCGCTGCACATGTCCGCGGAAATGGTGACACAGACAGCAGCGAACGCAGAGGAGCAAACGGAGGTGATAGAGGGAGAGACGATAGTAGGGGATGAAGTGAGAACGGAGAATGTGGAAACGGAGGAGGCGGTTTATCAGGAACCAGAGCGGGGAGAGGGGGAAACACCAGAGGCATACCCAGTAATACCCTCTTCCCCACCACCCCCACGGTACCCGTGGAAAGAGATGAGGGCGATGGAAGGGGGAGAATCAGGGGACCTTTATGGGGACCGAGATATGAGAAAGCCAGTGGCAGGTAGTGGAAAAGAAGGCAAGGTGAAAGTGGAGGAGGCAGAAGAAAAGGAAAGACCGCTTACAGTGGATGATCCCCGAGACTGGCTGCCGGGGGCCATGATTCGGGTGCAGTGGGAAGACGAAAGAAGAGAGGAAGCAGGGGAAAGACCGAGGGTGCCGCGCCCGGGGAAAGATGGCGCTGGCCGAGAGAGGAGTGGGCGTCGACCAGCATTGCGGAAGGAGGGGACTGAAGACTCAGGCACAGACTCTGACTCCTTAGAAGGAATAACGACGAAGATGCAGCAACTAGGGCGGAGTTCCCCGCCGCAGTCAGATGCGGAAGAAAAAAAGGGGAAGAAAGTCACAAGAGATATGGAGCAGATGTTTATGCTGCTTACAGCTCTGGAAGAGGAAATAGCTAAACAAAGAGGGCTATTAAAGGCAGCAGGTTCCGCCCAAGCGGGAGGGGGAAAAGAAATTCCCCTAACGGACTGGAAATTGATAGCGACGGAATGTGCCCTGAGTGGCCTCAAGTTTCGTGCGCCAATAGGGGCCTTCCCAGTACGAGTTGCCCCCGGGGGGGGGGCAGTGGAATGGGTGCCCCTCGACCCAAAGACGGTACAACAGCTATTGAAAGCAGTGCAAGAACAGGGCCTGCGACACCCGGTGACACAGACGTTGCTGGACGCGGCGCACGCGGGAGGCCTAGTGCCGTGGGATTGTCGCACCCTCGCGCGACTGGTCTTATCGCCCACGATGGTCCTTATGTGGAAAGAGGCGTGGACCTTGCGCCTGCAGCAGGCGTTGATGGCCGCGCAGGCAGACCCGCAGAACCCACTGGGCCAATCCACCCTAGCGCGGTTAAGAGGAAATGATGCAGCCATGGCTACGCCCCAGCAGCAGGCAGCGGGCCTGAGACCTCGGGAGATACTGGCGGCAACAGAAGCATCTCGAAAGGCCTTTGATGACATTGGGCCACTGATGCAACAGGCAGACCCATGGACGACTGTGAAGCAGGGAATGGGAGAGCCGTTTGACAAGTTTTGTGACAGACTACAGGCAGCAGTAGAACTTGCATCTTTACCAGACGCTGCAAAAGGAGCGGTGATGTTGGAATGTATCAAACAGCAGGGCAACGAGTTGACAAAAGAAATCCTAAGAACAGCGCCTAAGGGAGCAAGTCTAGGGCAGACGATCAAGTACGTATTAGAACACCGGGACAAGACCACAGCCCTACAGGTTGCTGCAGCAGTTATGGCAATGCCGGAGGTTAGAGCTAGAGGAGGTCCAAAAGGAGGCCCATGCTTCGGCTGCGGGCAAATGGGCCATTTGAGAGCACAGTGCACGAATAAGGGAAGTTACGCGCACCCAACAGGTGGTATGGGGAGCCTTACATGCTGGGCCTGTGGAAAACCAGGACACAGAGCACAAGATTGTCGGCGGCCGGGAAACGAGAAGCGGGGAGGGCAAATAAGGGGCCACCCCTCCCCGGTGAGCCGGCCTCAAGTAGCCCCCGTCAACAACAACACACCGCTGATGGACAGCTCCAGCGACCAAACTCCGAAGGGAAACCCCGTGTGGCCCTGGTCTTAGGGTGTGAGAAGAGACCCCGAGTGAAAGCGCATCTGATAGGCCCACCAGGGGCGGGTCCTCCTAGCATCCCCTTAATAATGATGCTAGATACGGGGGCAGATGTTACATGTGTGCCCTCGTGGTTGTGGCCATCGAGTTGGCCAGCAAAAGTGGCAAGCTCGTTAGATGGAGTGGGAGGCAGGGCGGAGGCTATGATTTCTGAAACCGATATCACAATTGTATTGGAGGACCCGGATAGGCCTGCTCAGATCATCCGTGTGCAGCCGTACATAACTGCCATAGGGGAACCATTGTTAGGGCGAGATGCCTTATCGCAAAGCGGCTTTCACCTGACAAATTTAGGGCAAGGGCCACTGCCTACCTCCTCGGGGCTCATTTCACTGTCCCGCTGACATGGTGCTCCAATGAGCCTGTGTGGGTAGAGCAGTGGCCATTGACAGGGGACAAATTGGTGGCTGCCCGACAAATAGTAAGTAGAGAACTAGAGCAGGGACACCTGGAGGAAAGCCACAGTCCCTGGAACACTCCTATATTTGTGATACACAAAAAGGACAAGTCTAAATTTCGATTACTGCACGACCTACTAGCGGTAAATCAGCAGATGGAAGCGATGGGTGCCCTCCAGCCAGGGTTGCCACTACCATCAGCAATACCAAAGAATTGGCCAGTGGTGGTGATGGATATCCAAGATTGCTTTTTCTCTATACCATTAGCCCCTCAGGACAAAGCTCGATTTGCCTTCACACTGCCCTCAGAGAATCTGCAGGAGCCAGCAGCGCGATATCAATGGACAGTCCTCCCGCAGGGCATGAAGAATTCACCTACGATCTGTCAGGCGGCAGTGGCTAAGGTATTGCAGCTGGTAAGGATGCAGCTCCCGCGCGTGCTTATCATCCATTACATGGACGACCTCCTAATAGCCGCAGAGACCCAGCAAGAAACCGATCAGGCAGAACAGGCAGTAATTAACTGCCTAAATGAAGCAGGGTTGTACGTCCAGAAAGCGAAGACGCAAAGGGGAGAATCTGTCGACTATCTGGGAACCACCATCCTCCCCAGAGCTGTGGTCCCACAGCCGATAAAGCTCAATAGAGAGATACGGACGTTACATGATGTACAGCAATTGGTTGGAGCTCTCCAATGGCTGCGAGGGCTGATAGGTATTCCCAAGGAGTGGATGGAGCCACTGTTCGAGTTGCTCAAGGGCCGCAAACCATGGGAACCGAGGCAGATGACGCCGAATGTGTTAGAAGCCCTCCGAAAAATAGAAGATCTCATGGCAAGGGGCGGAGTAACGAGATACGACCCGGCCAGACCAATCAATCTGTACGTGGCAGTTACAAGAACAGGAGCCATAGGCGTTCTAGGACAAGGGACACCGGAGCGTCCGGAAGTCGTATGGTGGATAGTGTCGAACCAAATAAGTACGGCATACGTCACAATTGTAACAGCGTTGGCACAGATGATACAGAAGGGACGAACCGCCGCTGTTCGGCACTTCGCGAAGGAGCCTGAGTCCATTTACCTGCCAGTAAAAAGGAGTCAATGGGACAGCGTGATCCAGAAACAAGATAGCATAGCAATAGCTTTAGAAGGATTCCCGGGAACAATCAGATTATCGCCTGTGCTGGAGATGTATACACACCTCTCCGTCCTTCGGCCCCATCTGAAAGCCCGAGTGCTACAGCGACCTGCACCAGGGCGCACAGTGTTCACCGACGCGTCATCGGTGACCAGGGCAGCGGTCGTTGTGTGGCAAGATCAAAAGGCCCAATGGCACCGAGTGAAGATCAGCGAGCTGGACAGTAGCGTACAGCATCTAGAGGCCTGAGCTGTGGTGCAGGCATTGCAAATGTGGCCAGAAGAGTATTTGAATGTAGTGACAGACTCCATGTTCGTCTTTAAATTGTTACACAACATGTCGTATCCTGGATGGGCCGGATCGCCCATTGCGCTAATGCTAGAAGAAGCCCTACAACAGCGGCGGGCCACTGCCTCCGTTATTCATGTTCGGAGTCATGAGGCAATCCAAGGAGTGTACCAAGAGGGCAACAATAAAGCCGATCAAGCGGCCAAAGGTGTGTGGACAGTCGCAGAAGCAAGGCAGGTGCACGACCTTCTCCATGTTGGTGCAAAGGCACTGGCAAAAAGGCACTGGCAAAAAGCTGCAACATCCCCCTCACCACGGCTCGTGAAGTGGTTGCGGCTTGCCCGTATTGCCAAAAAAACCCCCTGTGGGGCGCCGGCATCAACCCCAGGGGGCTGAAAGGAAACCAAATATGGCAAACGGACTTCACAATGTGCCAGCGACTTCGACCACGGCCCTGGCTGGCTGTCACAGTGGACACACACAGCGGTATCATCGTGGCGACCCAACATAAACGAGTCACAGCGCGGGCGGCACAGTTGCATTGGCACATGGCAATGGCCTGGCTGGGTGCCCCAGAAACTATTAAAACAGACAACGGCACGTGTTTCACAGCGCAAAGCACGAGAGAATGGGCAGTACGGTGGGGAATTAAGTTAGTGCACGGTATTGCCTATAATAGCACAGGTCAGGCTATTGTCGAGCGAGCAAACCGCACTTTAAAGCAAAGGATCGAGATTCTTGGGGAGGGGGAAGGATATACACAAAGGATCCCCGCGCACAATCAGAAATAATTATGCGGGCCTTATTCGGTCTGAACCAGTTCACCAGGGGGGAGGAGAACAAGACGCCAGCGGAAAAGCATTGGGCGGTCCGAGCGATGCACGAGGGACCAGACGTAAAGGTCCGAATCCCGGAAAAAGGGGAATGGGAAGAGGGGTGGCAGCTGGTAACCCAAGGACGAGGGTATGCAGCGGTCAGGCAGGGAGAAGTGGTAAGATGGGTCCCTGCAAAGTGGGTGCGCCCAGACCTCAGGGCAAGGACAAGACAGGAAGCAGAGAGTCAGATGAATTAATGAATGTCTGAGCTTTATTGCAGGGGAGGACCACCCTGAATGGCCGATGATCCCTCCTAGCAGCAAAGACAGCAGACAGGAGAAGAAGAACAGATTAGAAAAGGCGCGTGAAACCACAAGAAGAACGCATGACCAGAAAACCCGAGAAGATGGCAGGGGGAGCAACCCAAGTAGCTCTCCTCGTAGCGATGCTGGGACTGGGACTCCAAGGGGTGAAAGGCGAACCAACGTTAGCGAAATGGGGTAGTAACAATCTATGGCTCACCTGGGCAAACCGGACAGGAAATAAGCAATTTTGCCTGACGCTGGCGGGTGCGGGGCAGCCTTTTAAGACATGCTTAATAGGGGTCCCATTGAATTTGACCGTAGACCTACCAAAACTGAGAGAGCATTGCACAAACACAAGCAATATTAGTAACTGCTTGAACACGCTGAATGCATCATTGCCCTGGGACCCGCAAGAGCTTGACCTTCTGGGTTCGGTAGCACCAATTAACTACACCGGTGCGGCATGCGTGCACTTTGGGAATAATCAACAAGGGATAAATGTCTATAGAAACCTTAACTGGACCAGGTGGACCAATGTGTCCTCAAGCACACCGGGGTTTGATTATACCGCAAAATCATATTGTAACGGCTCTTTGGGGGTGGAAACAAAAGGAAGAGGGCCAACCCATTGGGTAAATGAGACGGCTAGGGCCCTCCCTGATGGAATGTTCCTGATATGTGGGGACCGGGTGTGGCCCGGGATCCCAAGACGTGCTGTAGGGGGGCCTTGTTACTTAGGTAGCTTAACTATCTTTGCGCCCAATCTAACGGCTATGATAACCATGGCAAATCAAACGAGTCGAAGGCGCCGCAGTCTGACGAGCTTGGGTCCCGAGTGTGATGATAAGGTTGAGATCTGGGGAGCGGCGTCTCGAATCGGAGCATCAATCATCCCGCAGATTGGTACAGCGCACGCCTTGGCATCCTTGGGAAAGCTAGCTTGTTGGGCGGTGAAGCAGAGCAACATAACAACCAAAGTACTGTATGAAATGGCACAAGATATGGATAGCTTACGACATGCTGTCCTGCAGAATAGAGCAGCCATAGACTTTCTGCTGTTAGCCCAGGGTCATGGGTGTAAAGATGTGGAAGGCATGTGCTGCTTTAATCCGACGGAGCACAGCCGGTCAATACACAGTGAGTTAGAATGGCTAAAGGAGCACACGCATAAAATTACTGTAATGACTAACCCGCTAGATAGTTGGTTTGGTAATTGGCTTGGGCTAGGACCATGGGCCAGACAGTTACTAATAGAAGGGTTGCGCCTGCTGCTGATGCTCGTGCTAGGCATATTAGTATGTAAACTAGTGTTTAGATGCTTGGTAAGACAACTGCTAGAAAAGGGGTGGTCCCGCCCACACCCACATTATGAACACTTAACCCGCGACACGGCAATTTAAAGCAAATAGCATAGCCAAAGCATGGGGAGGGGGAGATGTAGGGAACGGCGATCGGAAGATCTCGCGATGGCACGGAAAGAGGAAGGATATGACGCAGAGATAGCAGTATGCTTGTAGGTATATAAGCGAATGCATACGTCCAATAAACGCCATTTGTAGCATCCTCATATTGGTGTCAGTGCTCATTGGCCCGGAGGCAGGAGGAGCCTCCGTGCCGTCTCAGACGGACGGGAGATTGCGCATTAAAAGGCAACATACTGTAATGTTAGAACTGCTTAGAAGTCACAAAGTTTTTCTAAAGAACTCTCCCTCAGTTAACACCTCAGAAGTGGATCCAGATCAAAAGCTATATTATTTTAATTAAGGAATGAATGCAGTCAGCAAGGTATGCACTTGCATGGTTTTATATCACAATTAGTAATTGGTAAGGAACAGTTCATAGTTATACTGTCCCTGGAAAGGGATGAGGAATAAATTAGCTGCTCTTTTCTGAAAGTCACAGTCATTTGCTTGTGCAAAGCACTGGGAAGGCAGACACAATTCACCTTTTTCAGTTTGGAGCCTATGCATCCTGTGTACTGTTGCACAGGCAGAATTCCCTTTCCCCATTCCCAGCTGAATGGTACAAGGAGAAGGAAGGACGGACTTGTCAATAAGCGGCCCCTGATCTTTTCCTTTCCTGGGAATCCCAATTCCACAGGACTAAGCCAATATATGAAGGAACTCTTATTATTTCTTTCTCTGCCTGCTTCAGCATAGCGCTCTATTTATGTCTCAGAAAGTTTGAAGTATTTTGAAGAATTGTTTCTCAAGAAAAAAGATAATTAAGACAGATATCAGAAATCTACCAGATGCTGCCCCTGGCAAGTGTCCCTATAGTGAAAAGTCTGCTAGTAGAAAAGATTGAACATCATCCAAAACAAGCCACCTGCTGAAAAATATGGATAGTCGCAAAGATGGGAAGAGAACTTGACCAGGGTAGAGGTAGGTCGCAGTAATTCCCTGCCAGGAGCCAGGCCCCACAACTAAAATGTCAAGTTATTGCAAACATCCCTGTTATGGAAGATTGTAGCAAACCTTTCTAGAAGACATATGGAAATGCAACAAATGTTAATGGATTCATCTAGCTTGGGGGAAGCTGAGTTTCTTGTTTGCTATATCATTCTGTCCACTTCTTTCTCATAGCCCTCCTCCCCTTCCAGTTTCTGCTTCCAGGCCACTGATTCTATAAGCAAGAACAAGGTCATCAGTAAAACATAATTTAGCTCTTCTGAGAGCCTGATAATTAGTGTTTACATTATTGAAGTGGAACTGGCTGAATTTATTTGAGAGTGTATTTTGTATTGACTACAACGAACTCAGGTTTATCTTACACCTTACTGAAAAATCCATCATTCTAGGTGAGTAAATACTAGTACTCAAGCATTGTTATTAGCTAAAAGAAATCAGTGACTCCTAGACTAAATACACACTTGCGCACACACCCGCAAATTATATATGCATATATATATATTATATATATGTGTGTATATGTGTATATATAGATATATGTATATGTATGTGTGTGTGTATATAAATATATACACAATTAGATATATACACACAATTTTCTTTCCCTTTTTTACTGTCTTCCCTTACTTAAACAATTATGGCACAAATAGCACATGGAACAATTTTTTAATCAGTAAAGACCAACTGAAATTGCAAAGTGCCAGTAATTTCCCATATCAAGCAATGTCTTGGTTTAGATGAGGAGGGAAAATAAAAACAACAGGTATGTATAAAGAGAAACTGTAACTGTAAAGCCAAGATGAAAAGCTGAAGGAGAGATACTGAAAGAAAATACAAATTTGTAAATCTTTGAAACCCTGCATCATCAAACAATATTCAGCATCGTATTTTCAGAACAACTAAAACTATATTATGCACATCATGGTATATATTATTTGCTATGTGCTATATAGATTACTGAAACTAGTAGGCTTAACTCACATTTCCAGATTCAGGTCGAGGTCAGTGACATTTAAGAAATGTTCCATTCCCAGCTGATATACAAGACTGCTTGAAAAATTATGTGATGTGTTCTGGAGTCTTTGCTGAGAATAGTTTTAGAATGGAGTGTATGAAATGTAGGGCTAGCGGTAGGGGTCAAGCAGGGAGTGAAAGATGGAAAGTTAAATCTGGAAGAAGAAGAGGAGCAGGCCTCAGCACAACCTGAATGCATTGTGATAAGAGCCAAGATATGGGATTTTGGGGGTAGAATGTTTAGTAAAGCCTGGGAAAGAAAGCATGGAATATGTTCCTAATTATTTGATTCCTTCTCTATTAGTTAAAAATATCATTGTTATCTGACTTTACTGCCATCAGTCTCTGCTTTTAATGAGAAGGCAGGCAAAACCCACAATTTCTGGCTAGCCATTTAGGCCAAAAGAGATAGCATTCACACAAATTCAGCAGACAATGTTTAACAGTCTTATCTTAATACACGGATATCACAAAAATTCTGAGCGAATACTTTACAGAGTTCTTCATTTTATTTTTAAATACTTAAGTTTTTATTTTCTCTCAGTAACTAAATCGGGATGAGGCCAAGACCTCTACTAGGTAAATTTGCTTTCACGTTATTTACCATGTTGCATTCCTCTTCATGAAGAGAAATTTTCTTTGAATCATTTGGTTCCATAAAAGAGACTTTGTAGGAGTTATTGCTAGCATTTCTTTTGCATCAAGCAAGGTCAATATATAGTAACGTTATACTCACTTTTCATACTGTGTATCACTTCACCTTATTATTCACCTTCTTAAAATGTGCCAGTCTGAACTTTAGAAATAAAAGTTAAAGCAGGAAACCAACTCAGGCCATCATTAAGGAGGTCAATAAATATATCAGTAGAGAGCTCCCAATTCTAACTGTAGCTATTCTGAGGAAAAAGAAACACACACACACACACACACACACACACACACACACACACACCAAAAAACAGAAGAACACTCTCAGTTCTTTACTTATGTCTTTACCAGATGTGGAAGTGCAAACAAAAAGTGTTAGCCTAATGTTTTATTAGCTCCAGAAATAATGAGTTTCACAGGAAAAACAACTATGTAAGGAACAGTGGGCTTTTTTTTTTTTTTAATTCTCTATTTTCAGACATCTGAAATATTAGTATTTTCTAGTGTCAGCACTGAATTAGGCATGTAATTTAAAATACATAGTGTACTTTATTTTGAAATACTAAACACATAACTTTTAGTGACCTCTTTTCCAAGTATCAATTTCCCTGGAAACTTTGTTTTTAACCATATAGACTTTAAGATGGTGCTCTCAGTGAACTGCAGTTGAGATTCCCTTGCTAATGCTGCTCCTTTCCCACTCCCTTCCCCCAGTTCTGTTCTGCTTGTATGAAACAGAAAATATATTTTATCCGCAGAGGCTTTACTTTTCCCAAGTGAGTGATAACTAACAGGGAATTTTTTTCCTCTTTTCCTGCTGAAAGCACTCTTTGGTGGCAACACTATGAAGATTAAACTTTCACATTCAAAAATTTGTCTTCTAGACTCGAAATTGAATTGAGGAAAACCTAGGATTTTTACCCACACTGCCAGAAATCTTTCATTAAAGTGTCTCTGAAGTGCTAGAAACTCAAGTATATTTCAGAAAAATAAACCTAGGACCTGAGAAAATAGACAAATATATCTGTCAAAACAACTTGTCACACGTATGGGTATGAAACACTCACAGCTAGTTCAATGAAATCTCAATCAACATATGTCAGTCAAAATCCTAGAGTAGTCAGAAAGACATAATACAAAATCTCACACATTTCTAGTCACAAGTAACAAAACATGTTCAAATCCTGTTTTAGCCTCTTTGTGGTAACACAGAGCCCTTAGTATTCGTTCTGTGCTGTTTCTTTGCTTGCCCAACATTACACCCTTCATACTATGGAAGCTCCTGGAGACCCCAGTCAGTATTAACTTACCTCTGATCAGTGCAAGTGTCTTCAGTTTTTTTCAATTTAATATTTCCTCAACTTGCTGATTCTGTTTAAGGTCCAGTCTTGTTTTGTTTTGTTTTGTTTTTATTGGCTTTCATTTGTCTCCCAGGACATCAGCCTTACTTTTTCTGACTATTAACTCCTGAGGGAATGTTGTTGCCCACCCAGGACACATAAACCCCCAGTAGCTCAAAAGCTTCTGGAAACTACATCACCTGGATAACCTGTGGTAGAGCAAATTTTGTTATTAGTTTTAGTATTTACCAAAGACAGGGATTTATTTTTAATAAATATTTTATTGTGACATTTTCTAAAATAACTTTTCAAAAATATTGAAATGCTTGTTTTTGGACAAACTTTTCAGTGCTTCATTTCAATAACACTTTCTTAAATTACCTACACCTGGAAATACAATTAAAAAAAAATAAAATATCTGAAAATTAAAGCAAGATAGTTCATCTGTGGTTTTTTTTCCCCCCATTAGCTATCAGCTCTGCTGTAGTAGAAAATCCTGGCCTTCATCTAGGACCTGACAAATCCCTCCTCGATTTTGTTGGTATCACAGAGAGACAACCTATCTGGAAAATAGTTTCTGATTGCAGTTGTATTTATCGGTGTTGTAGTTCACTCATGTTTCATTCGCTCTTCTACAACTCATAAGTCATAGAGTAAGTCACAGAGTGTCATGAGTAACGTTTTTTGTCATGAAAGCTCTGAATACAGCTGATATAGTAGTATATCTGGTAGTATATCTGGTAGTATATCTGATTTTTGGGTGGAGCTGCGAGAAGGACTAATATTCGAGTCCCGGCAGAGGAGGCAGAGGTAACACTCACATGACTCTTATTCTAACATAATTAACGTCTGCCAAAAAAGGTCAGCCCTCCCCTAAAATTTAACAGTGACTTTAATAAGAGCAGATATAGGCAAAAGATGAGGTTTGAGGTCTTTTTTTTTTCTTTTTTCTTTTAATCTGACCTATGACCTATGCTATTTAATATGCAGAGAGATTCTATGAAAATGGGACTATGCTGCATAATAGGTGTTAAACTCAAACATTGTGTCAGTCCTTTAAAACAACTATGCCCTTAGGAACTGGTTTTGTTTCTGTTCTGCATGAGGACAATGGGAAACCAGCATACAAATCAACTGTAAAACTGGGGCCACTCTCCAGAGAATAAGTTGAATATTACTAGTCCACATGAACCTGAGAGATGGTGCATATGCTCAACATGAAGAGCTAGTTTTAAATGGGCCAAAATTTTTAGATGCTTAGGAGAAAAATAGCCATCTTACTGTATATGTATGGATGTATATATATATAGTTATATATATATAGAGAGAGAGAGAGAAAGATGTAGATGTACACATATAGATAAATCTTATCTCCCAATACCACACAACACCAATGCTGAAGAATACCAGTGTGATCTCTTAAATTAGGGTGAATTCAAGTAAGCAGAATTCAGTGAAGCATTAGAACTTCTTCATATAGTATTAACACTGTAATCTGCTGAGAGGCAAAGCTATACAATGTTAACACTGGGGTACTCTGAATTGTTAAAATTATCCATAGCTAGAGTATTAGAGGGCTTAGAGAAAAAAGCCCATGGATGTCAGTGAGTCCAGACTCTAGAACAGAAGGTCAGAACAGGGATAGCAACGGAGCACTTGTCAAGGAGACAGGTGAGAAGGAAGAGAAGGCAGGATCAAGTCTTGTGATGGTGTTAACGGTCATAAGGTCATGAATTTCAGCACAGTTAAACAGGACAGGCCCAGTCCATAGGTGCAATTTAATGTGGGCTACAACTACACCCAAGTTTTGACTTTATAAAGTAATTAAATCTGTTCTATAGCAGCCTTTCTGCTTCCTCATTCATTCTGTCAAAAGTAGGCCAAAGATGTGGATAACATGTAATATTAAATATGTAAATTGAAAGACAAAATATAATGGATATGTTCATGGAAAGATTATTTTGGGCAGAGTTTTATTGAAAAAAAAGAGAATGCAACAGGCATACTAATTCAAACTACCAGATGCTAACTTTCAGAAAGGGCAATAAAGAGGCGGATATTAGTAGATCTTTTTATGTACGATTTACTGTGTTTAAGTGGCTCTTAATCTACTACAAGGGAAATACATACCAGAACTGTAGTACATTAATATCCCCCATGTCTATGTCCCAGTATTCATAATCAGCATCAAGCTGGAGCGAGAAATGCTGTATTTGGGAGAAACAAAAGTTACTTTACACAATGTAAATAACAGAAATGTGTTTTGCATGCCCCATAACATCTTATTAGTTCCTTAGGAGGTTTTCTCATCAGACTAAATCCAAAGGCATGATGCAACAAGGTGACTGTCTGATTTATCTCATGAAAAAATCCTTTTAGACTTGATGCACTAAAATGAGATGAGAGGTCTTTGGCTAACTTCTCTTTCAAACCTCAGCTTAGGTGAAATAACATTGGGTTCCATACTGGTGATATCATGAAATTAAAAGACAAATCATGACTTTCTATTAAGCAAAAAGGAGAAAGACAAGAAAAGACTCCTCTGAAGTGTCAATACTGAAACTTATGTCATTTTCCTATCTTGAAGGACTTTTAATTAAAAATTTAACAGTGTCCTATCAACCATATGTGTACAGTGACAAGTGAATGCTTGAGGAACAGTTATTTTCTATCTGCATTTGAAAAACAGACCTACATGGAAAGCATTTTTTTTCCTATGAACCCCCCAAACTGTTAGAATGTCTATGAAATGTCACAGAATAAATTAGAAGAAAACAAGGAGGTACTCCTTGAGGTGGTGATTTTGATACAATTTTAAGCTTTCTGAAAAGAATGATTTTCATGCGGATATCTGTCTTGCACTGCTGGTGCTCAGAGAATTCTGTTTGTTTCTATGGGGAGGATCATAGCTAGTAGAATAAGAACTAAATTTCTAAACAAGTATCATCATCCTCAAGTTTTATCAGAAATTAAAATCAATTGCTATGTTCTTAGTAAATATATAATTTGAGCTAAAAATAACTATGGTCATAAGAAAAAATATACATTTACTAAGAACATAGCAATGATAATCTATATATGACACATTCAACAATGCTAGTTCTAGTTGTAATAGGCCATGGACATACTGTCATTTAGGGAAGAAATACTAATGGAACTTAGTGGGACAGATAAGACCTTTATTAAAAGTAAAAATTATACAAAGGCATACCACATGCCTGAGCGTGGACCAAAGTTTTGGAAAGCAGACCTCTATTAACATATTAAGAGTCTGCTACTCAGCCTTCAGTTATCTTCAGTTACTGAACAGGATTGGATGTATGCTTTAAATGAATAAATATTGATCTATAGTTCTCAGAACATATCACATATGTCCTCAGGAAGGAATAAAGTACCTCAGAAAGAAATTTGAGATTTATTTTCTAGCAGAAAATAAGACAGGCATCAAAATTATTTGCAACACCCACTGAATTTTACGAAAAATAAATTTCTATCTCCAGCACTCTTTCCACTGCAAACACATGAAGATTCTGGTACCCCTTGCACATGGTGAAAGCTGTGAGTGTTTAAAGGGTTATAGCTGTCTGAAGATCAGATCTTTAGGACAAAAACACCAAAAGAGAATTACTTCTGCATCTGTTTCAAGGAATGAATTTGAATAGTTCCACAGCTATTTGTACAAGTTTACTGACAGTGCCAAGGAACAGATTTCAACCTATTCTCACTTTTCATTCTTCCCACTGAACTTTTATCATGCGGGTACTCATTTCAGTTCAACTGCCACGATTTGTGTCTTGCTTTTATAAAGCTTCAGCTCATTGTCCTCATTGCACAGTAATGGGGTGTTAATTTTTCAAATACAGCTTCCTTGATGTCATACTCACTGGATATAAATTGCTTCAGGGATGCTTTGGATGTATATTCCTTTATCGAGTTAATGTCACCATTAGTTCTGATTGCCTCTTTAAGTGCCTTCTTGTGTTCTGCTCAGGGTATTACAGATTCTTATTGTTGTCTTTTTCTGGGCAATTTTACTTTAATGCTTTCTTTGTTTTCAGTCTTTTCCTGATTTGTACAGGAGCTTTTGCCTCAATTTTCCTTCAAAGTGGATTTCAGTTGTGTTATTAGGTGGAGTACAAAGCAGTTTTCCATCATTCCGGACAGTTTTATACTTGCTTAATGAGGTTAGAGTTTTTGTTCTTGGGGATGTGACTTGCCTTATTTAATGTGGTTTTAGTCATGCACACTATTCAATGACTTCTTTGTCTGCTGAATCTTTTCAATTCCCTTCTGTGTATTTGGTGTTTCTTGTAATATTATTCAGAGTTATGGCTGGTTGCAGCTGCGTGATTTCATGGCTGAGGTCTGCAGAAAATTCTGCCTATCAATAACTCTCAGCAGCTCATGAACTTCCTTATTTGTGTATAGTATTAGGTTACAGAATTCACCAAATCCACCATAATGAATTTCACTCTGCTGTAAATTACCTGTGCATGCATGAGCAAGTGTCATTTAATGGCATTTGTATGTCAGACTAGAAAGGCTGAATTTCTCCTAATGTGTTCTATTCCCTGGTTAGAAATCACTTTACACACATTAGTAAACTAATAACAAACTGGGATCTATTTTATAAAATTCTGTTTTTTAGACCTCTGGGGGTGTTCATCCTTGAACAACCAAGTGAGCCGAGACATAACGACTAGGTCCTCTGAGAAGGAAAATACAACAATTTCAGTACCCTATCACTAGTGAATTTTCCTTAAGGATGCATTATCAGATGGATATAATTGAATCTAGGAGTGTACTACCAAAGCCAAGGGACCAGGTGTGTAGCCCCATTGTAGATATTTAAACAATGTTGATTTTGCTAAATGAAATTTTCACAGAACCCGACAAACTACTATGGAAAATGGCCTACATTCACTACAGGGTTCCTCTGGCTTCCTAAAGAAGAACATTCAATTCATATCCCCAGGGAGGAAGTCTCTGATGTGTCCACTGCTCTTGTTCTGCTACAAAGCTTAAACCTATGACAACTTCGTTTTGGTGCTCTAAAAGCTGTTTATTTTTAATCTGGTTTGATCTCAGCTCAGCTAATGCGTATTAGTCTTCCTAAGGTAAAAACACAGTGAAGATAAGGCATGATAGTTTTGCTTTGAGCTTAACCTCAAGTACTACACCAGGTGATATATCATCTCACCCTAGGTAAAAAGCACAACATTTACTGCTTTTTCTTTTTCAAAGCCATGAAGCAAAGACACAAAGACTCTAGAGAGAAATTATTTCAGTTTTGAGACGCTTCAGTCAGGAAACCTTCCCATCACCACAGTCTAAAGATTATCTCCAGGGACAAAGGAATTTGTATTGGTTTATGTTTCTTCATGGCTCATAAACAAGGCTAAAGAGTTTTGTTTGCTTTAAAAGGATGATTAGCTCAGTCCCCAATATTGGAGGCTGACTTAAAAATAAATAAAAATATAATAATAAACAAAAAGCACAATTTTTATTGTCATTCAGCACTGTGAGTCTTTGGATGGAATTGAATTGTGTTTTAAAATCTTTCTCAGTGACTGTCAATCTTAGAGGCTCCCTGAGGAAAAAATGATAGTAACCATGGGATCATTGCAGAGGCTTCAGACCTGTCCGAGCAGGTCATTCAATGGAATCGCTCATGAACTGGATTATAAGGAAGTACTCTTTGAAAAAGAATTTGGAACCTGCACCTAAAACAGAAAACAGCTTTCACCTGCTCAGATTCATGGGTTTCAAAATTAGATGTCAAAGTCAGGGCAAATCATCATTAGTGCTCTGCTAATCAGTTACTCAGTAGAGATTAAAAAGCCTCTCTAGGAGATGGCTCCTCTCATTCTAAACCCCATGTTTAAGATAGGTCAGATGAATCACTCTTGGTGTGGTTTTGTCTGTTGGCTATTAGGAGAAATTAGATTTATCTCTATCTTTAACAATAAAACAATAATCTAACAATCTTAATTAATGCTACACGATTAGGCCTGAGAACCTTGAAGAACTTGGTTATTATCTCAATAACAAATCTGTGAATCACAATTTCAAGAAAGTAATTATGAGATGTACTAATGCCTATTTCTCGAAATAAAATATTTCATGTTTAAATGATCCTTGGTAACTGTCAAAACAAGAGAGTACAATTGTACTGAAGTCAGATTATGGGCCAATTTGTATAAGTATAATTTATGTTCTTGGGCACTTCGAGTTGTAGATATAAAATTCTGTGATGATTCAGTGCTCAGGAATCAAGTAGTGTAACTAAAAATAATTATTTTTGTGCATCGGAAGTCACTAATTGTTAATTACCTTGCAGACTTTGAAAGTGTAGACTAGACTAGGCCATTTTTTTGAATTTTTAGCTGTCCTTAGTCTTGCGAAATTTTGAAGACAGTACAACAACTTTGTCAAAAGGCACTTGTTTGCTTCTAGTAGCTGTAATGTACTTAGAAGTTCATGTTCTATGCAAGTTTGTCTGATGTACTTATGGACATTTATGCAATCAAACCCCCCTCAAATCCCCTGTGAGATCTGATCAAGTCAAAGATATGCTGGCATAAACTTTCAGTGAAAAAAGGTGTGATTCACAAGAAGCTTGAGATCATTTGAGAAAACTCCTGCTGAAATCTTGCAGCATCATATGTGATAGAGAGATAGAAAATTGAAACCAATTAAAATGCTGGAGGCAGTGCTGGAGAACGATTATACAGAATAACATTTACTGTAGATAATGGCAGTCTATAAAGATCAAACAGATACAACACTGAATTGGTCTTAGTTTTCATTATTATTCATATGGATGCCTTAGAAACATCTGATATTTTCCAGCTTTCACGCAGTGCAACAGGGTGAAAGAAGTAGTCCTACTGTGAGGATTTCAAATCTGCCTAAACACTGTGGATGCCCAGTTTACATCAATATGAATAAAAACAGGTTACTCAAACACCAGTGATCTCATACCTTTGGATGAAGTCTTCACAAAATAAAAGGGTTGCTTTTCGGATTTGTTTGTTCCCAAGAACATCATCCTTAGCGTTCACATAAGGATGCAAAATATACATTGGAGATATGAAGCCAAATAAATGGGGAGTGCCAGGCTTACTCCTACTGCTGCTGAGAAAAGTGAGAGTTCTCCTGTAGCAGCAGTGGCCATTATTCACAGCTTCTGACCTTTCCCTCAGTATTTGCTTCAGAAAAAAAAAAAAAAAAAAAAAAAAAAAAGAGCTTTCCAGTACTCCAGAGCAAACTGGGTAGTGTCATAGACATTTTGTCACCCCAGCAGCAAATTGATCAAGGCAACTACTTATCTTGCCTATATCTACAGCTGATCCTGGCTGAAAAGTAGTTACAGAATCATTATTGTTGTAGGGTGGAGACAAAAAGGAAAGGGAGGTGGGGAAAAAGGAAGGCTACAGTAATTAATATATGTTTGTATACACGTGTACTTAGTTATTTGGGCCCAATGTGAAGAGAGAAGAGAGAAAGAAGGCATGGAATTATGTGCAGATAGAAGTAGGCAGCGTGTAACTGGCAGAGGTGATAAAGGATTCTGCAAGAGCAGAGAAGCGAGGCTTTTAGCAAGGGATAGGGCAATACTGAGTAAAAACAAAATCATCATTAGTGGAAGAATTCTGCACAGGAAAATAGCTCAGGGCAGATCTTCCTGAAGTACAAGAAAGAATATGGTGATGAACATTGACACACAAATTGTCCACAATCCTGACCTAGTTCAGAGTTTCTCCTGTATAAATATAAATATAAATCGTTATTTTTATAGAATCATTTGAGTCACAACTTTGTGATTCACAAAAATAAGTTAATGCATCATATGTATTTGTACTTTATCCCTTCCTTCCACAATAAGTATTCTCAGAATAGTTTCTAAATATTTTTTAATCAAAGCCTTTCAAATATTACTCCTGAAAACTTTATCTTAGGCTAGTTTTGCATTTATGTTTCTAGGAAAAGAGATTTTGATAAATAAACATGTATATATTTATCCATGTGAATTTTTATGTGATGATCTTCCTCAATACCTTTCAACAATTTTTATTATTTCATCTATTGATATTTTTGCTATCAGTTCTTCTTCTGTGTAATCCATTTGAAGCTTTAAAAGGTTTTAACTGTTTGTTTGTGTGCTGGCTTAAGTAATGTGAATAGCAAAGATTCACTATATTTATGTCTCGAGTACCTCTACTTTGTTGAGGGACTCAATTAATCCCTTAGAAATGCTAATTATCGGTGATTGAGATATCTCTTTGCTTTTGGAATTCATGTATGGATTAGGCATGGAAGCAGGTAATTTTTCTGATAGTTCAAATAGCCTTCATTGTCATCTGCAATGAAAAAAGATGATCGAGCACTTTGATCCACTTTTACAAAGAATATATTGCAGAAGGCTGTGATACTGGCTCAGTTTTCTTGATCCAGAATTATGGATTTTTTTTTCCTAGTTTATTCGATCCAGAATTATTTTATTTATGTCAGCGTTTCCTAAAATATATTTCACAACTTTCTATCTGGTTAGTATTCAAACATTCTTGCTTTTGCTGCTCTTGCTTATTCTGTAATTATTTTGAAGTTTTATTAACTCACTTTGGAGTGAAGTTATTATGTCATTTGATATTCACACAAACCTTTTAAAATTGTTCTCAAATCAGTTGAGATGTCACAGTGACTTTCTAAACATGATTTGAAAGCTCCCATGAAATTTCTTAAAGAACAACACAAGCTACTTCTCTCAAATTTAATAACAAAACAATACCGTGATTTTCTTTTTTACTCATTAAAACTCATAGACTGCTTTTGTCACCATCTCCATACAAAGAATATTGAATAGGTTCCCTGGGAGTAAGATTGAGGTAGGAGAAGATTAAGTGGAACACCTTATTCTGTGAAACTGTCCACTTGCCACCTTCCAAGGACTCTTTATCCTGGAAATCTGAATCTAGTTGCATCTTCAGGGGAGCAAGAATATAAATCTGGCATCTAATTAGGCAGAACACTGAACCTGTATTTGGTGAAATAGCTTTTGAAAAAGTCTCATTCAAATATATGGAAATTAAATTTAGATTAAATAATTGAGTTTGTTACTCATCAGAATTTTTTCTAAAGAATCAAATAGACTTTTTATTGTTTAAACCTACATTTCTTTTTCATATGCACCTCTTTTAAAAGCAGAAGGAAAGTTGTCTTTGGTTATAGTTACTGAGGAAAAAAAAAAGATTGTTAAGGGCAGTACAAGTTTTATCTACCAGTGGAATGCCAAAAGTAAAGATTTTAAAGTTACTTATATAGCCTGAGGTTAGTAACTACAGTCCTGCTTAAGATGGAGTATAGTTCTTACATGAGGAACATAACTTCATTTTGGCATGGAGCACATGTGTTGAGAAAGACTTCAAATGGCAGAGATTCCATTGCATCCATTTATATTTTTTCCCTAATTTTTTAATTAAGCTAATTATTCAGAAGACACCTTACTCCTGGACTTACTCTGTTTAGCTACAGTATCTGGATATTAGATCTTGTTCATATAGACCACTTTGGGCTGTAAGTGAGCAGATTGTCTCTGTTGGGGGGAAAAAAAATCCATTGAAAATGCTCCAGAATTGTGTTCACCTCTCCTTAAGTGATTAATTCCCTTTTCAATTCTTTGCTATACAATGACTATCATGAATACAAAGGTGTTTATGTATTTTTGAGTCAGCAGGTTTCACTAGGTTAGTTTTGCAGATGGAATTTACTGGGGATATTTTCTCTCAAAAGGCTGTTCATGTCCTTGCGGTAAAATAGAAATGTTCTTCCAGCATATCTGCATCATTGCTAAGGTCCAAAAATGACATGAAGAGTTGGTAAGAAGCTATGGGCAAAACTCCCCTCTCAGATGGCTGAAGTGAGAGTAAAGTAAAATGTGTTGTGATGTCTTGAGGTGTGTCAATGTTACCTCTGTATTGGAGTTATTTGCTTGTTTGCTTATTTTTGTAAGTAAAGCAATCTCTGAAGAAAAGGATATGTCTATAGTTAGGACTTCATATTTGTATTATTGGCCTCATTGCTTAACAACACCCACCCATGATTTAGGCTGATAAACTCTGGAAAATATTCTACATCTGGAGAAGGAAATTTTATCCACACTTATCTTTCCTCAATAAAGTCATATTACTAATGATGACTGCACCCCAGAATGCAGCACTGTTTTTCCGTGGTGCACATTATTAGAACAGCTTGATGGAATACAGAGAGTTTCAGAAAACTACAGGTGCCATCTGCCTTACTTTGTGGAAGGGAAGAGTTGGAAAGATTTTTCCCCCATTTGACAATGACATACATAAAATGTGTGGCAGCATAGCTTGAAAAAAAGCTAGGTCATGCCCTTGCTCTGTATTTATCTCTGCACAGTTCTTGAAGCCATTAATAAAGACAGCACTGACAGAGTTCCTGCTGAGTAGGCAGCTGTAGGCAGATCTCAGCATAGTGACTGTGTTGGAGATTTAACATGGTGCTTAAAAGTTCTGGGTATGTTTTGGCCATGCCATTGAATATAGAGGCTGGAAAAGTAACTTTTCAAAATGGAACGGATAACCCTTCAAGCAGTTGAGAAACTAAGGATACGCCTGCCGTGGATATCAGTTTGTTTCCAAAGCACATTCATCACTATCACAAATAGGGATGAGCCAGTTTTAGTACTCTTTCCTGCCTGTGAGCTGTGGCATTAGACATTTTTCTACAACTCAAAAATTGATGTGCTCTTTAAAGCAGGACATACCGTACACCTTTGTGTGATTGTGCATATGTGATGGATAGCCCTGTTAATTGATACAATAGCTCAACTGAGGAGTCAGCAGAGTCACACTCCACATTAACCTCACTCTTGCTCAGGAATATCAAATGCCTATCAAGCCAGCAGAAGCCAGAGGTTGCCTGTTATAAGCAAAGTTGTCGAGACATTGAGATTATATCAATGTTTAGAACCCTATTAAGCCTTAACCTGTCCTTGCCACATCATTTGTAAAATGTCCTTCTTCTTAACATGAGTTCCTGTCACATTACTTAGCATGAGTCTTCTGACAAAGACTAATGGTGAGAATATCAATACAGATGACTAGGAGCTATTTAATGATGAATATTCCATACCAGGCATGACATTTTGTTCATTTGACTGAAATACTTCTAAAAGTATTAAAAATAACATATCTATCTTGTATTTTTCACATCTGTTTGTAGAATGTGTATATATATATATATATATATACACATATAATAGTTTGGATTTGTATGCTATCTTTATTCTACACAGTCACAGACAAAAATTAAAATGTGAACTGTCAATTTTGCCAGTAAATTAATTAAAGAAGAGATTTGGAAGTCAAACCTCATTTTCTACAGTCTGTGGTTTTAGACTCTTCAAACATCATTACAAGTATCCTATGAACTCTCAGTGCTATGTTATCTACAATTTTTTATGTATATGTCATTGTTTTTCATCTTATTAACAGACTAAACTATGCCCCCAAACTTGGTCCGCATATATACCAGGATAAAATATCCCCATTTTCAAAATGTTGTTCCGCACATATGAGATTCTGGTCTTGACTTACCAGTTGTGGTGTGGTACCTAACTTATCCTTGATCGTGTTGTACTAATGAGCAGTAAGAACTAATTACTTACTATCCTGTTTCAATACAAAGAAAAACAACTCTCCTTCTTCATTTTAAAAAATAATTAGTAGGCTAACACTCCAGGATTCTGTAAAGTAGGGGGGGGGGGGGGGGGTTTATTCATAATGAAAGGAAACTTTGGTAAAGTCCATGGCATGATTTTCTTTGAATTTTTATTACTATGTTCTCACAATTATATGTATTTTGAAACGTGACATAGGGGCAATTTCACTTGTTATCAGAGATCATAAACTTTTAGTTAAACTATATTTTAGGTCAAAAGTTTTCAGTTTCAGATGTATGACTTTCAAAAAAAGTTAACAAAATCATCAGAATTCTTTTTCTATTAGAAAACATATTCTGTCACAAAGAACATGTTTAAAAAATAAAAATAAATTTTTAGTTTAAAAATTCAAGAGTTTTCTCAGAAAACAATATCTGACCATATATTCAAATATGGAAAGAAGCTACATGTACGGAAGACTGTGTTATATTTATCTTTAAAACAAGTATTACAGATATTTTCCAGGGATTGGCACCAGGTATAGTGCAATCCTACCAAATGACTTTGGACTGAAAAGGCAATCTGCCCTTGTAAAATTGGTGCATATTTAAAACATGTACACAATGCTGGAGAAATTGCAATGCTAAATGCTATACCAGTTGATGTGGAATTATATAACTACCTTTAGAACAGCATAGTATCAATGACCTGCAAATCTGTAACCTTGCTAAGGCAAAAGCATTACAGAATACTTTAGTGAAAAGACTTCATACTCAGTGATTATGTTACAACATTTTACCTGACTTCTAAACCTCATCTCCCACTGTTGAAACCATATCAGAGAGAAAAGCTGCAATTCTGGAGTATCAACATTTATAAGCGTTAGTTGTATTGACTTTGTTGTCATGATTTCTGATGTTTACAATATGTTTATGTTTTGCTTGCTATTTCTTTAATACTTATAAACTAACTGATAGCCTTTACAGCTGAAAATCTGGAAAGTCTGTCAATTTTTAGAGTTGCTTTGAAAAGTATGCTTTGAGGACCACAGAGGAGCAACACTATTTTTATTCAGGAGATAGGAAAAAAAAAAAAAAAAGATCAGGTGAGCCACGCATTTTAGAACCGTAACTCGAACAAACCTCAAAAAAAGAGGATACGATTGCCTTGACACAGAAAATCTATTCTAAACCATAGCAATGAAGAAGCTATATAGGAAACTATCAGCCCAAAACCACAGTCTTTGTCGGTATCTTTTCCCACACGAAAGAAAAAGCCTCAGTATCTGTAGACCAAAGCAAATAGCAATTGGTACTTAGGCTGTCGGTGGCAGTACAGCAAGTCTTGAGCTGAAAGGAAGTAAATTCCAGAAGATTGCTCAGTGACAGTCTATTTTGTTGAAACCCAGATGTCTGTATGCAAAACAAGACACAATTATTGAATACTGCAGGAGTTTCTGTGTCACCACAGAAATTTTTCAGGAAGTGATACAACCTGATAACCAAGGCAAAAAGAGACATAAACCTAATTGGTCCTGGCCTGGAAACAGGTAACATCGAATTAGTGAGATTAGTTTCTGTTTTGTTAAAGAAAAAAAGATTTTCAAAAACAGTTTTTAAAATCAGCACCTCACTCTAGAAATGGAAATCCCTAATTTGTTGGATGTAAATCTCTCGGAAGTCTCAGGCGTGCAGTTGAAGTAGCAAATGTAATCTATTACTACATACCTAAATCATCTAAACAAAAGGAACAGTCTCTGTGTACATATTTTTGAACAAACAACAATTTTGCAACAATTTAGCCTGGTTCATTGTGAGATAAAACAAATATGATCAGGCATTTCTTTTAACAATCCAGCTGAAAAATAGAAAATTATAAGAAGAGAAGCTGATAGAGCTGTGATGAATCAAAACCATACACTCAGGATCAAATAAATGGCTTAATTAAAAGTATTACTTTAAAAGGAAGTCGTGTGGTATTTTTTGGAAAAGTAGAAGTTAGGAAATATTAAAAAGAAGACCAAAGGAAAGGTAATAGTAAGTGTGATAAAGAAAGTAGTTTATATTTATTTATTCTCAAATCACAAATCAAACTGTGTCACAGGGTCATCTTCTTGTGGATCTTAATTCTACATAATATAACAAACCAGAATGCTCACTCAAACTTCCTTTACATCTTAAAGATCTACTTATCATAGCCAAACTAGTTTTAATTTGCCTTGTTTGATATCTTCTTCCTTCCATTGATACTATTTGGAAGCCCTTTTCTCCTAGTGAACATCCTAAAATGAGAAGGTCCTATTTCATTATCTCATATTATATACCTTAATTGACTGGTTCTTCATTTTCTTGATTGTACTTATTTAGCTAAAACAAATGGAGGGGTACGCAAATAACCACTAAAAACATCAAAAGAAATGTTCAGCTGAACATTAGTGGAGAAAGTGGAACTGAACATGAAAGATAAGAAGAGAATAACAGGGCTGGAGTCTGCAGAGCTATGTAAGGTTTCAAATAGATGTAAAATTCTGAACACTAACAAAGAATTCCCATAGATGTCTGAGAATCCAGGAAAGGACCCAAGAAAAATGAAGGACCACTTTAAGGAATAATTTATTTCCTTGCATAAAATTTTCTATAAACACAAGTTCATGTTGCATAATCTCTACCTAAAATGTGCACAAATAACTACTGTATGTCATATTCATGCAATTTATATTTAGAACACCAGAGTCAATGAAGTCATGCACGGACAAATCAGGTCTTGAGAGTATATGTAGTTTGTTAGCTACTGTAAATTCCAGGTTTAGAGAATTCATTAAGATAAAATGCATTCCTTCACTCACAAGCCAGTCTTGAGTGCATACTCAATTTGTCAGTGCTAGGATAAATTCTAGGATTACAGCATGTATATTCAACCTGAAATGTACCTCATTGCTCACAGAGTAGACATGTTCTCAAGGCAGAATCTATCCCTCATATAGCTTCATTGGCTTAAGTGACTTTACCAAACATAAATAAATTTGTCCCACAGCTCTTACTAATGGAAATTTTAATAATCAAGTGCCATGTAAGAGATATAGCTGAGAAAGGGACCTCTTGTTCTCTAGGGCTGATGCTGAATGTCGTCACTTAGTCAGGCAAAATCAACTATTGTGCGCATCCATAAGAATCAGCTCAACTTCCTGGATTAAAATAACTTCAATTACCAACTCCAATCCAATAACTCCAATTTATGTAAAATTTCAGATTATTTTCCAGTACTTCTTGCTGAACTTCAATTTAAGACATTGAAAAATGAAATATGATTATTGTTTTAATTCAGAATGAACATAAACAATTATTTTATTGTCATGCTTGCCAAAAATATCAATAACAAGTTAACAATAATTCAGGTCATGTATGTATGAGTTCATGTATTTTCTTAACAAACAGGAAGACAAGCAAATTAATGGATAAATTATTCCCTAAATAACTGGATTTTCTCAATTTAAGCAGTACAACAGTTTTCTAAGTTTAGAAACACTTAGCAGAAGTCATCTTCTTGATATACTTTATATAACAGAACCGACCTCTTTACACTACAGCACCTTTCTTTTTTCCCTTAATATTTGTTTTTTTTTTCTCTTTCTTCTCTGTGCTGTCTTTCAGAACATTTTCAGTGTAGCCCAGTAAGTGGCTCTCAGGCAAATTTAACATGCAAGATACTCCCACCTGGCTTGTGCACCATTTTCCTCATGGACAGGAGGTGCTATTCTAGGAGAAAATGCCTCCCAGGTCTTTTCCAGGAAAGTGGAGGATGTTTATGCCTGGATCTAAACCATCAGTGCTGCTGAAGTAGAGCTACTCCAAGTGCATTGTAAATTTTGACAATAATTTGCCTGTCTTTCCAGGGAAATAAGAGAATGGGCATATATATAAACTCTGCTCATTTCTTGGAGAGGCTATAGTATGCATGTTAGCACATTATTAGAGACTAGACAATCCACCTGTAGGAGAGGGATTACACATTCTGGCTCTGTGAAAATCTTGTAATCTTGTGAAAGAGTTATGATTCATTGAAAACCTGTTTTTATTAATTCTAGTTTGCATAGAAAAGATCTTTTCCTTTGGATATTAGCTTTCAGTTTTGCAAGCAGCAAATGGATACAATAAGGAACAAGATATGAAAACAAAGCACATAAGAACCTGTTCTAGAGCAGTAATTTGAAAGAGTTATACCACTGCATTCAGGTTGCTGCTGGTTGCTCAAAACTGACAAGAAGAGTTGCAAATTAAATGAGGCAAGACCACATAGTGAGAAAATGTGCACTATACATCTAAGATGGTTATCAATACATTCTCTTTCCACCACCATAAATTGCTATTAGGAGGCAGTAATATGATCTGTAGTATCAACAAAAGTATACACATAACAGGTAATATGACACAACACGATTTTCATGCATAGGCTTTTTGTTTGATTATTCTTATACTAAATGTTGAGAGTAATATCCTTCATTCTAGAAGTCTTGATAATATCCCATTTTTGTTTCCAAACACAATTTCCATGACCAGCCCATGTTGGCTGAATTCAGTAGGACAACAGGGATATATAATAAGAATTTCTCTTACTATATTTTAGTTACAGCTTACCAAAGAAGACTTTAACAAGACAGACTATTTTTTCCATCTCCCCTCTCCACCTGAAAAATGGAAAGATAAATAAAGAACATTAGAAACCTCAAGAATGCACTGAGATGACAGAAAAAGGAAAGAACAATATATTTCTGGGAGAGTTCACTGGCTGAGGAGATTTAATGAGAGACTTCTCAGTCATCTAAGACACTATCATGTAAAGGCAGGAATAAGCCAGTGAAGACCGACAGACTGCACTGAAGATTGTTTATAAGAAATTAAGTCTGGAGAAAGAAAGGAAAAGGCAAAATCGATACACTTAAGCAAACAAACAAACAAACAAACAAAAAGAATGTTAATTAAGGAGAGATATGTAAACACAGAGAATATTTTTTACTTGAGTAGAGTGTGTGGTTTTGGGGCTCACAAGTCCTCTGAGCTCACAAGTCCAAAGTGAAAAAGAAGCAACAAATTACAAGCTACAAGTGACTCAGAACAATTTCTCTGAGTTTTAACATAATTGCGTTAATCAGGACAGCTGTATAAACTAGGGAATGGGTTAACCCAGTGTAGAGAACCGGTACTAAATGTGGTTTTGTCTCAACATTGCTGCTGCTGCTGCAGAGCCGCCGCTGCCAAGGTGTGTGGGGCAACGCCACGCGGGCGCCCCCGGGAGCCATCCGCGAGGTAAACAACCTCGTGCATCTGAACGAGGGAAAAAGGACGCAAAAAGGGCAGAAGGCCGCTTCTAGGGGAACAGCACGTCTGGCACGAACCGCAGGTACTCATTTGCCATCTGCGCATGAGCAGGAGACCTCCAGATGCCCCCAGCCCGTTTCTGGAAGGTTCCGAGAGGGCGGACTGCGCATGACAGCTAATCTGCATGGGAAGTGAGGAAGCACCTCCCAGAGGCGGGGCAAGAACCTATAAGAACTGCAGCCTGTGTGACTGGGAGGGGGGCTTGTTTGCGATAGCTGAAGACCTGGGGCGGAGTCAGCGGTACATCATCGCACTTGGAGTGGCGATAGCTAGTTTCTTTTCTCCTTTTCCAACTTTCTCTGTCTTTTCCCCTTACCCTTGTTCCCCTCTCCCCTTTGCCCTTTTCTCCCCACTCCGTTGAAAATAAAGTTAAAAGGTTGTATGATATTTGACCAGTTTTAGGGTCTTAATCTCGTCCTTGGGATCGTAACGAAACCTTCCCGATATTGGATTGGGACACTCAGCTATATCATAATATAATAAAAGATGTGTCTCCCTGTACAGCTTGTTATTTCTCATATCCTAGACCTTGAGAACAAGGACAACATTACTACTTTAGTTCATGGAGAAAATAAAATAGGTGTGCATAACAGGAAAATAAGCACAGATCTGCAAGCAATTGAATTAATAAGCAAGAAAAGGATCAAAATTAGTAGCTGCCAATGCCCGAGAAAGTCTGTGACATAAATTAAAGCATGAAGCATAACAGTTTACACTCAACTAGTCAAAGCGTATGAAGAAATATTTGCAAAATTTGAACACAGACAAAAATATATCCTAAAAAATGGATGGAATTAGAAAAGCAGTTAATGAAGCACCAATAATTATTTTTGATGGTCACCTTAAATTTAAGGGAGATAAATGAAGGAAAAACATTATAAGTAAATAAGTAAAAAACAAACAAACCCCAAACCTACACCTATTTCTGATAAATGTTATTGCAAAAACCAGAGTTGTTAAAGATCAGTAAAAAATGTTATACCTATGTTATTATGTGCTTGTGTAGAAATGATATCAATAATATAGTAATAGATCATTATTCTGTATTTTGAGAACACCTTCCCTGCAGAAGTTTCAAAATTATTTGTTAGAAATAAAAGTGCTCTACTATAGTCAAAAAGAAATGATCGCTTACAGTGAGAGATTGCAGTTAGCACCATCTTGCATCAGAGGTGACGTTTCTGTGCATGATTTGATGTTCAATGAATTATTTACTGAAGATGCAGTGATGAAAATAAAATGGTATACATCAACAGTTAAGTCTAATTGATTTGTTTTTTCTCTCCTAAGCATCACAATCATCATATTTTCCTTTATGTTTTTAAAAGTAATAGATATGGATATTTACTAACATGTACAGTGAAACAAAAATCACTTGTAAAAAGAAAAGGAGTTGCTTCCCACAAAAATCCACAAGATTCAATGTTGGTGAATTAACATGGAAGCCAGAAGCTAACATTTTATCCTGCTCAAATTCTTCAGAAGCAAAAATGAATAGTCATCAATTCTTCATTTTAAGTTAAATATGTAACCTCAGGGTAACATGCAGGGATTACTACTTGCCTGAGGGGGGGAAAAAAAAAAGTATTAAGTGCTATCTTACTGATTACATGATCATTTTGAAAATATCACTACAAACTGGGAAAAAAAGTGGTGGTACTAGCTGTTGAATTTTAAGAGGAGAGAAAAACCAAATTCTTCTAAATGCAACAAGGACAAGTGGAAATAGAGCTCCAAAAGTATAAGTCAGTACAGATAAGGAATGTGATTTCCATAGAAAGATGTGAAAAGATGAAAAAAATCTTAGCAGAAAATGAAATGAGAAGAGGAGAAAAGTACCATCAAAGGTTGTGGAGTATAAATTTTTCTTTCTCCCTGCGCAGTCGCCTCTGAAACTCACTAAATGAAAAGATGTGAAAATAATAATAAAAAATAAAAAGAGAAGTGCCTCCAGTCATATTAAAATGTTTGCATTTGAACTACTCAGCATTTACAGAAAACTTTCACTGCTGTTTTAAGGGCAGTATGTAAATATAGCAGTTTAAATTTAGTCTCACTTTTTAACACAGAGTAATTTGCATGAAATAAGTTGGAGAGCAGTTTTCTCAGAACTATTCGGAATAAGACAGAAGTCAATATTCATGCTCAAATGGAAGCACTCCAAGTGCTTCCTCTAAGAATAAAAGGGTTGTGATTTCTCAGCTCTGCCACCTTCATTTGCAAAGTGGTGTGTGCACATCTATACGTATGCATGTATGTATGTATGTGTGTGCGTGTATTTGTGTACATATATACACAGGCACATTTATATACATACACAACTGTGTGTGGAAGGTTTTCTATCATACTCAGGATTTTCCTGGGTGCATAAACATGAAGGTGTTCAAGACATTCTTTTTTTGGCTTTGGCTTTCCATGGGGGCAGGCTCTTCCCTTTCTGGTTTAGATTTAGGTAAGTTATTAAGGGGAATCATCAACCCAAACCCAGTGCCATGCATTCAGGTAGTTAGGACTGCTACAGAACACCTGGAAGTTCCAGAGGATTCCTAATTTAATGTACTCAGTATAGCAAATCATTGAACACAGGTGAGTTAGTATTGCTGCCTTTCTCTATGTGGTCAGTCAAAAATACTTCATGTTATTAGACTCTTCCACGTTTTTTTTGAAAATAATACATAGCTGTAGATACAAAAGGTTTAGTGTACACAACTGTTGTTGTACTATAAGCACACAGTTCTTATTCTTTCCTATGAAAATGCAAAAACAAACACAAAAATCAATATAAGGTATTATATCCAACATTTTGTAACGTATGTCCACACTGAAAAGATGTACTGTGGATTAAAGACAGGATATTTCCAGTAGAGCTCCAAACATAGGTTAATTTACTGCAAGATTTATTAACACAGGCACAAAAGCATCAATAAAACTTTTCTTAAAAAAATACACATTTTTTTTCCTTCCCCTGGAGAAGCAAATTGTTCAAACTAAGGTGTTCCTACAAGGTCACAGAAGTAAAAGCTTGCTTTTTTCTAACCTTGATATATCTAAAGAGAAAATTCTAAGAAATTCCCTAAAGGAAATAATTACTTTGATAAACAACCTTTATTGAATACAGTTGGAGGAATATTTCTTCAGGGTACATTGCATTTGAGGTATTATTCAATGGAATTAATTAAAGCCCTGTTCAGACCACCTTTCTTTATTTGCTAACTGAGTCATTTGCTGTCCAGCACAAAATCAAATTGAATGTAAAATAGAATCAATTAATCTGTCAGTGAAATCATGAAAAAACATAATTAACTGAGAAACTGTAGTTTTATTTATCTTATGTAAGGGACACCATGGGCACGATATACTAAAATGTCCAGGTAGAAAATTTCAGGAAACCTTGGTTCATATTTCAAATAAATCACAGTGCAAAGGTTGTTTTTCATGTCCTTGGACACTGTTCAGAAATATTTGTGTCCTTTTCATGCATCCAGAGAGAGAGCTATAACTGTATTTAGGGACTATTTGAGGGGTTAAATCTCTCTGCCTAAGTGTAGCTTAACTACAACCTCCTGAAGGCCCCTGCAGTGATTAGACAGGACAATTCACATAATTTAGGAAAGAATTTGTCTCTGGAGCTGAAGAATGGAGCTTTTCCAGCATGGACTGATTAGAACTTTATGGTCAGTATGGTGTGTCTGTGTGTGCATGCATGTGCATCCACACACATGTGCATGACATAATTTTAATTTATATGCGTATACATGCATTTTTAGTTCATATGTATCTATCTATATAAAAAAACAAAAAAAGATATTTAAATATATTTGTTTTCATGTGGTTAAAATTAAAATTGAATATATACTGTAAAAATACATATTACATATCATGTTTAATTTAAAACAATAGGCAAACTGAGGGTGAGATATAGTGATTCATATAAAAATTAATACATTAATTATTTGTAAATGTAAAGACAGTCCATTCAAAATGGTGAAACTGTAGACTTCCTAAATATACTGAAAAATTAAAATGTTTAAACAACTAATGTAGTCTATGTTTGCTAACATTATATATCAATACAAACAGTATTTCAATGAATCTTTAAAAGTTTTTTTCTTGAAAATGGAGTATTTACAGGTGTGGCTCAGACCTGCGTGCATCATAGCACTGGTATAATTCCAATGTCTGCAGCTAGATCTCCTACGTTTCAGTTAATGCTGACATGAAAACACTCAGTACCATACAGTTGGATAATTTTTCTTTTGCACAAGAAATCTAAGAGGACTGGACAAAATGTCTTTTCCATTATTTTTGGCCTAAAAGACAGGATACATACACAGAGGACTTGTAATTAATTGTAATAATTGGTAAATATAAATAATAGTAATAAGAAGCCAAAGTAGCTTTAAAGAAATGAAGAAAAAAAAAAGTGCTGGATAAAATCATTCAGTACAAGCAGTTACAATCTGGGATCAAAGATAAATCTCATTTTGCTAAATGAAGAAGTAGGATTGAAACAAGCCTTAATCATGTTTGTTGCACTATGCAACAAATGCTCTAATGCTCATGCTATAAAATTTCTGTTGGTTACATGTAAAAATAATCGTAAAGAAAGAATAACTAGAATAGAACAGATAAATCATTTGGCATCTAATTATTATTATTATTATTATTAATGTACCTAGTCTCTGAAATGGGATCTTGATCAGGATTAGAAACAAAGTGATGAAGAAAGGACATTAGTGTGGTTAGCCCTGTTAAAAATCATTTGTTTGGTTACTGTATCATGTTTGCATGTTTAAGGCCTTAAAGCTGAGCAAGATGTCAGATGATGAAGGAATTTTCCCCAGTTCAGGTTGCCAACATCCACATATTTTTTTTTCCTCTGTAGCATGATATTGATCTGATTTGTAAGAGGGCTTGTATGTCCCCAAAGCACTTCTAACTAGAGCATCAAGGGCATTTCCCAATATCTTTATTGACATTGTCCCACGATATGTAAATAATTAGTATGCATTGGACATTGGGCCTGAAATTTAGAATTAGGGAAGAATACCTTTGTGATAGGAGCATATTTTTATCATTTTATGTCTTGGGGAATCCTACCAAAATTTAGTTAATTCAAAATCCTTTGAAAAATTTCTGCTTGGACATGCTCAGAATCGACCTTTTACATTTCAGCAACTGCAGCCTCGTAACAGTTACATACATCACTCATCATAAAAAATGGAATTGGATCTATTGAGGTCAGAGCGCTGGGGTCTGTTTGAAAGATAAGAATTATAAACAAGGAGTTTATATTGTTGAGGAAGAGAGATGCTGAAGGCATGGATCTGCTCCATCATGGCAGGATAATGTGACTGAGCTGAACATGGAAAACAGAAATTAGATAGGGAGCATCAGGAAGAAACCATTGGGGAATATTGGCAAGCTTCAGTGGGCAGCAGAGGAGAGAGGGACAGGTAAGTATTGTGTGGACTTTCGGAAGAGAAACAGAGACCTGAAGGATATGAGATAAGCTTGGTTGGCAGACATCAAGCCTGGGATGTTTGTAAACAAGACTGGGGTGAAAAGCCTGGAGTGTGGTGTCTAGAATTTGCTCATGTGGGGAGAATGGACAAGGTGAGAGAAATGGAGAAGGCTAGACAGCATCAGCCTGGAGAAGACTGGGCAGGAAATAAATTTGTGAGTGAATGGAAGTCTGTTTCTGCTTCTTTAAAGTAAAATCCATGGTTCTTGAATCCCTCCTTTCTTGTGTATCATGGGAAACTCATTAACAAATGTGTACCTGAGGAATGTACATTTCATGTCATTAGTTTTTATTGCATTATGCATACCACACTGGAAATGGCATAAAGTTGCTTGATACTGGTGAATCCATTAGCTCCAGGGACAGGGATCTGTGAGATGGATCTAACAGGAGTGGTGGTATGTGTGAGAACTTACATGGTAGATTTTCAGCCTTCTTTTTCTTTGTTATTCCCAGCTAGGGAAATTACAGCCACACAAACACCTAGAAATGTATTTACACCTACTCAAAAAAATTGTAAAAGGGACATTTTTAGGTTGAAATATTAAGTACTTGAAAGTTAGAAAATACCTGACTATAGGTTTCCTGTTCTCCGTATCATCTGGCCTCCCTTCCACTTTATGGTTTCAGTTTATCACAATGACAGTCCAGGCTCTTGTGCTTTTAAAGAAAGTTAGGGTGATACAAAAATGAAAGCAACTATAACCTCAGTTCCATGGTATGTACACTGTGTATCAAAAGCATTAAAGTTTGTGTCATGCAGAGCAACACAAAATAGTACAGGTGAAGAAAATTCTTATGATTAGGAATGCACAATACTCTCCGCAATACTGCAACCAGCCTTGCATACCTGACTACAGTAAGTAAAAAGGCACCACAACTTGGAGGGGAAAGAAAGTGACTACAGTGGTAATGAATTGATTGCAGTCTGTCCTTATCACTAATTGAAGGCTGTGTTCAGCAATGGAGTTTTTATTCCAATTTATTTATTTATTTATTTATTTATTTATTTATTTATTTATTCCATTAAGACAGCCAGAGTATAAAACTTTAGTAACCTGATGAGAGAAAAATCTTGGCTCATGTTTCCAAAAAGTGCTTAAGCATGCACTAAATTTGAATATGTGGTGAAGCTCTCTGAATTTAAATGTCTTCTCTCTGGAACTGAGTCTTGATAAGATGATACCTGAAAATAGAAGTTCTGACTTTTCCACACATTTCGAGAGCAGTCACATGCTACATATAAAAAATAGGTCATGTATAGGCAAGTTCACCATTTGAAGTATAATATTTACCAACACTTTCACAAAAGTTCTCTCTATCCCTTACTTGCAGTGGAATTCATGTCTTCATTTTGCATGCATAAATCTAGGCATTCAGGGCTAACAAGTGTAAAAATACGTCCTCGTTAGTGGAGAAAGGCAACTCTAGAGGGAAACTGAGCTGAAAATTGTAGAACAGGATAAATGACACCTTGCGCGCTCTAACGACTAAAAAGGAGCCCAGATGATTGGCTCCAGTAAGATACCTAACCTTCAGATGGCTAAAATGAGGTGGCATTACCCGCTTCTTTGATGTCTGGAAAGAAACAGTCATCAAGGGTGGACCTACACTATATGTACAGACTCTCGAAGCTGACTCCAAATCACTCAAGTCCAAATGTGTAAATGTGGTACGATGACACTCAAATTATTTTGCATAAATCCAGATCAAGATAATAAACTGGCTATGCAGGAACATGCAACCCTGAAACTGTAACTAATAAACACTATCTGAATGCAAAGACATACTGTATGGCTGATAGTGAAATACAGATAGAACAACCCTGAGAGCCATAAGAGTTACTTGACTTTGGTCAGCACAAGCAGTGACATGTGGGTTCACAATTCCAACTGGAGACAACAGCTCAGAGATTCTTACCATTGCATGTATGGACATTACCAGATCTGTCCATCTCTTCCTTCAGTTTTGTTAATTCAAAGAGTGAATTTCATACACTTCCACATTCTTGTATTTCTTACCAGAAACTGGGAAAATGGCACTATAACTAGATCCTGAGGTGAGCAAAGGGAGAGAAAGGGATATCTAAGAGAAAAAAAAAAAAAAAAAGAAGAAGAAGAAGAAGCTACTGCAGAAACTCAGGGGGTAGCATTTTTTTTCTTTTTTCTTTTTTTTTTTGGTTAAGAAGGAAGAACAACAAAATATATGTCTACCATATAAATAGGGCAGTCACTGAAAACAATAACACCTTGATGGTCTGAAATATACAGGTGTCTAAATCAGCCCTTTCTGCCTGTTCTGTTCTTTCTTGGAATAATCTTAAATCCATCAGTCATATCTAAATGTCAGTGTCTTTTATGTGAGCAGTACTATGAAACCATACAACTAATGGTTGTATGTTTTGCTTAGTTCCAGGTACGTTAAGCCCTGGAAAAACCCAATCTAAGTGATCTGTGCTACAGACATGTGGCAAAAAGGATCTGGTCTGAATGGAGCCTTTTTAGAAACAAGCCCAAAATTCCATGCCATTTTCTCTCTTTTTAAAAAATTCCTCTGAGTTTACCTCTCCATAAAGCAATATGCTAAATCTATTGTGATATGCAACACTACAAATTAATTCAAGAATCCAAAAGATATCTATGGATAGAATCTTCTCAAGAAAATATCATCTTTTCTGGAAATTTTTGTGGGCTTGGTTTGTATTGTTCATTCTCTTTTTAGATTTATATGGAATTTTGCATTTGAAGATGTTTTTTAGAGTTGCTTTGTATTTATAGCATCCTCACAATATCAGAGTTTACAATCATAATGCTTTGAAGTCCAGAAGTATTGGGTTGAGCAAAGCAGGATAATAATTTCATGCTAATGTGGAAAACTGAAAAAAATCTGGATTCATAAATCTCTAATAGCACATAGGCAGTTAGTGGGTCTTATTTAATTTATTTTGTACTATGTCATCTTTGACTTAGAAAAATAAATTGTTAATCTTATATTTTTTACATAAATAAAAGCCACGTCTATTAAGCCAGGTTTAATCAGTAAAATTCTGTGCTTGTGTAATTACGATAGCCAGGGGCAAATGAGAAGCTACTCATTTATCATCTACCATTATTGTTTATCATGTTGATTTTTCTTTAAAACTATTAATACTTTTTAGTTCATTACTGATAGGTTGTTACACTTAGCCTTTATTGGACTTCTAATTATCTAAAACAAGAAGAGATTATTACACTGAAAATCCTCCATTTCAGGGGACTATGAAATCAAGAAAATTCAGGTCCTGACTGAGTTTAAACTTTTTCTGCCTTAAATAAATCTGAAATTTGAACTATCTCATGGTCAAATTTGCAGCAACCAGACCATTCTTCAGCAGACTAGATCCACCCACAGAATTTCTGTAAAGCATGAGAAATGGCCGTTTGTCTTTCCTGTGATCCAGGTGTCAGCTTTCAGAAAGTACTCTCTGTGTGTCTGGTTCTTTCCCACCCCCTGCCTTCAATGAAGTATTCCCAAAAGGAAGAGCATACATTTGTCATCTAGGATATACTATTATACCATGGCTCCACTGAAAGTGTGTACATAACAGTATGAAACGTAAGAGTTAGTACATAAATCAGAGTTACTCATCATAGTTGAGAAACTTTGTTCTAAAGAAAATCTGTTTTTTTACTAAACTTGTCTTGTGACTTTTAGTTTTTTATCTGCATTAAAATGTGGAAAACTTTCTAATGAGTCTGCAGATATAGTTAGCAAGTGAGCCCACCCACTGCAATTTTTATGCTGTCATCCACACAACAGGCAATTATACTGCTGTCACCTGGGGTGCACATTTTAGACAGGCGTCCCAACTTCGTTCAATTTGATGCCTGTATTTTAAAAATTGCTTTTACTTTGTCATGATGTTTGAGCATTCTTCCAGTGAAAGATGCATTGTAAAACTGTGCTTATGATCAGTTTATGGAGTCATTATAGAACTCAGCTTTTACATCTATTAAATTTGAAGAGAATGTCGATCAGAGGCTCGCAGTGTTGAAGAACCTACCAATGGAATTGGACAAAGCTTCAGCAAAACATAGCAGCAATACCAAGGAACTCATGTCAGTAGTTTAAAAGAATATTATTATATGAAGTATTCAAATTAGAAAGAAAGAAAATACTGCGCACAGGTTTTATTTGCACAGTAGTATTTTTTTCACCTTAAACATTAAAAATAATCTAGTATCTATTGCAAAACTTTGCATGATTTATTAAAGAAGTTCTATTCTGGCAAGTTAAGGGCCTCTGTATCTCTGTGCATCCTAGCAGGTAATACAAGGTATAGTTTATAATAAGGCAGAGAAGCTGGAATACCTACTACTTTTCCTAGGAACCAAAGTGACTTGTTACAGAGCAATTTAGACCTAGGCTGACTTGTCATGAAGGAGGAACTCTTAGAACAGCTACATCTGAAGAGACAACTGAGTGAATTTTTGTCACCAAATGTCCTATTTCAGAATAAATTAAGGGAAACATATTGTATTTGTGTCTTAGACTACCAGTGAGGAGAGGAGAGGAGAAGGACTGGCACTGAAATTTTTTCTTGGAATAGTATGGATTTTTTTTTAAGTATTTTAAGTATATTTGAAAGATATTTGAAATTATTTTTTGAAATTTACTAGTTCCATTTTTGTATTGACAGATCTGGTGGGAAAAGGAAAGGAACAAAGGAAGGAAACCTGTCTGGGAAGCATGAATGAAGTGAATGTCATACCTTATTTAATTATCAAAATAAATACAGATTGACCAGATTAAGTATCTTGACTATGCAGAAAAACATGTGCTTTTATTCCTTATATTTTATCCTTTTGAAATAAAATACTGTTTTTAAAGGTGACATCCTTTAAAAAGGACCTCATGTAAAGATTTGCTGGGACAGCAACATCAGCTTGGATGTCAAAAAAATTCACATATCCCTATCGATCTTGCTAACCAGAGAGGTCTCGTGCATGAACACAGCTATTGCAATGGAGTAAAGTTTGGTCACTGAGTTACTGAAATGTAACTATGATGACAGAACAATTTATTCTGTCACAATACACTCTGAAAAAGGTGTTCTTGCTGACATCACTCTAAAAACTTAGCCACAATGGCAGAAACTCTGACATAATTAGGCTATGGATACCACAGTATGATGCATGACGGTTAAAAGCTTCAAGCATCGAAAAGATCTTTTTGATGACTCTAAGCCAAGGCCGTTCATAACAGCAATGAATCAAATACTTTTGTTCTTTAGAACAGGAACATATTCTTCCTTAACAGAGGTGATATTCTAGAATCTAGTGAGATTTCATCTTAGTAGCTTACAGTTAAAATTTAAGTAATGAATAGTATCACACTATCTTCCCAGAAACTAAAGGTCAGTAGCTTGGAATAACAACAAAAGAAGCCATAAACCATGATTAAAGTAGTAATATTTGTGATTTTGTGAAACACGCTAGAAAATTTTCCCCTTATTTATAGCAACAGTAATTCTTTTAGATATGAAACAAGCAAAGCAATAAAAACAAAATGTTGTTTTTAAATCTAGCTCAGTATTCTCTACTACTAAGCAATATAGCTCTCATCAATCAACACAAAGTACTGTTTTGTATTGCTGTTCTTTGTTAACAAAATCATTATTTTATTCCTGAAAAAGCAGTTGTAAGGATTAAAGAAAACAAAAAACAAAAAAACCCAAAGATTTTATGATGAACACTTAAGAATGTAAAAGCCAATTAAATGTTCCTTATTCATTCCTGTAGTTTTAACTTATCTGTACCTTATTCAACCTTATATTGAATTTTTTTAAAAAGCATCCCCATTGGGATAAACACTCAGTGCAAATAATTTAGGCAGTCATTGAGCTTGAGTAGGTTTCTGAGGAAGATTTAGGAGGTACAGCATTTTTTTTCTAGAATGCTTTAAGTATGTTTGTTGTAGAAGACTTGAGCAGAGCAGGTGTTCAGCTTGTATTTTTACCTTCTGTAAAGTACTACTGCATAGTACCCAGACACAGTACCTTCTACCTTTTTTTTCCTTAAATGTCACTCTATATATCTAGCATAGGAATAGCTTATCAGTATTAACTTTGTACTTTACATTTTATTCCTAAAGCAAACTCATTAAATCAAAAACAGGACATTCACAAAATCACTTGATTGTGTCATCAGCTGCATAGCTCAAAATATAATCTTCAAACTAGTCTGCCTCATTTATCCTGCTTAAATGCAAGTGGGTTGAATAGTTAATAGTGAGTAGCTGGTGTGTAAATACACAAATACATTTGAGGAAAATTACAAGGAGCTTTCTGCTTGTTAGGAAACAAAAATTTCAACAAGTCTCATAAAACATTACAGTCAAGAAAGATCTGGAGTTACCTTAAAGATTGACATAAAAAAGATTAGAGTGTCAAAATATTCCTAGAACGTGAAGGAAATATACTGACTAAAAACAAAACAACAATAACAACAAAAATAGGCATTAATAATAATTGGAAGTAATTAAAACACAATTATTAGTTCTTTTTAATTGATGAAAATTAAGCTTTTTGGAAATCTGTACATTCTGAGGATGCAACATATTTCACCTTTTTTGTGAGACTGCAACACTAATTTAGTTTTGAGTTTTTATTAAATTGTGTATAATACTTGTTCCATTAGAATAGAAAATATTCTACCTTTAAATTTTACAATTTATAATTTTATAATTTTCTGTGGAAACTTTTAACTTTTCACTTGAATTCAAAATAAAAAAGTAAAAGATAGTTTTTTTAGAAAAAGGACATTTATTTTCTAAAAATCTCTTAATAACCAGCTATTTCCCATTTCATTACTGAGGGAAACAAGGATAATTTCCTAATTTTAAAAATACGCATTGTAAGAAAAAATAAACAAAAAAAAGAATTTAAGAAACTATAATGACATAAAAAACCAATTATTAAGGGCTCAATATTCTGGAAAAAAAATATTGTAGTTTGGTAGAAGAGAAATAGGGGTACATACTAATGTAAGTAAGATGAAGAAGATCATCGTCATCAGAAGATCATCAGAAGAACCAAGGTCAGATATATAAAGTTTTCCAAAAATACAGTAGCTGTGCTGAATTCATTTGGATGAATTTACTGTCAGGCATCCTAATAAGAATTGCTCTATGTACAGTGCTTCTTGTCCTGTTCACTGGAGACTGATCATTTAACATAACTCCAGAAAAACATAAGAGTGTAATTTATCAATTTACACAGAATAGTGTCCTTGAAGGGTCACATTACAGCACTTGGTTTAACAGCACTTTAAGTCTAAACAGTGGAATTGAAGGTGATAGGTATTAGTATCATTAGGGATGATCATTCTGTGGGTCAAGAAAAGGATATTAAAAACAAGCCAAATGGGTAGATAAACAAAAATCATTAGGAAAAGTGGAATAGTGCAATAATGAACACTGAAGTGAGAAGCTTAGCTTCATCTGGTCAGGAGCAGCATAGTAGGAGTGCATTCCAACTGGCTTTTGAAGGTCACATGCATGTTGTGCTAGCTGATTACTGCAGCTGGGGTTAGCCTTTGGCTATGGACTCACTGCTTTCGAGAGAAATAAGTGTCTCCAACGTACAACGCATGTGAAAGTAGTGGAGCAGCAGCTGCAATTCAACATTCCCAGAACAGTTCTTCAGTGAGTTATAATCTTTGCTGGAATTTTCTGCCTAAATATTTCTGCCAAAGTATAACTAAGGTTGAATATCACAATCTGACCTCTTATTAAATAACCAGTTGCTACCAAGAAGGTTTGTCAGCACAACTCATGATGGGTACTAGATAATATTTTAACATGGCTCCCTAAGGCAAGTCTAAATTTTGAGGAGTAATATGCATATATTTATTTTAATCCTATAGGATAGTAAATCACATTAGCCCACACTAATGAGAATAATTCATGATTTTTTAACAGCCTCTTGCATCTTGAAGAATCCTTTTGGTTTCTATCTTTTCCCATAATAAGGAATTTCTGGCCTTAATAATTTCTGTCTCTAATCTAGTATTTGTCCTGAAAACTTACTCTAGAAACCCATCTTAAACAACTGCATTAATTTAATACACTTCTTTTAGTTCCTTTTTAGCAAGTTTAAGGCAGAAAAGATCAGTGTGATCATCTAGCCTGACCTCAGTCCAGAATCAAGGTCAGAGGACTCCTCTGTAATGATTTATACTCCAAATCTAATAGCTATTCTTGACATATATATAGTTTTAAAATCTTCATCTTAACTTTAGTGTTTTCAGTTAAGAGGTAATTTTGAGATCACAATGTGCTGTTTTCATCAACAAATTCATATCAAATTGAAATTCTCATTTTTCAGGCTTTTTGCAAAGTGCACCTGAAAAAGAATGGAAAAAAAAAAAGTCTTCTGTTTTCACCATAATGAATGAATTTATTAACTTTGAGAATTCTACTGAATTTATATTGTTAACTACCCATAACTTAAATATTTTCTAGTATTATTGCATATTTGGTTACATTTATACAGTTCAGCTTTCTGAAACTAGCTGGATTGTTTATAATTGCAAGGATCACAAACCTAATTGGAATGCAACACATTGGGATGCAGACGGATTGATAGGGCTAGCATGAACTGGTTAATCTGGGATTTCACAATAGCTCTTCCCACTTTGAAACGTAAATGGGTGATCAGCTTTTGTAATCAAAGCTTGGCTTGATCAGACAGTTGTTTTGGGGCTGTTGTCTTATAGATCAAACTCTGTTCAAAGTGAAGTCGGGGAGGCAATTATGTCTCTCATTCATAGCCAAACCAAGAAGCTAGAAAATGAATGACCTATAAATCCCCATATTCCACCTCATTAGAAAGCTTCCTTTCTTTCACTCTAGTGTGTGAACTACTACTCTACAGAAGCTCTTCCACTGTGTATAAGGAATTCAAGAGTAACAAACGGGTGTGTGGGTGTGTAAATAACCTAGAGGTTTGGTATGGAGGGAGGGAGAACTGTGCTCCGCTCCCCGTACCACCAAGATGTTAATGACTGAGTTTGTCAATAGACATCTGAGCTAGGTAAAAAAGAAAGCAGCATTGTTGCCATGTTATAAGGAACAGATATGATGAATGCAATCAGCCTAGGCTTTGAAGGTGATCTTAATAGTCATATGGAGACTAAACATTTATGAGATTTGAAAAAAAAAAAAAAAAAGAATTCAGCACACTCATGAAGGTAAGGTTCACTGCAGGCTGCAGCAACATGATGGCTTGGATATGGAGCCTGACTCAGGATATCCATAACTGGCTGAGTGACAAAAACTGAGAGAATATCTCAGGGAAAGAAATGATATTTCTTCCCAAAACATCTGCTATTGACATATTTTCTCTTGAAATGGAATTGATCCAGTCAGGTTGATGTACACAGAAAGAATGTTTTATTTTCAGGTCTATCCTTTTTCTGTTGCAGATCATCCTTCAACTTCATGGCTCAGACATGAAGTAGGTACAAGCTAACTATCTTACAATGTGAGCATTTGCCTGCTTGGGGCAGGCAATGGAGAGTGGAATTCAAGATACCGGGTCCTTCACGGCACATTCATGAAGTATTAGGGTTATCAAAGTTATGGTTAAAGGAAGTCAAATATCATCCTGGAAAGGGAAAAGAAAACAATCCCCCCCCCCCAAAGCAAAACAAAAAATGAAATTCATGCAAACCTGATGGCTACCACCTCTTGCAAGTATGAGTATACCTGCTTACTATACAAAAGTATAAAGTCTGGGGGCTTTGCTTTGTGTTTTTGTGGGTTTTTTTTCCTTCAAAAATCTTTCTACTTTTCGTGATTCTCAAATTTTGATTTACTGGAACAGAAAGTTGTTAACAAGTCTGGCAATCAGAAAGTCTTTGTGCCAAATTTAGTAGGCTTGGAAAAACAAACAAGCAGACAACAGGATACATAGCACAATACATTCAGTTAAGGTTTAGTAGGTTGGCATAATATTAGCCACTTGATGCTTGTGACTGACCAATAGACCCCTACAATGGAAGAAGGCTTGGAGGAGATGGACAAGGGTGAGGTGCCCATGGAGCTCAGGGATGAATACAGGTGTTACTGACCACAGCCTTTGCAAAGAAAGCTGAATTTATCTCAACACAAAGGGGACTGGAGGCTGGCCTTTGTTTTAAAGAAATGGCTCCCTCAGTTGAATGAATCAACTGACTGTCTCGCAGTTGAGGGAACCAACTGGCTGTATAAATCAGTTAGTCCCTGAGTTAGTCACAAGAGTATGAATGTCTCCCTGAGTTAGCCAGACCTTCCTGGAAGGGATGTATATGTGACTCAGCCCAACACAGAGGGTAAAAACTGAGCGACTAACAAAAGAACTTTGAAGAGAGCAATGGGCTTGTGCTGGTTTCAGCCCACATATTCCTTTCCAGAGACTGGGGATGCCCAGGACTGTGGCAATGAGCATAATATAGAAAGCAGTAAAGGCAGTCATATTTGTATTGTGACTCAGTTTTATACTGCAATTGATACATTCTGCTAAGTGTAACTTACACTTGTATTGCCATTTTATTTTATTGCTGTGTCACTCTGCTAAATCATAATCCATATAACATTGCATATCTTCAAATAAGTAAATTTGATATTAAATGTTGCACTACACCCTCTCTGTGTGGAATATCTGAAAGAACCTGGTCAGAGGGTTGGACTCTGACAAAGTTAGCATTAACATTAATATTAATATTAATGAAAATGGCCTGCTACTTAAATCCATGCATATGTCTGTTTGGTTTGAGATAAATGCCAATGTTATACCAGCACTCTTTTTTTATTTTTTTTCTCTCTGCTTCCCTCTTTTAGTGAAAAGTACTTCAAATTAACTTAGAATATTCTAACCACAGTGTATTTTCGTATGGGAAACTTAATGATAGGAGAGCGTTCTGTCTTGCACAGTTAAGGAAATGTCACCTGGTATGAGAGGTTAGAGAAATTTCATCAACACTGTCTAAAGAAAAGGCCCAGTGCATGTAGGTGATGGATTAGTCTTTGCGTGCCAGGCAGAGTTCATCAGTTCTTGTGCCTTCAGGGCCTCATTCTAGTCTTGAGCTCTCACGTGACTATACAGATTAGGTATATACAGGGTTGTAATGACATATTCAGTCCTTGCTGTGCACAATAGCCATGTATCTACAAGTGGCAGAACATTTGTCAGTTTGAAGAGGGTTTTTACTGCACAGAAGGCATCCTGCAGCCAAGTCATTTGGCTGAACTGACAGCTACCTGTGACTATATTGCTCTAATGCATGTATGATTCTTCCAAACACAATCTCCCATTAAGATATGAGGGAGTATTAATATTTCATCCAAATGTTTATTAAATATACTTGGCTAAGTGTGGTGATGATTTACCTGTGTCTTTTTTGTTGTAGTTTGTTCCTTGTTTTTTGTTAAATTTTCTTCTTGAATTAATTTGTGCTGTAAGAGATCCCAGCTTCTTTTTGGAGTTTCACTTCAAAAAAAAAGGCAATTGGCTGTGTAGCTATATTTAATATACCTGGTATTGTTGGGCTTTCAAGGATTATGTACATACATCATTTCAAGGACTGCTGGTAGAAAGTCATTCTTGTGCTGTATTTTCATAGGTTATAAGAAGGATATTTTGTATAAGCAGTGCCATTTGGACTAGCAGTTCTTACAGTACAGATCGGAGACATCATCGTGCTCACTGTATCTTTGTGATCTGGCTTTTAAAAACAAAAAGTAGTTGGCCACTATAAAGAACTGTGGAGTTTTACCCTCTGTTCTGAATTTCTTGTTCTTCAAGAAATGAAGAATGATTCTTTTCAGTGTTTATATTCTTATCTATCCACTTATTCAAATTATCATGTTAAAAAAAAAAAAGTCACAATCCAAGGCCACTTGCTTTTCAGCAGAAATACTAGAAAATGGTGCTGATAGACTGGACTAATAAATGAACTAGTAAATACAGATAAATAATACACTATTTTTATAAAATAGAAAATAATAGATTGTGATCAGTGACACAAGTCTAGTTGGAGGCCTGTAGCTAGCAGTGACCTCCCAGAGGTCAATACTGGATCCAGTCTTGTTCAACTTATTCAGCAGTGACCTGGATGAAGGGACGGAGTGCCTCCTCAGCAAGTTTGCTGATGATACAAAACTGAGAGGAGTGGCTGATACACCAGAAGTCTGTGGTGCCATTCAGAGGGACCTGGACAGGCTGAAGAGATGGGCAGAGGGGAACCTCATGAAATTCAACCAAGGCAAGTGCAGGGTCCTGCACCTAGGCAGGAATAACCCCACACCCCAGGACAAGCTGGGGGCTGACCTGCTGACAAGCAGCTCTGCAGAGTCTTGGTGGACTGCAAGTTCACCATGAGCCAGCAATGTGCTCTTGTGGCCAAGAAGGCCAGTGGTGTCCTGGGCTGCATTAGGCAGAGCATTGCCATTAGGTTGAGCGAGGCAATCCTCCCCTTGGTGATCCCCCAGGGAAGGTGATCCTCCCCCCCCCACTCAGCCCTGGTTAGGCCGCATCTGGAGTGCAGGGTCCAGGTCTGGGCTTCCTGGTAGAAGGCATGGAGCTACTGGAGAAAGTCTAGCAAAGGGCTACCAAGATGATGAAGGAACTGGAGCATCTCTCCTATGAGGAAAGTCTGAGAGAGCTGGGCCTGTTCAGCCTGGAGAAGAGAAGGCTGAGGGGGGATCTTATCAACGTGTATAAGTATATGAAGCGAGGGTGTAAAGAGACTCTTTCCAGTGGTGCACAGCAACAGGATGAGAGACAATGGGCACAAACTGAAACACAGGCAGTTCCATCTGAACATGAGGAAAAACTTCTTTACTCTGAGGGTGACAGAGCACTGGAACAGTGAGAGCTGGCTCAGAGCTATTGTGGAGTCTCCAACCTTGGAGATATTCAAAGCTCATCTGGACACGGTCCTCGGCAGCATGCTCTAGTTGACCCTGCTTGAGCAGGAGTGTTGGACAAGATGATCTAGAGAGGTCCCTTCCAACCTGTGATAAATATATAAAAATAAAAATAAATAAATAAGCTATTTTCTGTAACAGAAAAGCAATTGCTGATTTTAAGATGAATTTGATTCCTGTTTGTGTGTGTATGCATGTATGTAAGTAAATTTATTTGCCTCATAAATATTAAATATTTAAATTGAACTAAATTTGCTGTTGCAAAGACCCATCCCAGAGCAAACATGGACAGTAGTCACACGAACTAAGCAGTGAGAACTCATGATGGTTCCCTCCCACTACTCTCATCTCTCCTGAAAATAACAAAAAACTTTAAACATTTTTTTTAATTTATATTCTTTAGTTTTGCTGTTAAAGAAGAGTCATATTTCCATGACCCTCTTTGCAACCATGAAATCTAGAAAGTATTTCTAAATGAAAATTGAAATTCAAGGTACCAATCGCTGGAAATAAATTATATTAACCAAAACTTAATAAATGCATAAATTAATAAAAAGATCTTTTATCTTGGCCTGGTCTCTGCCTCTGTTCTTAAAAAGACTAAAATTTTCACAAATAGATTTGTATCACTTCTCTTTCAGCCCTGGTCCAAGCAAAAATCTATCTCCAATTTGGAAGCTGTACATCTGTCCCATGCCTAAACTTGGCCCTCCAGCACAGCTTCCCTTTCTTACAATAATCACTTCAATTTCTTTCTAAAGCAACACATTGCAGTCTCTCATTCAGGATCTGAAAGCTGGTCTATGATACCACAGTTACTGCAGCAACCATGGCCCGTATAATCATTCCTCAACCAGCTTTCAGTTAGCCTGTCAAGATCAAAGCTATATTAACAAAGAACTGAATGCAGAACAATCGCCTGCATATTTATTCAGTTTCTTAGTTGAGTTTTCAACCCCATGCCAAGTCTGATACAGGTACATCTGTAGCTCAGTGAATGTGACTTTTGCAGACGGCAGCTGATGACTTTTAAGTCAACAGCCTTTCTACTGACCTGACACTGCAGGGTCTCAGGGCTTGTCTGGGTTTGTTTTGGCCTGGGCTGGTTTCAGCCTGTTTAGTTGTGATAGCAGTTGTCTAGCAGTCAGGTAATATTGCCTAAATTTGTTGTAGTAGTTTATAGTAATATAATTGTAGTTTAGTTTAGTTTAATTGTAGTTTATAGTAAAAACAAGCAGTTATTTAGTGTGGAAATGAATTATCTACTTACGGTAAAAAGTCGTGGTCAATTGTGCAGACACATATGATACCAGGAGGTCCCAGACTGTGAATACAAATCATGGTGGTCAAAACATGATCATTTCAGGAGAGCAACTTTGTGAACCAAGTAAAACTGGTTTTAGAGACAACAAACAGAACAGAAATATGGAATAACTGGATCTCAATGAAAAGCCAGAGCATGAATGCAAACCATGTTAAGAAAAGACATAAAAAAGATTTTGCATGTAATACAGGTGCTCTAAGCCAACAATGTCACCACCAAAGTATTTGGAAGGCCAGAGAAGACAGGCTCAGAGCAATCCTCTGCTGGCTCCTAGACTGCTGCTACACACGACATAGTTCAGGCAAATGCAACTCATTCTGTCTTCAAGTTTCTGTTATTTTCTCCTAATTTTAGCCCTGTAAATTTGAAATCTAAACTTGAAACGCAAGAGAACAAAATGAAATAAAAGTAGGGTAAGGAAAGAGGAAAGAGGAACAGAGAAATGCATCAATGATCGTCTCAGACCTCACTTCGTGTTACCTCACAAAATAGACATTTTAAAATTCCCTAACCATATGGATTGCCAGTTTAACTAATTTGCCCATTCCAAACACATACTTATGTTTACGAAAGCTAGCCTTTGTATGTAAAACATTAGATTTTTCCCTTTGGTGTTATGTCTGTGCTCGCTCTCACCAGTAAGTTTTTGTTGCTGTTGTTGGTTTGTTTGTTTGTGTTAACTGAGCAGTAGGAAATTATTAGTAGTTTCTTTTGTCCTTAGCCTCCTTGTTTCTTGCATTGTTCTCACTGCCATTGCCATGATTAATATTTGGATGCTTAAAGTGCCTGGGACACTCTTGCTTTTTTTGGGTTTTTTTTTTCCTTCTTCTTCCTTTTTATAGAAGATTTGCTTTCACAGATATAAATTCATAGTAGACATGTTTCAGACCGTGACTTAAGTTTTCTTAAAGATCAGTGTTAATTTTGCCTTCAACCCAGTTCTAATTAGATAAAATGATGAACAGTTTTTGCTGAAATGAAGTATTCAGGAGTAGATTAAAATCCTCAGGATAAGGACCCTCAAGGTACTCACTTGTAATTGTCTCTTATTTATACACGACCAATCTAGTGAAAAGTTGTTCATGGTTTAAAAACAAAGCAAAACAAAACAAAACAAAACAGAAATTTCTCATGATTTCTGCTTTGGCTGATGAAACAAGCAAAATTTCTTAGCTAACTGTCCTATACACACAAAACTGTATCTCCACTCACACACACTTTCCAAAATAACTTAATTAGTCTTCCTCTCACATGTCTTTTTCACACCCAAATTCATAACTATTTCATGCATCACTTCCTGGCCTAGCACCTCTGAGTCTTTTATCAGTTCTCACCGTGCTAACTTCCCCACCAGCAATTTGTGGCTGTAAATAAACTTGTCCTGTGATCTCTGCTAACTGCACTGGGTGGGAAGCAAGACAATTTGTAGTTTCTGGCACTTCATCCAACAACATCAAATCCCCCTGCTACCCCCTTACTATCCAGGTTATCTATTGTTGTATAGTTTAGTTCCTGAAATAAAGAAGGACAGTTCATTCTTCAGCTCCTGCTTTAGCTGGTCTCTGCTTGAACTGTCTAGCTCCCGGGATTGCCCTGCCAGCAGCAGACAGGAAACTTTGCAGGTGGTTTGGTGGTTAGAGTGGGGAGATCAATAAGAAACTATCTGGGATCCTTGATCACACAGAAGTGGAGGTTCCCTCCCAATATCTACTCTACAAGTCCATGTCAGGCAGAAACTAACAGAAAGTGAAAGATGAGCTGCAGCAGTTACAAATCCCATTCGTTACAGAAATAGAGTGAACAGATTTGTTTGTGTTCAGCAGAAGTGACTGACAACAAGCTTCTGGGAATATGAAAGGTGCAATGAGAAAGAATGTTATGGGACACAAGGAATATTTGCAACTGTGAGAGATTTGTCAGCTGCTCATTTAGAAGGGTTGGACAATGTTTACAACCAAAACTGACCTTAGGACTCTTCTCAGCTCATTTTCTGCAACTTTTGCTCATGATAGTCTTAGTGATATACTGAGCAAACTTTAGCACTCAGGTGTATGTAAGAGTGTACATAATGCTGTGTTCAGCCTTGCATCCTTTTGTATCCTTTGACATTCAGTGCAAAGTATAAATATCAATAGAATATCTATTTAGCTAAGTATTTTCCTTTTCTTCAACAGTGAGGAGGGATAAACAAATAGGGAAGGTATCTTCTTCTTTGTCTCTTAATCCTTGTTTCCTTGCTATTGTTTGTAACAAAAAGAAGTAAGGCATGTAAGTTTATGGTCATTCCAACAAAACTAAGTTAAGAACTAGTTTCTTCATATCCATAAAGCCAGACATATTATTCTTAGAAACAACAATGTATTTAATAAAGCATCTCTCCATAGTGTTTTTTTTAATCTGCTGAAAAACATTTTTCACCTAGCAAAACAGAACAATAATTTATTCTATGTAAACTGTTGTAATATGCAACGATAATAGTGATGCTGCTATGATTCAGCTTCAGTAGCATTTCTACAGCAAGTGACTTAGTTTCAGTTCAGCAAATTTTCCTTCTTGCCTAGTTTTATGGGGAGTTTATCTTGCCTAGATATGGGAGGTATGGAGTTAGCATGCACTGAAGAACCCTGCACTGAGTTATATGAAAATATATATGCATAAAGGCAAAACAGTATAAGCATCAGAGCATGCATTTTGAAAAAGCTACTACAATAGGTTTTCCTCTGGGGAAAATAAAAGAAAAAAAATCTTTAACAAAACATGCGTTTAGGATCCAGAATATGCATCTATATACAGAGCAGGGAGCTGGCGGGGGGGGGGGGGGGTGGGGGGTGGAGACTCTTCTGTCCTAACAATATATTTAAATCTTCAAAAATCTTGCTGTCTGATTTGAGAGGAAATTAGGGAATATAGTTTTTTCATTGAAAAATCTGAAAAATAAAATCTCCCCTCCTCCCTCCCCCACAAAGTCACACTGATAAATTCAGATAAAAATATACATTGGACTAGAGAGTCATTACAAGAGATGCAACTTAGTGTTGTAGTTCAGTTCTTCTGATATTCAAAAGAATAGGTAAGAACTGACAGCATGCTGTGTTGCTTATCAGATCACAAGATTAAGACATAAATATTCCAGAATAACAATTGACATTATGGTCAAAGCATATTGGAGACTCATTTTTAAATGTTGTAAGGGTAAGGTGGGAGCAACGCCTGGACTCCTGGCAGAGACGGATACACAAATACAAGGCACACTATGGTCAATATCGAGCATTTATTACCTCTGCATCTGAGCGGGGGTTCCCCAGTGATTTCCCAGTCGAGGGCAGTAGTGGAGCGGGAGATCCCTGGCACCACTGAGTGTCAGTCCATGGCGAGGAATGCCAGGGCCAGAGGGCCCCATATGAGGTTTTTATGTACAATACACATGCGCAGTAAGCATATTGATCTCATTGCTAATCTCCATTCAAAGCCCAGGTGTAGCACCACACTGGCACAGGCTCAGCCATGTGACTATGGGTCAACATGCCCTGTTGATGCTCCTTTTCCCACAGAATGGTCTGGCTAGCTTCCATCGCCTATCTCCTCAACGTTCTTCACCATTTTCCCATACAAATGTCTATTCCAACATGAGTTTCAAAGATATTTTTTTTGAAGTCATGTTTGGTGAATTCCTGGATATCTACTGGATGTTTGAAAGGAAAGTCAATAAGAAATATTCTCACAGAAGTTACTTTTGACCCTGGACCCATTGTGCTACACCAAAACTTTTATAATAAATTAAAATAATTCTTGACTATGTCTACTTTTTTTAGACATATATGAGTGCAGAAGATGATCCATCCATAAACAAGATATTGATCCTTACCATCACAGAAAAAGAAGTGTCAGGATAATTAAGAATGTATATGTATAATGTTCTATTTATGTTCTATATAAAATGTCTTTTTGTCTCTCTAATGTTGTCACCACAAGTGCAGCAATCTCATTCTTTAAAATAAGATAGGGCATGCATCCATGTTCCTTTGATGAGAATGATATGAAGAATTGTTCCAGTGACTGTTTGCCATGTTGGGATTCCCTTTTGCTTGGGGAAAAATTTCATGGGCCTGGAAAAGTACGTTTATACTAGCTTTGTGTCAACATATCAACACAGTATTCTAGAAATGTGAGGACTGGAAGATTGTGTTATCTACTGCTGCTGTTCTTTTTAGGTGGTTAAAAGGAATATTTTTTACACTTTTGGCACTATGTTAAAGATGATGAATTCCTAAGTAAATTATGTGGATTCCTTTGTTTAAATCCATTAAAAACATGAGATTTGTCATTATAGCATTAAAAGAGAACAACTTTTACCACTAATTTCTTGCCCTTTCATTTGGTTTTGATGGTAGGAATTAGTAGAAGAAAATAACATTCTGACCATAGGCATAACATTACTTTTTATATTATTTATAATAATAGTAATAATCATTATTATTATTATTATTTGCTTCAGATGCAAGTAACAAGGTTGTATTTTTATATCCACTTATCGCTTTATAAATCAAACTGCTGTATTTTTTTTTAATAAAATTATTAGTCTCTTCGTACTTGTATGCATAGAAGACATGCCTCAAAGTCACTACAAAACTATTGTTAGCTGTGTGATTTAAAATGTAATAACAAGAAAACACTGGAACTCAGAGTGTGTTGTGCATGAGTTACAGAGAAGCAAATGACATTGGTTATAGCCTTCACAGTATCACCCTCCCAGTAATGGAACTGACTGATTGCTTATTGTTATGCTCACAACTGCACACGGAATGCAATTATCTATACAAAGCTGTGGGGATTTGAAGGTGCAGGCAGAATAATAATATTTTTATAGGAACGAACCACAGGAAAAGTTTTAGCATCCAGTCTTTCAGGAGACTTAAAGTTCACTTTCTAAAAGAAATGAGACAAATTACTGTGTCTTGCTGTCTATTTCAGCCTTAAACCTAAACAGCAGAGAGGGAAGAAAGGGAAAGTTACTTTAACAAAACTTATAAACGCATTATTATGACTCACTGATTTTGGCACATAGGCGGAGTGGGGGGAAAAGTGAATCCCCTATCTAAGATTTATTCATTTCAGTTTATTCATTAAAGACCTGATACAAAAGACACTTGAAGTAACTGGGTTTATTTCCACTGACTTGACTCAAGTAGTGGAAAATAAAGCCCAATAATGACAAACTATTAATTCCTCTCCCTCCACCCCCCAAATACAGATAAGCAATAATTAAGTCTTTGAATCCCATGATTCCTGCAAGGAATTTAACTTTACGTGTAGGTAAAATTGATTTAAAAAGTGCTGTCTTCAATCTGAGAAATTTCAAATCATATAAACTATGCTATGTGTAAAATTTCGAGTAGTGTCAGGCTAGCAACACTGAACACTCTTGCTAGGAACTGCTGATGCCAAGAACTAAAATATATCAATATTTTGGGTATATTGATAAAAAGAAAGGACATAATGTTTAGAATACACTAGAAAAGTTCTTTTTCTTAATAGATATTTTTAACCATTTTAAAGTCTTTTTTGCTTTGCTTTATCTCATTTTTCTTAATTCTCCATGGAGTAGCTAGATAATTAAAATATTTACCTGATATATAGAAAGTGAAGTAGAAGTCCTAGCTCTGTTATTCCAACATACTCCCCAAGAAGGTTAAGCATGCCAAGGTATACTGACCATTTAGGGGAAAATTGTTCTTCTGTAGGAGCCAGTACACTTCGTATAAAATACTCCTTTTTCATTAAATTCAGATCTTGAAATTTAATTGAAGTTTAATTTAAGTTAATGAAGTTCAATTCCCAAGTGGGTGCCCTCCTAACACCTTAGTGAATGGATGAGATCTGAAATATGTGAAAACTTGTGTTCCAGTCCAAGGCCTGAAGTAGGTAAAACCATAATCTGAAACAAAGTTGCTCATTTTAAGTGAGTTTTCTTGCAATCAAACAAGTGACAGCACTGGAATCTTATTTTTACATTCACCAAACTCTTTCTTTACCCTGCTGACAAATAGCGAAAGATTTCTTGTTGCAACTGCTATACGCACACAAAATATTTTACTTCTGAGCAACCATCAATTTCACATAAAAAAATGACTGGCTGCATTCTGGGCTTTTTGTTGTTTTTGTTAGGGTCAGGGTTTTTTTGTTTGTTGGTTTGCTTGGTTGCTTGCTTGTTTGTTTGTTTTCCCTTATTGTAGTACAGCTCCTTCCTTTGATGTATCCAATCCAGTCTGATTGTAAGCAAAAGTTAGGAGTCAGACAAATTATTGGTTTGGTATAGTGTGGTGTTTAATATCATGTTAGAGTTTTTCTCTGTATGGAATTATTATTTTTTTGTCTATATATAAGGGGGAGAGAATCAAGGAGAGAGAAAGAGAAAAAAAAAGAAACCCATAAGTAACCCCAAAAAAGTAATCCATAAGGACTAGAAAAAATGGGTAGTCCCAGGGCTAAGCTTCCATGTGCATGGCTTCTCATTCTCAATTCTGACAGGGAGAAATGGATTTAATAATAATCAGACAATACGATTATATGCTCTTTCTTCTTGGAATTTCCTTTTTCTCTCTCTCTCTCTCTCTAATGTATTCTCTTTTTTTTTTTCCATTTTAATAAATTAGCTGGGGTAAAATTTATTAGTTTAAATTTTATTTCCCCAAAATCAAAATCTGTGTTAACTGAAACAATTAGTGTATGCATACAATTATTTTGGATGGCGAAAACCAAGCACACAAAGAAACAGAACATACAAACGAACAAACAAAAAATTACATGAAATGAAAAACAGAATAAATATGAATTTAATTATTGGTACAAATAGTTTTTTGTTATTATTATTATAGGGGAAAGTTCAAACAATTAAATAAATAAATAAGTTTGCTGTTTACCCAGCCTCCCCCCCCTACACACACAGGCACATTTCTCTGTGCTATATTTAGATAGGTCAGAATAAAATTGGTGCCCTTCACTTCCCATTATTTTCATATTCCCACTGATGTATCCAGTGTCAAAAAGGTTACTCTTAATGATTTACACAGGAGTGGTTAGGCTCACGAGTTACCTGGTCTTAGCCCAGAAAATAAGGTGGTGTTAAACTCTCACTTCCATTTATTCTCAGCTACACCAATACCATACCACCCCTCCCCCCCCCAAAAAAAAGCCTTTTTAAATGAATACTTTCAAATATAAAGTTCAAGCTGAATTCTCAATTTTCAGTCTCATACAGACACTCATAGATGTTTGCCAAAGGGTTTTATAGCTTTCAACAGTATCCTCTCAGGATATGAACAATGATCCAACTACTAATGCTGCTGTCAAACATTAAAGGAATGCAGCATTCTCATGCTTTTTTTGATTCCCTATACCTAATGATGAGAGTGTATATATGTATATATACACACACATATATATTTAAATCCTCCATTTATTGAATAACATTTGTGTGGGTCACAAATGGGAAATGCATCAGAGGCATTCTAAAATTCTAATTCCCCCTTTTCTAAGGGGAATGCCCCCTTTAAGTGAGCAAGCATTATCATTCTCATAGCATCAAAATATTTTATCAAAACTGGAGCAATATAAAAGTGGTGGTAATAGAGGTGAAAAATAGAGCCTGATTATTTACTAAGGATGTGGTTTTAAGTTGATCCTATTTAGCTGCTGTAACAGTTTTGACCTCATTCAAATTCCTTGAAATGACATTAAAAATATGGACAGATGATCCATTCCACAAAACGTGAGGAAAACTGAGGAAACTGCAGCACTTAAAATATCTTTGGAAGTGTCTCTTTCTATTTATTTCTATTTATTCAATTCAGAAATAGCTAGTATTGGTAAAGAGTCATATGCATAATCATGATATCTCTCTAGATGTCCAGCAATCTGACAAGAATAACTCAGTTATGTATTTTATTTTGACCATGAATCTAAAGCCTTGCTACAACTAGCACAGAGCAGAACAGGATTTCTTTCTAATCAAAGGTATGGCACAGCCCAGCAAGGTCCACAGAGGCTACTTTGTAGCGGGTAAAGACATTGAATTAAAAAGTGTTTTTTCATCCATGTCTCTACATCACCTTTTATCACTTACAGTTTTGCCTTATCACATCAAGTAAATGATTAGGACCCAGTATAATATGATGTGAAGAGCTGAGATACAGGGAATGTGATACAACAGAAGTACAATGAAAATCATCAAAAGAACATTACATTTTATGCAAGCACCAGTTTGTAGGTGTTTAGTACCTCAACAATAAGTAAGTAAGTAAGAAGTACTTACTTTAGGTAACTAGTTACAGTACTTTGTGTTGTGTCTTTTTGTTTTTTGTCTTCTTTTTTATTTTATTTTTTTTTCAGGGACACAATAAAAGTATCTCTAAGTGGAAGATTTAATTACTCATTTTTTATAGCAAAATGCACTGGAAAAAGTATTACTATGTTTCAGAAGTTTCTTTACTAGAGAAAGTTTTTTTTCACAATGTCTGTGGCCATAATAATACTAGCAACAGTAATAGTAATAATAATAGTTAAAAGTAAAAGTCAATGAGATTCTTTTTGTATCAATTATTACTGTTGATTCAAGATGTTCAGAACACTTTCAGATAAATACAGTGTTTGACTATATATTCTCAGAGGCCTTTTTAAGCTTTGCACACAAAGATTCTGCTCTAAATCTTATGAAATTTGGATATGCAGCGATATGGAAAAATACAGTCAAATTGTAATAGGAAACATTTTTCAGCTTTCTACATTCTTTTTTAGTGGGGATTTGATATTAATTGGAGAACAAGTCTTTTTAGATTTCTATTTTAGATAAGGAGATATACAGTTTAGGATATGTCTCCACATCAGTTAAATGACCTTTATTTACCATGCATAGATATTATCTAGTTTTTAACTATTCCGGTGTAAGAATGACTGAAAAATTTTTACAGTAGTAATCCTATACTTCGATTCTGTTAAATGCATTGATGATGCCCTCCTGTTTACTTTACATTCAAAATTGGCACTGGAGTTTTGCAACTGAGAATAGGTCTAAAGGAATCCACCCAGCAACATCAGCCAATGTACTTGATAAATGAGATCACCATTGGCTATTTCAGGGAGAATAACCATATTTTTGTATACTTGATGAACACATGCTAAACAAATCTATATAATAACTTTTTTAAAAAAGAATATAAACTAGTGGATTTTAAAATGCAATCTCTCTAGATTCCCCCCCTCCCTCTAGTATCTTCTAGTCCCAAAACCTGGGGCTGCCATGCTGTTAACTCAGCCCAAAGGATGTTTTGGAAAGGTTTTATATGATGCTTTGGTTTGGTGTTTTTGGTGCCCAATACATGGGCAGAATGTCCAAAACCATGCAAAATAAATTACTGTTCAAAAAAAAAAAAAAAAAAAAATCTGCCTGACTTACCTGTCAAGCCCTGAAATTTCTGTGCAGATTGTTTTACCACTTGCTTCACTAGAGATTCACAATGATACACTTTCTCCTTTTTGGTCTTCATGAACAAAAGTTTGTGTGTGCATACAAGTGTTTGGTACTGTGGAAAAGACAAATTTAAAATAAAAAAAAGTCTCCAGTCCCCAAAATATAGATTTTTGTGTACTGTTTAGAAGTTCCTTTGGATTGTGTGCTTTTTTTTTTTTTTCCTGTGTACTTTGGAACTGAATTTCAATCTGTCTTTTGGTGCTCAGTCTCAAGTATGAGTCTGAAAATTCACTGCTCAGTGTGGAAAGATATGATCAAAGAAGTCAGACAGACCTTTGGACTGCTTAGACCCATGCTCCTTTGAAGAGCGAGAGGAGGTCAAAGCCTAGAGTCTATCTGGTTTGCAAACTAGCTGACAGAGTGCAACATGTATTAATGTTCCTTTCTGTAGACTATGTTATTCAGCTGTTGTACTCCTACTTTCAAGAATTAACCCTAGGTTTTCTATCAACTTTTCTAAAGTTGACACTCTAATTCTGAGAGCTAAAGAATTATAGCAGTCACAGCTGCAAGTAAATCACATGGAGTACCATAATAAATCTGAACCCCTGTTCAGTATTTGCTGAAGTAAAATGTGTTTCATGCTTGTAGGTATCTGGTTCTCTAGAAATGGTGAAAAATCTAGCAAAACATTCAGACCATGGTAATAATTGCAGTCAAAGGTTTTCAGTACATAGCAATGGGAAGAAGAGGTTGTATAGCTTTCTTTGTCCCCTTATCACCTCAGTTCTTCCAGTTTCTCAGTTTCTGCTTTAACAGCGAATATCACTAAGATCATGTTTAAAGAGGAAAATTTTTACCATCTGTAAGGGTGAGGCGAGGGCACTGCCTGGACTCCTGGCAGGGATGGATACACAAACACAGGCATACGATGGTCGATATGGAGCTTTTATTACCTCTGCATCTGAGCTGGGGTTCCTCGGCGTTTTCCTGGTCAAGGCAATAATGGAGCGGGAGATCCCTGGCACTGCTGAGCACTGGCCCAGGGTGAGGAACACCAGGCGGGGAGGGGCACTAGATGACGTTTTTATGTACCATACACATGCGTAGTAATGTAATGTAACACAGTAATACTGATCTCATTGTTATTCTCAATTCAAAGCCCAGGTGCAGCGCCACACTGACACAGGCTCAGCTACATGACTATGGGTCAACATGCCCTGTTGATGCTCCTTTTTCCCCGGAACGGTCTGGTTAGCTTCCATCACCTATCTCCTCGACATTCTTCTGCACTTTCCCTAACACCATCCTAACTTTCCTGTTGCACTAATACCTTTACTAGCCATATACACAAAGAGATATCCCTTCGTTGGTATTTGTGAGACTACATCTATTTGGGATCCCTAGTCCCTTGAAAGACAATGAAAAACTGGAGCAAGTTCAGTGGAGGACAGCAAGTCCAGCAGATGGCCACCAAGATGATCAGGGAGCTGGAGCACATGGTGTACAAGGAGAGACGGAGAGCTCTCATCAGCTATAGCACAGTAAAGGCAGTGCTAGGCTCCTCTTGGAGGTGCACAGTGGAAGAGTAAGAGGCAAAGGTCACAAATGTATCAAGAAAAACTCTCATTGGATATTTAGAAAACAAATTTAATGATGCAAGCAGTCAAAGAACAGGTTGCCCAGAAAGGCTGTGGAATGTCATAACTTGACTGGACCAGAATCTGAGCAGTTTGAAATAACATTGAAGTTAACTAAGCTTTGATCAAGAGGTTGGACCAGATGACCTTCAAGGACCCCTTCCAACATAATTATTCTGTGATTCTGTAAAATGATGAAATATTGAAATGCAACAGTACATACAGTACAAAAGCATCGCAGTGTGTGAGCAGTGTTAATGTTTGTTTTACAGGATGTGCTTTCTTTCTCCTTGTACTGTTGAAACCAGGTAGCAATCCAAAATGGATGCTTTTGAGTGTTCCTTTGTACATAAGTGAAACATATATAACTACTTTTGAACACTACAACTTGAAAATAGAGGGAAGACACAGAACTAACATTACTCTTTTTCAGGTCATAACTCTCCAAGAGACTGCACATTTCACTTCTGTAAGCACTATTCTTTGTGAGCCTTCCTCCTTCTGGAGCTAGAAAACTTGTTTTGTGAGAATATGCTGTAATATTTGTATTGTGCTTAAACTGCTAGTTCAAAAACTTGGACCTAAGAATATATAGTCATTTTGGAAACATTCTGTTTTAGGCTGCTCTGCAGAGTAGCTTGATTAGTATTCTTACAGATTAGCACTCTGCCATGGTACAATATAATTCAAATACATGTTCTGAATTTCATAAAATTGTATAAAATGTATATGAGAGAATTTTCAAAAACAAATTGGAGGACAATTCTTTGCAAAAGCTGGATATCAGGCAAAACTGCTGAAGCTTAACAAGATTTCAGACCTATCTGGAAATCCTTAAATATTCTGATATTATGAAAATACTTGTCAAGAAAGAAAGCAATACACTTCTTTTAGTACTCTACAATAACTTTTACAAAGTGCTTCCTATTTGTTTTGATAGATGACTATTCACTTTCTGTTCAATATCTGAACAACATCACCTCCAAGACATATGATAAACCACCCATTTTTAAAAGGTTTTTTTTTAATATATTAGAAGTGTTCAGTACCACAGTTTAATAGATACATATTCGTTGCCATGTACACAGTCTAGCTGTGTGCATGGCCTTGCTCAGGTCCATTTTTAAGGGATAATTTAAAGGATAATTTTAAAATAAAAATAAATCCATGATATAGATATAACAAAAACACCTTGCAAAGAAAATGAATGCTTCTATTTTTTTTTCTTGGTACTCATGAAAAAGAAAGAAAGAAAAAAGAAAAAAAAGATTTTGTAAAATGTCCTGAAGAGGCACAGATAGAAGAGGCACATGACTGCTAAAGAAGAGTATTTCCCAAAAGGAGATCCTATCATGAACTTTATTAAACCAAACAAGCTATGTACCAAAAATGGTCATAATTTTACTGTTATATCCAGTGAAAGAGGTAATTTCTTTAAAAAGTACATCTTAAAAGATTGAGGAAGAGATCCACAAAGGTTCAAAGGGCAGACAATTTCTGTTGAAAGTCAACAGTTTCTTTAATTTGTATTTATGGATTCAAAAATCAACACTTTTATGAGAAATGGGTCCAAACCATTAACTTTTAAAAGCTGTGTAGAAACCAACTTATATATGTGTAGATAATGGATTACAAGTATAATCTTTTTAATAAAACACAGCAGCTAATAACCTGTCTTTCAGAATTTGAACAACTGCATTTTCTGAAAAGATTTAAGATCTGGCCTGTGTGGATCATTAATCTATAATGTAGGTAAAATGCCTGTAGCAAGATCATAAAGTAACTGTCATAGTTTGCAGGCAGAGGTAAATTAATAATTAAAAACAAGGACAAAGAAGCAAACAAACAAACAAACCTGGACAGTACTTCTACATGATTTCTCAAACTTTAGATGGAAATTTAACCAGACAACTAGTTTTCATTTCTAAGTACGTCTCCGCCCCTCAGTAAATCTCCTCATTTAGCATTGGGCAGATTTATTCATTCCCTTACATTCTTTCTGCTTCTACCAGCTGTCTTATCTGACTCTCAAAGAGCTCTAGTATTGGCTGTGTTTCAATTCCTACTAGATGATGAGTGAGGGTGAGAAGGTGCAGTGATCCTGACTGGAAGCCTGTTGTACATGGAGGTTTTAGTGACTCACATAAGACTTAATGGGAGCACACGCAGCCTGGCCTTCAGGCCTGTGCTGGGCTGCACATATCCCTTAGGCACAGGTTAAAATTAGCTGGCTAGCTGCAGCAGAGGAGCCCTTAGGCAGCTCTCCCTTTGCACCTGATAACACCACCTGTGTGTCCTTGTCTTCACCTAAAAATGCAGCAACAGTTTCTCATGGGAACATCCTTTTCATCTAACAGTAGAAAATGATGAATGGAATTGTTTTCTATTAAGAAAATCCTCTAAGAACTCAAAAGATTAAAATGGGGAAGTGGATGGGATCTGCATGGCGTTCTATGCCCTGATTGGAGGCCTCTGATGCTGCACAACTTGGAGTTCCCAGAGTCCGAAGGGATGTAAGATCATCTATACTAATCCTCTTTCTCCTTACAAAGTTAGCTCTAATAAATGGCATTTTAAGTGATGCTTTACGGAGTCTGAGTGCCTTGCTCACTAGCATCATAACAAACCAGAACCTCTTGGTACAAAACAGAAGGTCAACAACATTAGGTCCCAGTCATTGAAAGTGTAGCCAAGGTCTCTCACCAATGTGACTAACAGCCAAGGCAAAGGAAAGGAGATAACAAAAAATCTGTGGGTTGCCATATAGAGGTCCCTTAGTGAAGAAGAAGAATCATCAACTTATCTGGCACAAAAACTTGCCTTTTAAAATGAATGAATTCACGACCAAACTTTTGAAGATGTCCTCACGCAGAACTGAAATGAATAAAGACTATTTCCAGTATAATAGGCACTGCTGAATCATTCTGATTGTCAGTTATTATCTATATGGAAAATATGAGGGTTTTTGTTGTTGTTTTTTTTTCCGTTGGCCCAGGCTTCTGACATCTGAGGAGTCATCTGCCATGAATTTTAACTATTATTGATGTCAAAGGACCAAAATTCAAATGATTGTTTAATGTTGTCTGACATGAGAGAAAACATAATTGAATTCTAAACAAGTAATGTCACATTCTGTGAAATGATGATGTGTGTTTATCTGCCTGGATGGCAGGAATAACCCCCAAAAGAAATGCTGTATTTCACACAGAGAAAGAGCTGACAAATAAATCAGAAGCAGTTGTGTTTAAATATTACGGAGCACATACCTTCTCTCTCTTTTTTTTCTTTTTTCTTCCTTTTTTCTAATGAAAAATATTTCTAAAAGTATAGACAGGGGAATATAGGAGTCTGCAGCCTTCCTGAAATATTTAAAAGTCAAGAACATATCAAGAGATCAAGAGGACTTTCATTTACAAAGGGAGGACTTTCTAAGCTAATAGTAAGATCTTGGCTGACATTACATGCTGTTGCTATTAAAGAGTATGACAATGTTCAGGCCAAATAAATATGGAAAAGATGCCACACTGGTTGAAGGCTTTGGTATAAACTGAGCATTGGCACCCTTTGCTGTGTGTAAGGGTGCAATTATGCTGAACTTCTGTTGCTAATGATCTGATTGCTTATGCGTAAGCCAGGCAACTAACAATGCAGTAATGTTGCAATTTTTAATTGTTAGGTGCCCAATATAACAAAGATTGGGCCTTCTTTTTAAATCTCTGAATGACCAGAGCTACAGCAAAACTCAAAGGAAGAAGTAGAAAACCTTGATGGAAAAAGAAAACAAATATGCAAATATGTGGAATTTGCCAGGAGTAGAATAATTCAACTTAAATACAATACAACATAATATATTTTCCATCAGCTGAAAAAGGTCTTATAAAATATCATTTTACTTGTCACCAACACCTTTTTCTAGCTAATTCTATTCATTCCTTTGATAACACTCCTTGATATTATTCTGTTATCATGGGCAAAAAAGGATAATTCAGGGTCAATGTCATGGAGTAATTTAGAATGCTATACTCACATTTTTAGATGGATTCAGATATAACTGCCTTCATGACAGTGTATCTTAAAAACTGAAATTTTTGTGTCACCGTCAAGACTTTTTGACCCTTGTAGCTGTGCATCAGCATTTCAGTTCAATACATCTTAGTAATGACCTCAATTAAAGTTAATATGTCCTCATTATGCTTAGAACAAAGCTGTCACAAACAATTTCTGGTATACCAAGACAAAATTCATTTAAGCATTTTGCCTGATCTGGAAACTAGTTACCATCTACAAAAAAAGGGACATAGTGTTTCCAAACAAAGTTCATACAGTTAAAGGGAACTGTCTTCCTAATATAAAAAATATCATGGCTCTGAGTAAGTGAATAATTTGGAAAGTTTAAAATCCGTAAATAAATCCATATGGATTCAAATAGCTGTTAGAAATTTGTTGAGAGTGACTACAGGTCTAAGAGCAAGGAATTAAGAAATCCGATCTTAAATATATGTTTCACTCTTTGTATCCTCTGAGACGCCCAATCCAATAGACATTCTCCGAGAGTTACTTATATGTACCTGACCAATGAACTGCATTGAATAAGGAAACACCTATGCAGAAAAAGGAGGAATCATACTCCTTTATACTGCAATCTATTGGCTGGGATGTGGTGGTCTGGCTTCCACAGAAAAGTGGGAGACTGTCCTTGAATATATAATGGTCTGCTGGCCCCTCTGCTGGTTTCTGTCATGTAAGCAAAGGTTTAAGAACTGCTTCTAGATGCCTTATCTTCTTATCAAACTATTATATAAAAAAAGAAAACAGAATTGCCACCATTGAAATTTAGGGGGAAAAAAAACAACAAAAGAAGCAAACAAAAAACAGAAAAAAAAACTTGTCCGCTTCTTTAAAATAAATATTGCATGTGGCTGGGACACTTTCAGGGAATTTTGCAAGTCTGTGGTACATTAGAGATAAGTCTTTCCCCAGCCTACAACATTTTCTTTTGGGCAACAAGTGGTACACAGTACCTCACACATAGATTCCTTTGGATCCTGCTCGATGACAGTTGGCTCTCAGTGAGCTCTAACACACCCAGCTATATTGAATTCGGATGCTTTTCTGAACCAGGATACTTTTAATATATAATATATATATAAATATATAAAAATATATAAATATATTAAAGAACATGGATATTGACTTGTTAATTTCATAAGAAGCCTCTACACATAAGCAAGCAAAATAATATGAACCTCAGTACTACAATAATCTTCCTTGGCTTATGCATAACTATTCATTTGCATAAAATTAACTGCATTCATAAGTGCTTCCAGTCTTGCATGTATCAGCCAGTAACTCTGACCACAATTACAACCAAAACCAGTAGTTTTAGAGCATTGCTCAACACAAGAGCAAAGTCAGATCCTAGCTAAACAAACTTTCAGTGGATATACCATAGCGAAGGAATGTGACTCAACACAGAGTTTTATCTTTGTATTTTATACTTTCCTGCCTTGAAATATCTTTAGTCCTCACATTTTATTAATTTCTCCCTGGGTAATGGCTTAGGATTCATTTGTTAGGAAGCTAATTTTGCATGTATACATTCAAATATCTTTTAGTCAAAATGCCAGTCTGGTGCACAAAAAATCTGTCTCCTATATCAAACTATCTGTAAATCAAAAAAATGATTGTACACTTATTATGGAAACGATTTATGCAAAACAGCTATATGATCGAAACTAATAGTCACATGAGAAAGAAATAGCAGAGAAAGACGCCTGAAAACACACGGCAGGAACACAAATGTAATTACAATCAGCTTTTATTTGTCTGAGTCAGAAATACAAAATGCACATTCACAATAATAAACATAAAACATAATGTCCCAGGGTTCCACTCAATTTTAAGCCATTCCCTTCTCAGGGATACACAGATATAGAGAAAAAAACTCTTTCAAAACAGAAAAACTGTGAAAAATTGTGTAAAATATAAATCATGTATTTGAAACATTCAATTGCTGATCCAGTCAGATTTATTTAATGCAAACCACCTCCTGCATATCCAATTAATGGTTGCCATGGCAAATAAGAGTTCCCATCGTACTGCCTTATTGCAATATGCATGGCAATTGTAAATATATCACTCAGAATATTTCCATAATGATATTAGCTAAGCTGTCCAGTGCCAGACAATTAATTTTGCAAAGCATCAGGTGTTCAGTATGTATCCTCATAAAAATTAAATACAAATATTCACAGATCACATGGAAATGGCTTCCTTTATATATCACCATCCTGCTTTAGCTCATTAAATATTTTCTTAGCAATCTGATAGTTATGGGAGACAGATTTTTGGTGACTTTTCTGTATGAAATGACCATTCTTTCTACAGTACTTTAATTTTTGAATAACATAGTCTTATCATATGTTTAAATAAAGAAAGTCTTCCATAAGAAAATGTTTCCTTAGTAATCCTATAGTGGTTTGTAAACATGCTCCTCACTGACATACAACACCAATTCTCTCTAGTCCTAACCTCACTTCTGTTAGTTTGTCTGGAGGACTGCTTGCAGAATAAAGGTTGGATCACACAGCCTCCTACAGTGTAGCCAGGCTTTGTAGAAAATGAATAGGAAGAGTCTGGTACCTCAAAAAAATTACATGTGAATCAGGGAGCTATCTGTAGTGAGCCAGCAGGAAATGTGCAGGCTAATCTGAACTTCTGCCTCTGTTTTGAAATAGGTATCTGTAAACTGTTGGGATCGAGAGCTCGAAACTTTCTCTTCGAGTTTTGCAAGTTCTCTTTTGAGCAATATGTTGTTGTCTTTTCTATGATCATTAGCTGACTCAGTGTTGAGTCAAACTTGATGATACCTCTGGGACAGCTCTCTGCTCCCGCTAGACTGTAAGCTCATCTTCGAGTGCAGTTCACCCTGTGAAGCTGGGTTACGTGCTGATATGGGTGCTGGAAGTAATTTGTTTGGAAGAGACCAAAGAATAAGAGCAAACCAGAAACTCTGTAGCTGAGTCATCACAGAGTTCGGCATAAGGGATTTTTGCATTCTGCCTCTGAACAGTTCCCAGGTTTCTGGCCCATGATAGCTTAAATCCATGGGTAGTTCTGAGAGAAGATATGGGATCTTCAAGTGATTTCTCTTGAAAGTAATAACATTATTTATAACATCATGGAAACATATTCTGCCTTCAGCTTTACTTTTCACTCAGAATGCCATTTCGAGAAACCCTCATCTTTCAAGCAATTTCAGTCTCCATCAGCTGAATAAGAAATCTAAATAAAGGGAAAAAATAGTAGATTGCTTTTGATAAAATACCATTTGTAGGGGAGAAGCACTTTGCTGAAGGACCAATGATGAAGATGAAGGACTGGTAAGGTAACAATGGGTAAAATTATTACTTTTATTCTTATCATTCTGTTATTTTGGCACGTTTTCTTTTGCTAAATTTTAAGAAACAAATGCCATGCACATGTGGAGTAAGCAGTGCTCATGCAGTCTCTGAAACCAAACTTCAGAGCTGGTCATTTTTATACCATTGAGAATGTGTTCCTATGTCCAGATCCTCTGTGTGTGTGTGTGTGCATCTGTGTGTGTGTGTACATACACATGTCTATATTGTTTTTCCTTATCTTTATCTTATTCTTTTTCCTTATCCACAGGATCGCTTTAGTAGAAAACTTGAAATGCAGTTTTACATGATAAATCATGAATACTTTTTTTTTTTTTTAACATATCTAAAGCCAATCCTATAAAATTTGATAATTAAGGCAGGAACCTTGAAAAGAGTCTCATTTTGATATGAAATACACATATGAGTAGAACAAGGAACTAATAAAAAATCCTATACTGTTTACATAAAAAAGCAGATATTAAAGACAAAGTAATATAATCTGATTTTATGATAGATTTCTGATTGCCTACAGTTTCTATAACAAAGAATCTGTCAGCAAACAAAATTAAGGCTCACTGCAAATATTCCATTTCATAACACTGACTCTGAACATAGAGAATATGAAACTAGTTTTAGGCAATACAAGAAGCTGAAAAATCTGGAGTCATTCTCAGCATTTTCAGTACAAAATTCTGTGTTTTTTTTTCTTTTTAAGTGTTTTGACACATAGTGTAACCAATAGCTTCCTTCAGCAATATCCAGCAGTCTGATGGATTTTTTTTTTTTTTAATAAATAAATGAAACTAATTTTGCTTGGCGTAACTTCTACCACACCAGCTGTTATTGTTATCACCACTATCACCATGATCATCAACATAACTATAATTACATTCAGAAAGATGAATCAGGGGAATACAGCGGTGGAAAGATCTAGTGCCAGGACACGGAGCTGCCCTTTGCCTCCAAGTTTTCACTCTACTGCTGTATTGCAGTCAGTATAGTGGCAGTTCACCACAGGATGTTACTTAATGTCATTTGATTATGTTTCCTGGAATTAATGGTGATACAATGTGTTCCTCTCATGAAAGATGTAAATAAACAGCATGAAATTATTTGCTGATATTTCCTACGTGAAGTAGAGGATTAGTTTCTGTTACATGATAAATGATGTCACTGGATTTGCTTCTTTCAATAAAAGGGAACACCTGCGATTCAGCAGATCCTCATATTATTCCCACACAATTTGTCAAAAAGTACATATTAAAAGCCAAATATAGAAACAGAAAAAAACATCAGACACTCTATTCCACTGAATACTAACTGGGTACTTCTGAAGTTTAGCAATATGGTCAAATGTCCATTTGAGGCTAAGTATCCAGCTAAATTAAAATGAACAAAACACACCAGTTTTTATAGTTGACAGTGTAGAAGGAAAAAAAAAAAAAAGTAAAAGTGATTAGTATCATATTACACCGTTTAACTTGCATCCAATAACTCTGCTCACAAAATCAGCTGGGTAATGAGAATAGCAACAAAACCAGAACAAGATTGAAATTCACAGCTCTGTACCCATACGTTTAAATGTCACTACAAATGTGAATTTACTAACACTCACAATCTGACTCCCTGGTTATCATTACCTCCACAGGAAATATGAGCATGAGTGTTTGCCATTAAAAACAAACAAACAGACAGACAAACACACAAGATATAAATTAAATCTTTTGCTTAGGCTTTTCCCTCCATTTTTTTTATTCTGAGTATTAAAGCATTTGGTAGGGCAAAATTATGGCATCTCTAGATGGATGTTATTAGAACTTATACTAGTTTCACAGCCTCCCTGAAAAGTTCACAAATGTTGCTGTCTTTTAGATCATACAAAATTCTGCTTTAACAAAAATATATCTAATGATTATTTTTAATAACCCCACTGCTTCATTATTATAAGAACAAAATTTAGACCTAATCTTCAATTATTATTTCTTAAATGCGATTGCCATATTAGTGCCCAGTCAAGGCATCAAAACACTTTTTGGAAATGTGGACTTGTGTCCACAGACAGAACTAAATGTCCATTTCATGACACATCAGGACTCAGTGGGTGGTCCTTCAAGAGTCTGAAGACACATTCACCTGTCTACTCCAAATTAGACCCCATGGAAAAAAGCAGAATTTGAAGAGAAACTTTTTCACAAGATATTATCCAGTCAAAATATCTCTTTGAACTCCTGTTAGGCTTTTGTTCCTGACATATCTTTGAGACTAGATATATTCCTTACCTAGCATTCTGCAGTTCTATAGTATAAACTCCAGAAGTAAAGATACTGTTTCTTCTTTCTTTCTTTCTTTCTTTTTTTTACTTTTTAATGACAGTTTACTACTTACCCATGTTCTCTCTAAAAAAGACTGAAGTTAAAAAGATACAATATTGTGATAAATTACAAACATTCCACTTAAGTTATTTTGACTTTAATTGTTAAAATAATGATTGTAGGAGTGGAACTTGAAGTTATATGATCCAGTTAATCACTGACAGCTATAAATGTGCAGAAAGGTTGCCATAGGTACAATATAAGAATATTCACTTGAAAACAGAATATCCTTTAAGCTGGTGAAGTCTTTGTTTCTACAGACTGACAAAGTGACTGTTTGTATGTTGAGCAATACAAATGGTGGCAAAGACCATGCACATCAGATCTTCATCTCAGAAGTTTTTTTTGGTTTTTTTTGTTTTTTTAATAACTAGGCTTTGATTTAGTAATGCTTTCAGCATTCAATGTAAATTTAACATATAACATGTTCAAGTGCTGAGGAGACTGAATTATATGTTTACACATTTTGTTCAAGAGGGATTAATTTGCTTAAGTAATCATGGCCATATGTTTCAGAATTATCCCTATTTCTCCAGAAAGTATAGACAGTGACTCAGTTGGTACACTTCTGCTCTTCTCTTATTCATCTGTGAAGAAATAACATTAAAAACTATCTTAAGTCTGTTCGCAGAAGGATATTGAATATAGTGATAGGATATACTTGGATTGTGAGCCATTACAGTATGAAACCTACAGCCATCTATTACTATCTGCAGAGTAATAAATGAAAAATGCTCGAGGTTTCTCTCATTGACTAGAAGAAAGTCTTCCTCCTGCTCTTTTTAATTTCTTCTTTGCCCTTTTTTGATTATCTCCTTACAGCCTTTAGGGCTTTTCTTGCTGTCAAAAATTAAAATATATCATTATTTATAGCACCAGCGGGGAAAAAAAAAGTGACAGAAACTTCTGGGCATACTAATGCATTTTTCTCTTTTCCATTTAAGCCTTTTTAGGCCATTCCCTAAAATCAAATTTGGCTACATGAGTTAATGCCGCACTAATATGAGGAATGTCTTCTACATCACCATACCCCTTCCCATTGTGAATTGTCTGGTTTTCAGAGAACTCTTTTGAGGCCACCTTTTTATTCTGTACTTACTTAATGACCTTACTGTTGATAGGCACTTAAAAATCATTTAAATATGAATTACAAATAATGCTAGTAAATCTAGTTAAAAGAACTAAAAGGTTCTCTTTAAAAATGAAAAAAAAAGAAAAAATCAATAGGAAGGTGGCTAGTCTGAGTGGACCATCCATCTATTAACATCTGGATAATATCCAAAATGGGTCCAAAATTGATTTGCCAGCAATGAGTTCCTAAAGTAATCTGACTGAATTGAAAGAGGGAAAAATTAAAATGAATGAAGGAAGAAGTGAACTATCTGTGTTTAATCTTCAGTTTCATCACAAATCGATTAACTAGCTGACTTTGGGTCCAAAAGAATTAATTATACTCAGTCTCCAGCATAATTAACAACACTATGGCCATCTCCCAAAATATTCATTAAACAGTCAGGAACAATATGAAATTCAAATTAAAATTGGAAAAGAGATTAAATAGAAGTAGTCATCTCTAAAAAGAATCATACTACATCTGAGATGAAATCAGTTGAGCAACACAAAATATGGAAATACATTTTATGTTACATTTAATTATCATTAATTCCAGCACTGCAAGCTGGCAGCTATTTTAGGCTCATTACAAAGACTAAAATGGGCTGGAATTTTAATAGAAATCAATCCTCATTGGAATAATGGGAATATGATTCAAACTTTCAGGAAGTTTAGTCCTGAAATCCAAGTTTTATTTTTAATTTCTAAGTTTAACTGAGGAAATTTGCATCTTGAGCATTCCTGTCAGTAATGTTGTAAAGAGCTAAGATATACATGCCTAGCTGGAAGTGGGGAGAGACTGGGGAGAAGGAGGAGGAGATATGCAGCTTGATTACATGCCTTGGAACCCCTATTTTCAAATTTCCTGATTTTGTTGGTGTAGTACAGAGCTGAATAACACTGCCACTTACAATATTGGATGTATTTGCAGATTTCTGTATGCAAATTCCCACCTTTTCCCCTCTCTTCCTCTCCACCACCCCACCAGAATTTTCACCTTGCTATGTTTGCAGTATTATTGTTATAAACTTCCATATCAGTTAACCAGTGAAAAATAAGCTTTAGTTGCTTTGACTTTTTTTTAATTCAAGTATCATAAACTGTCTGATGTTATCCATTTCTGTAGAAAATAATTGTAGCAAAGCAAAAATAGCATTATATTCAAAATAAATCACCTTTGTTATTTTTTTGTCTTAGACCAATGACTATATAGAATTCTTTAGAACAAATCAGTTAGGAAACAAATATCCATCTATGCATGTCATTGATTATCAAAATTAAGTCTCCTTTTACTTTATAATTTTATTTTTAAATTGCTTTTTAGTTTTAATAGTTTTCATTTCTAATCTTAGCAATCAATATTAGTAGATCATAACAATTGCATAGAAGGCCTCTGATCTCAATTATTTTGCTTCCTAATGCAGATCTCTTCTTTGATTACTTTTGCAATGTTCAGGAAAGCTGTATCAAAAATAAGTTTCTTTATTTGTTTGCATTTAGAATGAAAACCTTTACTTTTCTAGTTTGTTGGAATGTCATCATCCTGCATGTCAACTTTTCTTTAATTCTCTAGCTGGCTTGACTAATCTGTGCAGGTTTTTGCCAATGCATGTGACACTGAACTGAACGGGGCATTCTGAAAATATTCGGCAATTTAAATTTGGCTTTGCACAGGTTGCTGAGAGTTCAGGAATTTTTAAAAGACAAATAAGGGAGTTTTCTGCATATAAATCTAGAAAACAAATTTTAAAACATTTATTTCAAAATGTTGCTCCTTTATTCTTCATTTCCTGTATCCTAACACTTACACACTACAAGCACAATATTTAGCATAAAGGTGACTGTCTAGCAGAGAGGAGGAATGGCTGGGATATTTCTGCAAACTACTCTGGCTACAAAGTCCAATTTTTCTCAAACAAGAGATGATGGTAGCAACTTGAAGGAATGAGGACAGAGGACAGTGTATGGGAGAAGCAAAGAAATTTGGCGAAGGTCATGAGGACAAATAGTTAACCAGTCTGCATTTTTCACTCAAAATTTTGTATCTACTTAAGTAGAATTTTTGTTTTAAGAGGAGTCTGTCATCTCCCTCTCTCCCCCCCCCCCCCCCCCAGTGTACTCATCATAGGTCACAGACTCAAAAAAAAGAAAGAAAATGACAATACCTCACCAGGCATTTTCAAGGAAGCTCAGTTTATAAGGCATACTGAACCGAAGAGCCTGATCAAAGACTGAAAAGGAAGAAGTCATCTGAAGGTAGGTGAAAGTCACAGGGCTGCCAGGGCAGGGGGCACTCCGTTAGAAAGGAGCAAAGATGCAGCCAGGGCCATAGTCTTGAACCTTGTGTGAACTCTACCCTGATTCTCCAGTCTGGATCTAAAAGCAAAGGCCTGGCTAAGTGTTTGAGTGAAGAAAATCCTTATTTTCCTGCAGTGTGGCTCAGCCTACACTGTGACCCCCCCAAGCATGGACACAGTGGATATGGTGGACCAAATCTCTGGTTGAGGTATGTACCGGGCTTGACTGAGGTGGTCTCAGGCTTTTTGGTCAGTGAAGCACCCCAAAGCCATGCAACCATTATCCTGTTATCCTATATTATCATAGCACGTGTGGGTCATTAGCCCACATTGTCTCCAGCTTGAAAGGACCTTGGTGACAGACTAAAGACTCTCCACCACTTACCTTTAGACTAAAGTCTGCTATATTGAGGCTTATGAGGAACAGAGTATCAATGGCTTAAAAGTCAAGGGGTCTCACCGGAGATGAGCAGCGTGAACTTCTATGTCAGAAGTACTTGTTGGCTGCATCTGCTGCTCCATAAAGGCTTCATCTGCTGCCCCATAAAGTCACTGCAAATTAGTGTAAAGGGTCACGGACAAATGTATGGAACACAGAATGGGACAGGAACAGCTTGAGGGTGGGTAGAGCTCCCTCCCTGCTCATGCCCCCTGCTCACAGAAGTGCATGCTGATGGCTCATCTGCTTAGCTTGCTGCTGCCACTGAGCAATTATTTTCTTGTTCTAAATACAGTCTTCTAACCCTCTGGAATAGCTCTAGTGTCAGGACATCAGGTTGTGCTTATAAACAGTGAAAAAAAAAAAGTAAAAGGTGTTGGGCAATTACACTATTTCCTTTTAAAATTTATTATATTATGAAATATTAATTGAGGAGCTTGGCTTTTAAAGCCACATCAATTTTACGTGCTGCAGTAAAATGAATGAGCTTTATCAACAGCTCAATAATTGCATCCTGTGGTAACCTGGTGAGGAGAGCTTTGAACCAGGAATGAAGGGGAAGGGACCTTAAAATCCGCAATAAAGTGATAAAATGGTGGACAAGGTGGAAGGCAAAATGTGCAACACAACAGGAATAAGACAGACTTCAGAAATGATAAAGTAGTGAGAAAAATGGCTCCCCTCAGATGGACATACACATGCGCATGCAGCCCAGAAAAAAGCAGGACCAAGTAGAGCTGCATGTGTGGTCACAAAACTCTGACTAGCCTTGACTGCAATGACCCTGAAATTGTGGAGTTCAAGATCCTGAGGGGATCTAGCAGATCCCAGACCTGGACTTAACACAAGATGACTTCATCTTATTTAGGAAAATGGTAGGTGGAATCCTGTGGGAAGCAGCTTTGAAGGGCAAAAGAGGCCAGGTAAGATGGCAGGTCTTTAAGGACAGCATCATCCAACTCCAAAAGCAGTACATCCTGATACTCGGGAAGACAAAGAGATGTGTAAGGAGACCAGCTTAGCTAAGCAGGGAACTGCACTACGATACAAAATGGCAGCACACAGGACGTGCAAGCAGGAACAGGCTAAAAGGATAAATTTAGAAATATTGCCCAGGCATGTAGGGAGGCTGTCAGGAAAGGCAAAGCTCAGAAGTTGAGACTTGCAGGGGATGTCCAGGGCAACTAGAAGAGCTTCCACCAATATATTAGCAATAAGACACTGAACAAGGAAAATGTATAACCACTGGTGGATGGGGCAGGTGATTTAGAGACTGCGGACAAGGGTAAGTCTGAGGTACTCAATACCTTCCTTGTCTCAGTCTTCACTAGCAATGTCTCCCAGGCCTATGTGCGTAGTAGAAGGGTGCAAGGAGAACTAATGGTGGATGAGACTACTGGAGAGAACTTGCAAATGCGAAGACCTGCACCTGGGAAGGAGGAACCCCTGACGACTATAAAGGTTTGAGTCAGACAAGCTAGGGACCAGCTCTGCTGGAAAGGCCCTGAGGGTAATGGTAGCCAGCAAGCTGACCATGAGAAAGCCATGCACCCTGGCAGCAAAGAAAGCCCACAACATCCTAGGCTGTATTAGCAGAATAACACATCCAGCAGGCCTGGGGAAGAGATTTTCCCCACCCTGCTCAGCACTTGTTAGACCACATCTGCAATATTGTGGCAAATTTTGAGCCCCGCAATACATGAAACACATTGATAAACTGGAGTGAGTTATGTGGAGGGCCCCCAAGACAGTCAGGGGCTGGAGCACCTGCCACGTGAGGAGAGGCTGAGGCACCAGGCTCTGTTCAGTCTGGAGAAGAAACGGCTTTGGAGGTACCCACCAGTAGCCCCCCAGTGCCTACGGGGAGATTACTAAGAAGATGAAACCAGGCTCTTCACTTCAGTGCATGGTGAAGGAACAAGAGACAAAGGGCATATCTTGAAACAGGACAGATGGCATGTGTTGCGCAAAGAAGTGCAATCTTGGAGATTTTAAAGACCAGAATGGACAAAGTTCTGAGAAATGGTCTGATCTCAGAGCTGACCCTGCTCTGAGTAGGAGGTTGCATTAGCCACCTCTTCCAACCTGAGTTATTCTATAATTCCATGATCCTAAGTGCAGGACTATATGCTCAGAGAGCATTTCTTTTTATAGAAAGATGAAGTATGACTCTAAGAAAACAAGTACAAATGAAAATATTTCTATATTGCCAAAATAATCTTTGAAAATACATATGCTCTGTCTTAAGCATTATCCTGGAGCGTGAATAAGTTAGAGCAAAATAGACAAGAATTGTACGAGATTTATCTGTTATGCAGCCCTGACAGTAAAAAGTAACTGTGTATATTCCACACTGTATATATAACACAGAGACTGCAGGTATATGCTTGTTTATATTCTTTCTTTAAGTCATACTTTGAAGAGTTTTTCAGAGATGATTCCACTCTTTCAACAAACTACTAATAGTGATAATTGCATTTATTGATGCAATTGTAACACATCCAGAGTAGATATCAAATGAAACCATGTTTTGGAATCCAGAAGAAAGCTATACACCTTTAAAAAATTGCCAAGACTTGAAGTTACAGCAAAATGAGTGGTTACCGACCACATCTTGAATTGCAAGTTCACACATTTATACTATAGAGACAATATTGTAAATAGCAATTTCCTCCACTTTACTTTCTATTAGCATTAGAATTTCCTCTACCTGTGAAAATAATCTGCTGACATTTACAAGAATCCTGTAATTTAAGCAATTTGGACATTGAGGGGGCAGGAAATCAGCGCATCAAGCCTATCTTCATGATTGACCCTCAAATGGAAAGTATGCTCTACTATACTATTGCAGTGGTTTTGTGCAAGGACTTTTCCATTCAAAATCTAGTGTATAATTCATTGCAACATTTGAGAAAGCTTCCCAGACTGAAGACAGTGTCCATAACACTAAACAATAAGCCAAACTTATTGTACCTCTAGAAGCTTTTTTTTTTTTTTAATGTTTATTTCACAGAAATTTCATAAGATTGATTAGGATTACTGAGCTGTCTATGTGAGATTCCCCTATAGACCAGTACTTCTCATGAGAAGGTCTTAAAATAATTAAACTGTAGCAGAACTGTGAACTGGAACTTTTAATGGTCACCCTTACCAACCAACTAGTGAGAAGGGAAAAAAAGAGGGACAGCTTCTGAAAGCGACTCAAGCAGAAAAATACATTCTTGAAAACAAAGAGATAACCCAGAAAAAGATAAAAGGAACACTGACTTTTGGAATTTTTACAAGTTTGTTTAAATCTCCTCTAGCAAGTAAGTAAACTCTACATTTAATTGGCCAAACTATCCTTCCTGGAAGACTTATTTGAATTTGTTAAAGTCACAAAAAAAGAAAAAAAAAAAAGAAAGAAAAGAAAAGAAAAGAGGAAGATTAACCCTCTTCCCACTATGCATACAAATTTAACTTAAATATATATATATATATGTATATGTTCAGATCCAGAGGTCTTCAAATTTCCCAAGAAATATTTCTGCGATATCTCGAGCCAATCACAGACAGATTTTTAAAACTATTTTTGTCTTAGACTTACAAAGGCAACTGCTTATTTACTGAAGTTTCATTTACATGTTCAGTTTTGTGGACGGGGCTTTAAGAAGTTGAGGACTATAGGAAACTATGCCTCTATTAAACAAACAAACAAGCAAGCGAAACCTGAGAGCTAGTCATACCACTGAGCTCTGTGTCCAAGAAAGGACCACAGGAATACTATGGTGAGCATCTGGCAAGCATCTGGCAAACTTTCTGTGCCCACTGCAAAGCTCAGTCCAGCACTCAGGAAGTATGCAGTCCATCCATCCAATGCACCAGGAGAGTTAATCATTGTAGACCATGGGCAGGCTAGGATACAATATCCATCATTATAGATGGATAGTATCTCTATTTGTATTACATACTGTATCATAAATTAATATGACTGTTTTTATCTTCAGCCAATATTTTTATCAGGGAGTGGCCTAACCATCAGGAAAGACTTCCTCTGTTGGGTTTTGAACTGTAAGGAATTATGTACATTTGAGTCTTTTAAACAAGTACAGTACTATAAAATACAGGAGCAGATGGAGGCACTTTATGCAAGTCTACCTATTAAAAATTTTAAAGCTTGTAACAGATCCTAATTAATTTCCATCCTGCACCTTTTCTCACCACCAGAGAACACCTTGTCCAGAGCCATATAGTATTGCAAAGCAAGGAGTTGCTGCATCTCTTCAATTGAAGTTGTGCCTCTGTACAGGAAGGAATTTAATATTTAGTGGTTCACAAATAAAAATAAAACAGAAATATGAACAGGGAATAGGATAGTCACCTGAAATAATAGAGACATACATTTTGATGCTATTTTGAGGTTATTTCTGTATTACATTAAAACAATCATTAGTAAAATGGCATCTGCAGTCTTCAGCAGAACCTCACTGAGAAGAAATCTCCCTTAAGGTTTCTCAGTTGTGTGGTTTCTTTCCTAGAAATTTGGTATGTTAAACAAACATAGAAGTTCTGAATGAATGAATCTATGTGGCTTGATCCAACACACATATGAAATGAAAGACTGTCCTCAACAGATGGAAAAGAATTTTTGCTTTTTTTCTATATTCTAGCTAGTTTAAAAGATGGTGTGAGAAACAGAAAGTCCTCTTGCAACTGGGGAGCAGGTTTCTCAAAACCCTGGGAAAAAAAATTGGAGAGAAGTTCCTCAAAAGATCATCAGCATTCTAGTTTCTCTTCAGCTTCTTCGTGGGAAGCTGTCTTTTATCTACTTGCTGATTTTTCTGGCAGTCTAAAAAGACAAAGATGCAGACAACCAGAAAGTACGAAATAATAACCGAGAGAGGAAACCATGCTTATATGGAAGTCTATTTTCTTTTGATGGCTTGATAGAAAGTTTAAGTACATTTCAAAAGAGGAAATTCAAGGGAATCTCCAGGTAAATTATTTGAGACTATGGAACAATACATAATTACTCAAAGAGCCTGAGCTGAGAAGAAAGATTTTAAGAGAGATTTTTGATCCACACCTTAATGTTCTTAGCGCTGTGGTTAGTATAGGAAGGTGGAACTGTGGAATAAATAACATCTTCTGAGGGTTTTTTTGTTACCTATTGACAATTTTTAGGTCCTAAAAATCGGTTTCAAAATTGTTTTATATGTACATATATATGATTGGTAGTTTTATAAATTGTATGCTTTTGTGTGTGTGTGTATGTATATATATATGTTATATGTTTCCAAAGACACATGCTAATTCTTATGATTTATCACATCAACTTTTGGTTTGTTTGTTTCCCTAAAAAGTGCTTCAATTTCAGGACATTGGAATAAAAGTTCATGTATAAGGGAAAACCCTTCTTGACTTAGGAGACAAACAGAAATCACCATCCATATGGAATCATATTCTTAGGTCTGCAAGGTTCTGAGAACCCACCACTCTCTGCAGAAAGTGTGAGAAATTATGTTTCTGTGTAGAATTTGTCTAACTAATTCTTTATAGGAACATTTTACATGTGCATGTATGCTTTGAATAGACAGTCATTAAAGTGACATAACTACCAGATGATTAATGCACTACTACATTACCAGTCCATATCAGAATTAATGCACGGCTGAAGTAATAAATATGTCCTTCTGATTTCCTAAGGACATCTTTAAGAGGGGAGCTGCAAAGGTTAAAAAAAACCCACCTCACCTCATTTAACCTGCTAGCAAAACTATTGAGCTATTTTGCCAATTTTCATTAAGAGTTCATAAACCAGAAAGATTAATCAAAGCATTGGACTTTTTGGGGGATTATATATTCACTAGAAAAAAAGAAAAAAAATATATCATTGAATGATATCTCCTTAACCTGTCTTTGACTTGGCCTAAAAAAAGATTTCAGTCTTTTTTATAAGCAGATATTAAAATTAACACTATACACATTTATTCCTACTATTCTACACTTACTTTTGTGTATGAAAGGATGATTATAATTATCTTTAATACATTAACACTACATTAATAATAATAGCAAGAAATAAAACTACTGAAAGAATAAGAATAACAATAAGAATAAACTTTGTAATTCAGTCAACAGCCTGGAACAATTAGTGTAGATCTGGAAAACAATATTTTCACAGCATTACACATCCTATTTAAAATGTTTTAAAACAAGTGTGCTTCCCTTTTAACGCATGACTTCGAATATATCCCCTTTAAACCTTTCCATTTCAGGCCTCTTCCAACACAGATAAAATCAGTCACATTTTCATGGTCCTGCTTCTGGGTGGGGAGAAAGGACGTCACAGATTTTCACTAATCTATCTGTACCACACAATTCTCCATTAGCTTTTCTCTCAGAGACAGCATATCAATATTAAAATTGTAGATGGGGGACTTACCTTTGACTCCTCATAGTTATATTCTACCTTCAGGTAATTTATCATGAATTTAATCTGAAAAATGAAAGATGGCCCAGGATGGCCCAGAAAGTTTTTTTGTAACACTAGTTACAATTTTTTGCACATCCTAATCGAACACTGAATGACTGCATTGAAAGGTGTATAAGGCAGCATAAGAGATTTTTTCAGTGGAGTGTCATTCTGACATAGCAGAGGACTCTCACAAATGTAGTTGTATATTGCTTTGAGGTTTGAAGTAATCACAGCAAAAAATGTTTTGGTGTCTTATTTTCTGATGACCTCAGACACATTTCTCAAAGAACAGTTATGAAATTCCTTTGTAATTTTATTTCAGTACTAATAAAACTTCTCAAAAGATATATTAAAAGGAAAATCATTAGGTCCTTTGAATTTCAACAATACATAATCAGCGTTGTGTATATCAAAGCATATATGATAATCTATATGCAGGCATATGGAAGATAATTTCATGCTACCAGTTTTTTTTGAGTGAGGGATTCTCCAAATAGGTTTTTCTTTTTTTTTTTTTCATTTCTTTTAGCAGTGTTGTTCTACATTTTGATAGGTTATTCTTACATATTAATTCTTGATGCAAAAGTAAAGACTAAATACTATATCCACAGGTCCATGCTGACATAGTGGCAATAACTCTCAGCTAAGCCAGTCATGTTAGTAACAGCTGGAGGTGAGAGACCAAAAAATTCCAAAATACTGACTGGGAGTCCTGTTCATCTAGTATTTGAGCTTGGAGGTTACTCCAACACTGAAAGATATAGTTAAAAAACTATCTGTAGCCCTTTTAATCTGTCTACATTTAACTTAAAAAAATCATATAAAAGCAAAACATTTTTTCCTTAATAAAAGAGAAAAGAACTGAAAGTTTTATCTGTCATAGAGGAAGCTTTGCAAATGCCATATAGTTCCAAGTTCTTAAATCTTTGGAAAAAAGTGAAAAAAAGTTACCTATAATTAATCCCTTTGATCACAATGAAATCTGAAGATTATCTGTGAAACATTGCAGAAGTGTCAGAGACATTTGAAACTCAAGTATATTTCTCTTTATTAGAATCAGGTTAGCACAAGGCAAATACCACAGCTGATTAAAAAATAAGAATTTCATTTTGAAAAATCTCAAATTTAGTCACACTAACTTTTAACTTGAATAAGATGAAAGATCAGCTCCTTCATGGGGTTCTTATAATACAGAACAACAGCACCTGTGAGAATCCCAGGAAGGAGCTGATTTTTCATCTTGTTCAAGTTAAAAGTTAGTGTGGTAAAATATCTCCATGCATGAAGTATCCCAGTGATTGCTGTTGAACCAACTCAAAACCAAGTGATTTGTCACAGGAGAAACAGCTAAAATATTTCATTTTTTATTTTCCTCATGCAAATTAACTGCTGTTCAGGAAGGAGACCAGTTACACTGAGGTTTGCTTTTCAAAAGTGAAATATTTCATTTCATTTTTTCTATCATCATAACTTACTATAGACGCACATTAACAAAGATTTCTGATCTCTTTGCCATTGTCTTCTGTGATTGTCTTGATCCCATAAAGCAACAGCTCTCGTAACATGATAGTAAATGTCTCTGCTTTATTTTGATGTTTGGAAGGCTTTTTTCTTTTTCTTCTCCCCCTGCATCACACTCAGCAAAGAAAGTACAATCTCTCCTTCTCTCCAGAAAATTCCACTTTATATGCACACTATCTTTGTAAAGGAAGACAAAACTATCTTAAAAAACAAAGTAAAGCAAAACAAGCAAACTAACAACCCCCGCCCCCCCCCCCCAAAAAAAAACTTCTAAACCCAAAAAGCAAGGATAGTATCCAACAACATCTGGTTTAAGCCGCTGGCATCCCCAAGATCCTGTGGCAGTGAGTTTCACATTTAATTAAACCAAAATCCCTTCTATTTGTTCTGAACTTGTAACTCAATTTCACTAGATGTCTTTGAGTCTTTTATTATGAAAAAAACAGTCAGGTAGTTGTTTCCTAATCATTTTCATTAAGGTAGTCAAGATTTATAGATCTCTTTCATATACTTCCTAAGTCATATCTTCTCTCTCCTAAACAGAAACTATTCAATATCTTTCTTATCCATGTTGCCCTTGCTTGTACTTTTTATTCTCTGAGATTAAGGGGAGGGCATAAGAAGGAAGGAGATCAGAACCACATTCATATTCAAGGTGTGAAAGCACCGATTAAACATAGATGAAAGGGAAATAATTACAATGGTTGATGATTAGGCAGTGTGAGAAGAACATTTACTTAGGGATAAATGTTAAGGAACATTTATGTTGTGCAAAATTCAAATATTAAATGGTATATGCTTAATGCTATGAAAAATCTCACACAGAAAAAGTTGGAAAACTCCTATTATTTTTGAAATGCTGTATAATTATTTAAGCAGCTTGTCCTGTTTTGTGGATAGTCAATCTGAATTTCATTTAAATAGCATAGTTTCCTTTCTGCTGCTTATCTTCTTTCTTTTTTCTGAACTGAGAAAAGCAAAACAACTAAATGTGAAAATATAACAAAATCCCCAGCACATTAACCAGAAATGTACCAGCAATTGCATTTATCACTGTAATAGCTTATATTAACATCTGGCTATTATCAAAAAGTTGGCCTTGGGGATTCTTTTTTTTCCAGAGTATATCTTCCATGAATACGGTTAAATTTTTGCTTATATTTGTTAACAATATTAAATTTTTTCAACCTGAGCACAGTCAGGTGGTATAAACTATAACCATTGATCTTGGTGATGTAGGATCAGTTATTCTAAAGGGCTCATGGCCAGATTTTTTTCACTGAATTGCTCTGCACCCACCAGATTTTCAGCAGAGCTCAGCATATCATCACTCCCACTGCAATACTTATGGCCAAACTTAGAAAGAGGTTCAACAGCTACTGCACAGAGGTTTTTCAAAAATCTGGCAGACAGTAATATCCTGAAAAGCTGAAAATTACAGCTGATGACATTGCAGTTGTTTTATTTTACAGTTTACTATTTGCAGTGAAATGAACAATGTCATTTTCCCTTATGTTCTCCTTTTGTTTAGCAAAATATGCACTTCTTTTACTCCCCTTCTGTTTTTAAAAGAGTGTTCAGTAGAGGGTGTACACATGTATATTAACAAGGACATCAGCAAATTTTAATTTCTCATCTTGTGAATTTGGAAGATAAATTACAATAAATTGTAATAAAGTCTAAGTTTGTGGTTTATAAAATTGCTAAAATTATATAAATTGCAATAAATTGAAAAGGATAGATATTGTACGTCTTTCAGAGGAATGGTAGCCCTCAGTGAGGGCTTTAAATAGGTAGTTAAAGGAAAAGTCTCAAGAAAAATATTTTCTGTGAAACCTATTTCAGAAGTATTTCTGTTGCGAACTGTTCTGAAATATTATTAACATAACTTTTTTTTTGGATATGTAACTTTTTCACTTCAGAATATCAGTTCATTTTATGTGACGTTTTTTATTTTCAGATCCCTAGCCTAGCTTTTAGAGGAAACAAAGTGTATGAAATTTTGGTGGCTCCCTCCCCGTTTCCCTACCACATCATCCTAAAAAACTTTTAAACCTGTTGTCTAAATTCAACCAAATTTGGTGGGTAGTTGGAGATCTCAAGGATGTGATGCTTAGATGTGTTCTGTGAACAGCTGTTCAAATTAGACTGGATAATTCCTTGTCTTCCCCTCAGCGAAAACACTAAGAGGCAGCAGCCAGCTGAGGATGGTCTTCTAGTTACCCAGTCAAGGTAGAAAGTGATATGGGAGAAGTCTGGAAGCACAGCAGTGGAGAGAAAGGCAAGCAAGGAACATGAGACACTTCTCTACAAAAGCAGGCTTCATTAATTTTATTGCTAAGCAGGTAAATTATATTCTTCTGACAATGTTTTACATAACGCAAATGTCAATGATGTCAAAGGACAATTAAAAATGTGTCCTACTCAGTAAAGGTTATCCCTGTTGAAGTGCCTATTTTTCTTCACCCAGTGAAGAGCTCTGTATTGTAACGAAGTAAGCAAGAAACACTTTGTGCCAGTAAAAATACTTTGCTAAAACCCAAATATCATCTTCCATTAGTCACTAACAGTAAACAATACAAAAGTTGTATTCTGATAATACAGCTACCCCTTCTATGTTGCCTCTGCTTATGCTTTCCCCATGCTTTCTATGAGTGGTGCTCATTTTACAGTAACAACAGTAGGTCATAGAGAAAACCCAGGGCAGACACCCCCTTTGGGTATTCAAATAAATTCTGAATAGACACCTCCTTTCTGATGGTAATTTCTTAATTAAATTAATAGAGAAGTACTGTGAAAGCACATATCATGGTGTGAAGAAAACCTTACCCACCAAGCAACACATCTCCCATAGAGGTGTTAAAACCCGCAGAACTGTAATTAAATAAACAGTAATTGTTTCCATCACAGACTTACTCTTCCTAGCTACTTCATAGCATGATTAAAAGAGCTCTCTTAGTGATATATATAATATCAATGCAAGTTCATTTACCAGCATATTTTTCAGTCTAACAAAACACATGCTTTCCTGCTACAAATGTCAATTCTCATTGTATATAGCAAGTTTATTCAGAGAATCAGAAAGTTCTTATGAACTATTTTAAACTGGTTTAAAATCCTTTCCCAGTTTGAAACCACACCCATGAAAAATATGTAATGTAAAAGTGATAAATACATGCACACATACAGGCTAAACTCCCACAAATTCAAGCTAAATATATGTATAGGTAGTACTGAGGGAAATGCACTTGGAAAAAACATTTCTCAGCAGAGCTGATTAGTTCATGTGCTGTATTACACTCACAGGTTTGTACCTTGTCCAGTCTAATGCAGGCTCGTTTGGACTTACCTTGTATGCCTGCAAGACAACGCAGCATGGCTCAGAGGTGTCCACGTTTCTGTTGCAGACACTTCAAAGAGCTTCATCATGGAGAGTGTTCAGTCCATGGAACGACTTGCTCAGATTTCATATTTCTTCCATGGTAAATATACTGAAGGAAACAAGGCTATAGACCTACACTTCTCTATCCCTCCTGTTGAAGAAGGATTAGTCCGTGGTTGGGTTAGTAGGACTAAACTGAAGCAGGTAATTCAGACTCAGATCTATACTAGATATTTCCTGTGAGACATTCAGGACATGCTCAGTCATAATTTCTCAATATCCTACTTGCACACATGATAGTAATAATACTAATAAGTAGCACTAATAATATAGTACTAATAATCCTTCCCTACCTAATAGCCTAGTACCATATACAAAAGGTTGCATGATGCTCAGATGCTGTTTTAGTGAAGGTTATATAATTGCCAGAAATACTGTGTTAGAACTGGTCACATACTAAATTCTATATGCCTTATTTATATGTATATACACATACATGATTGTATGTATGTGTACATTTAAATATATATACAAAATAAATTTAAAACTCTAGACACTAGGTAAAACATGACAAATTTTATGCAGATAGCATGCTACAAATTTACTAGTACAACAAATCACATTCCAGTTCTTAGAAATGCTTGTGAGCATCCTTGAACTTATTACTACTGACATAGCTCTAAAGTTTTGAGGAGTAACTTGAAGTCTACACATTGCAGTAGACTCTACTGTGTTTTTGGGAAACAGTTAACCTGCGTGCACTCAGAAGATCTTTCAAGGACCACCTCTATTGTGTGTATGTTATACATCGTCACCTGGTAAATGTATACTTTTTAGGTGTTCCAGAAGAGGCAGACATATATATATTTTTCTGGCCTATAAGGGCCAGATATGCCCTGAGATTGTGTGATAGGAATACCTCTTTTAGATGGATAATATTCCTCATGTCAAACAGAATTCCAAAACATATCTAAATAACCATGCTACTGGCACCAGAATTCAGAATTGTAATCCTTTACTCATTATCAACCAAAGTTTGGAGAACTGTCAATATTAACATGATAACTTCACATCTGATCTTCATGATGGAGGAAAATCTTGAAGCAGCTTATTGGCAATTTTCAAAACTTGATACAGTTTTGAACAGATTTCAGATCAGATGGAATGTGGTAGTTCCAGCATTGTTTTAGAGCATTATGCTCTGTGCCTCACACAGAATAATTTTTGAAGATTCTTTGAATATCAATTTCCAATGAAAGAAATATTGTAAAACTGGTATAAATTCATAATTACTCAAACATCTTAGCAGACAAAAGTTAGACTTTGATATACAGAGCTCAAAAGACAGAGATTCAAAATATCATAAATGTCTGTAATAGCACTATCTAAACACAGATTATTAAATGTAAGTAATTTACAAAAGTCCTGAACTATCAGTAAATTCTACTGTCCTTATATGCTGAAGTTATCTAATGATAACAGAAATATTTGCAATGTTACAGGCTTTGGTTATAATAAAAGTGCTTTCACCTCATGTGAAATGAATGGCGGTGAAATGGGATGATTAAGTATTTCTTTATCTGAAGAAAGGAAGATCTGAAAAAAGTAATAACAGAAAAGAGATCTTATCTGTCTTGAATTCTCAGATGCTATTTAGAGCATAAAGAAGTTAGCACAGTTAACAAAGTCTATATACTAGTTAGCCATTGCTTCCTTATGATCCTCTTTCAGATACAAAAAATCAGTTTACTGTCTTGTACTTCAGCCTTAGGTATGAAGAGACTTATGTACGTTATTTGTATTATATTCCCTATTTTCTGTGAAAGCACTTGGGATGCATAGAGCTAGCTAAGCTTGGTTGAAAAATCTTAATAGAATACTATATAGATATGCATGAGGAAATGAAAGCTTAGATAAAAACTCAAATAGGAATTTACCCTGTACAGTATTACTGCTATATACCTAATGCAAGTAATAATTAACTAGCAATGATTTTCCTGAACTTGTTTTAACAAACTTTCATCTCAAACTATCATTTTGAAGATTATAAATCCATTCTTTTTTCATATGCACTTTTTTTTTCTGAATATGGAACTATTAAATCATGTAGCCTGACCAGAATATTACCTACTAACTAACCATTAATTCTAGCTACCTTTGTGACCCAGTAACTAATATTTTTAGAAAACGTATTTTCCTGGCTTAATCTAAAAACAAATAATTCATCGTATTCCTCTTGTTTGCTCTCATGCTTAAGTTAACATTCATGTATAATTTCAAGTTTGAATTTGTCTGGGTTTATGTTCCAGCCATTAGTTCTCTTTAAGTCTTTTCCTACTAGATTAATGAGGCATTTAGTTTTTCATATTTTCTCAGGTTGCTGCTTAATAATCTTTGATAAATTAGACAGGTTGAGCTCTGTTCTTTTCCCTATAATACATTATTTTTAGCCCTCATATAATTTTTTTTTGGTGCTGGACTTTCTTGCTAAACTTTCTGCTGTTTTTGTAAAGCAGTTTCACGTGTTTAGTTTGTTCATACTGTTTTTAAAAATAGTTTTTAGAAGAGTTACAAGCATTGCAACCCCTTCTAATCTTTGTAGTTTGCCTCTGGAGGAGATATGCAGAAAATACTCTTCTGTGAGGTGATTCCCTCCCCCATATTCCATACCTTCAAGTCCTATTATTCTATAAGGTTCACTGAAGAACATCAAAAATTGTCTTTTCTTCAGTAGAATAAATGGCATTTTGAAACATATCACTAAAAACTATGGAGAGGCACGGTCTGACAGGTATCTTAGAGAGTTCTGGAAAGTGGTAGTTCTGGTACAAATCCTCCTCCAAAATTTTAATGCAGAATGGAAGCGTTCCAGTAGCACACTTGAGACAGAAACTTATTCCAGGACAGCTTGCTTGTTGGAGCCAAAGTGATGCCATATCTCCATGGCTTATCTTTCATCCTATCTCCCAACCTCCTCTCCTCCCCCATTAACTAATGACAAATTAATGGCAAATTTCTTCTTCCCATTCACAAGCAGTTCTCAGCTGCCTAAATTACCGACTGTAGCTGCTATCTTCCCTGTGACTCTTTCTTACCATTCTGGTGTCAGTGTGGTACTCTGATCCATCTTCATCACTGCAGAGGCAGGGGAGGTCCGCTGATTTACTCTCTTTTTCCTGAATCTACCTAACAGCATGCCACAGTTGATTTTTGTATAGCAGCACCCTGGCAGTAAGTGTCAAAGACGATAGTTTTTAAGAGACATGTCTTATATGAATGACTATTTTTCTAACAAATAAATGCTGCTAGGACTTAAAAGGTGTTTTGGACCAGGAGAGGTCCAACAGATCTATACTTCTAAAGTCATTATTAAAATTATTTCTCCTTCCCCTTCCCCTTTCCTTCCCACGGGTGAGAAAATTCAGAAAGCATCAACTATTTGAGCTCTACTTTTTGTTATTTTTGTTTCTAAAATGGTAAACATGCCTGAATACACTTTGATTTTGATGAACAAAGTACTTATCTGTGCTGACAGCCATTGCCATATTCCATGCATAAGCCAATGGAATTTACCTTACACAGGCCAAGACATTGAATATACATATGAAAAAAAAATCAGAGTGCTCATAACAGAAAGCTTGACTGATTGTTAAATACAGAGAGATTATCAGGCATCCCCATGAAGGGATGGTTCCTCTTCTGAAGTCTTAGGATGTTATTTCTTATATTAATAGCTTCATTCACTGTCATTTTGGGGCATCTTGCAATTGTGAGTCCATCAATATGATTTTCATGTAGTTTTGATCAAGAAACTGTATATCAAAGCATGAAATTGCTGCTGACAAAAAAACTCCATCACCTCATACTGTGTTATAAAACAAGCTCTATATCTGATGGATAAAAGAAGAAGATTGAAGAAACAGCCATCCTTGGATGATACAGGTTTCTTTACCCCCTTCTGCATGTATAGTAAGAAACTACATAATTAAAATTTTAAAATAAGCTATTTCTTTCTCTGCATTAACTCTAGTAATCCTACAAAATGAGTAAGGCATGCAGAGAAGTACAAATCAAAGGTCCGAACTTTTTGGGAAGGTATCTTTCCAGGAAAGAAAGCTGCTCTGATATGCTAATCATGCAATGAATTATTCACAAGATCTCTGTCACTCAGGACACTAACATTAATACTTTTTTAGTGAATGATTTTCTGCGCTTTGAATTTCCTTTTATTTATGTTGCTTACTAAAATGGGAAGGTAAAAGAAAAAATCATTATTGTGTTTATCTTTGTCAAGCAAAGATAAAATCTGCACTATCCCAGGTGGGTTCTCTGTCACTCTCAATTGATGTACTGAGGCAAGGAGGGGAAGACTGTGCTGAAGAAACACTAAGTAGAAGAAATGTATAGTTCTTTTCTGAGCATTGTTTGCTCCTTTGCAGATTAGCCAGTTACACTGAAAGAAAGCAAGCTAACTGAAAATCATTACAACTGTCAGTATTCAACTGTCAACATCCTCCTATGACCATACACTTAGCTGCATTTTGCTTCTTTTGACTGACCAAACCAGCTATTTAGAAGTCACTTCATCATTAGAGGGAATTCCAGATAGCAAACTGTCAGCCTATCTGCCTAAGAATGACTTTACACATCCAAAATAGAGCTACTCCAAGATGTGGTCAGAGGTGGAAGAATAAAAGTCAGAAGAGTCAGAGGTAACTAGAGTAGCTGGCTATTCCAGCTGACTCCAGAACTCCTGGGAATGGGACTTCCAAGCAAAACGTACGTAGGTCTCTTTCCTTTATCACAACTGAATCTTAAGCTAATCTCAAGTCTATTTTAGGAACTTCTACACATTTGATATCTAAGTGCAGCCGAATGATTCTTATGAACTAAGCCAAACCATAGCCTGGTAACTCTTCCTCATTTCAGCCCTCATCAGTATTTATCAACTTGCATTCGGCTGAATCCCATTTCTAGCCCTACTCTGAACCAGAGCTTTAACATCAGCTTTTTCATAGGAACTGCTGACTAAACTAAATCTAAACATGGCCTTGTGTTGTATGCTGACACCAGAACTCAGATTAGGGAAATAGCCTCTTCTGGACACTGACGTTACTCTGTATCACAGTATTTCTCAAAGTCCAACAGTATGTGTTGTGTTTGAAGGTGGAACAGTAAAGATTGGAGTTGCAGCAAATGCTCACAGTGAGATTTTCTAAGACCTCTTAAAAGCTGCAAAAATGATGCATTCAGAAAAGCTGGAACTGCTAAATATGAATAATCAGTCAAAAAGACTTAGAAAAGATATACATTTAACATACTACATTTTTATCCTGGAATCATACCAGAAGCTTCATCATCTACATTAAACAGGGAATATCCATGCTACTAGCAAAGCACCTGTGCAGAAGACCAATTCACATTTTGAAAAGATGTGGTAATAAAATATAACACAAAACCAAATGATGTTTGTTCTACTGCAGTTTGGAAGAGAAAGACCTCTATAGTTTCAACAAATTCACTCACAGTACTGTTTCATATTGCAGAAAGCAGCTTCTTTATCAAAGTCTCAAATCCTCTCAGAGGTGTACTGCTGGTAATTTTAGAGTCTCCAAACCCAAGACACAGAAGTTCTGGAAAGTTTCCCTAGATTACAAAGCTACATGTAATAGGAAAACAAAAACAAAAAAAACCCCAGACAAACAAACAAAAACAAGAGAGTGAGATGATAAAGAAAATATTGACCTCCTTGGTCACTTCTACACATATGTAGAAAAAAAAACTTGCTTTAGGAAAGCTATGAAAAATCTTTAGAGAAGAAGCTTTTTGGGCTAACCTACGTAAATAAGCTAATAGCCCAAGGCTCAAAAGCAAATAGTAGAGAGAAAGTAAAAATCTCAGTAGCGGTATGGGAAGAAAAAGGAGGGAAATATTTTCAGTGTTTCCTGTATCTATCCCTTATCCCTCATTCCCAACAAGTCTAAGCCTAACAACAAGCCAGAATTTGTCCCCAGGCATTGAAAAGGCAAACTTGCTAAGCATTGAAAGCGTCAGTGTCCCACACTAGTAGAATATAGATATGTATCTCCAACTATAATAGTATGTTAGGGAGCCAAAAGTGTATAATACAGTCTAACCTCCAGAAGAGTAACACAAAACATAGCATGGAAGCCACCATAAGCAAAACTGAAAAAGTAGTTTTGTTAGGTCAAAAGAGAAATGTGAGTGGGAATACCATACATACCATACATAAAAGTGTCTGGGAGGGCATTTGCCAAAAACTGATCCTGTTAAAGAGGAAGATGACCCGACCGTCAGCTGGATGAAAGACCAGCCAGGGCATTACAAGGACACTCCTGAAACAAAGAAGAGGTCAGCTTGAAAAGAGTAGAAGAGAAGCATGACAGTTTGTAAGCAATAGGGAGAGACCTTGGAGTGGGAAAACAGGGCAGCAGGGAAACTCAGCTGGGCACTGCCCACGGCCACCCAGCGGCATTGTGACCTCTGCTGAGGCTGGGCAGAGCAGGTCTCACAGCACGAGCACCGAGAGCGGCCAGGAACCAGCCCAGGGGCAGCAGGGGTGCGAGAAGGAGGGACCCACTCCGGGGTGTTGGATGTGACCCCGTAGGGGCCCTGCTCACCGGCATGCGTGTTAAGGGGGCAGTGTGGGTGCATTCAGAGCTGCAGCACCCATGTCTCCCTCAAGAGGCATCTGCAGGCAGGGGAGCCCTGTAGCACTCCCAAGAGAGGGGTCCGTGTTTGTAACCCACATGGTCCGTGTGTGTGTGTGTGTGTGTGTGTGTGTGTGTGTGTGTGTGTGTGTAGTGTTAGATCTTGAGGGGATTCATTTGAAAGAATGCATACAAATTTGTAAGTATTTATTTATGTGTGATAATGTCTGATATTGTGTTTTAGCTGTTGTACTACTGATACTGATCCTGAAAGTATAGTTAATTGCATACTGTTAAAGTACCAATAAACTGCCTCAGTTCTGATTTAGTTTAAACTATACGAACTGAGCTGTTCTTCCCTGTGACAGCTGCCGTCTTCATTAACATAAGGCAATCTGAGATTATTTTAGAAAAGGCTGTCTCATTAAAACACTGGAGTGTTTCCAGTGGAGCAGAGGGATTCCTCATGGACTGTAGTGGAGCTTGTAACAAAATGGTCAGGGATAATTTGTGGAGAGATCTGCGGACACTGCAAATGCATGGTACTTATAAAGTTCTGGGAGCTTAATCAACAGGCACTTACTGCTGAAGGGTGTTTATGAAAAACTTGTTTAAAAAATGCCTCCACAAATATTTTGTAGCATCCTACTTTTGGTTCTACTAAACTGCTATTACTTAGGTTGCTTTAGGTCAGGTTTTTCCTAAAGCAAATTGCAGTGGCAATTGCAAATGTGCCAGTTCTTTCAGTTAATTTCTTCTTTACTACAAGTCTATAAATTGCAGTGTGATTTCTGCAGTTACTGCTTCCTAACTGGACCATCTAATAACTTGATCTGTCTCAGTCTGAAATATTTTGGACTATGGCTTTTTTTTTGGAAAAATGGGGGCAGGATGGAAGAAACTTCTACTCGTTGCAAGCAAGGACCTTGATGCTGGATCCTTTTCCCCCAGCAAATATGTGATTGCAGTATGTATCAATAAATAGCTAAAGATACCTTATATAATATGCATGCATTATATATGGATTTGTATTTCTTAATTTCTAAAATCAAGTAGGCTTTAAAATTACTCTACAAAGTAATTTTAGACTGTTTGTACTTAAAACATCTCCTAATAATTTCCTTTGAGTGATGAGGGCAGGGCAGGGTACTGTTCCATGTAAATAGAAATGTTCCACAAAGAAAAAGACAATATCTGTAAAATAAAGGATTAGCCTACTGTTAGCTCTGAACCAGTCCTTTTGTTTTTCTTTGTAATTCATAGTGTCAGTTATTTTACTTTTTTTGTACATTCTGTGCCATGGAAAGAATTCTAAAAATACTACTTTTCTCTTTCTAATAGCCACAGAGAATGACTCTCTCAGCATGCTCTATCTTTAATCTTCTAACAAGACAGGCACAATTTTAAATAATTGAAACCAGAAATAAGTAATCTGGAATTCACTACAGGTAGAAAATGAGTCCGTACAGCAAGAGTTAGAGAAATAAAATGGCAGTTAATAGCCAAGTCAGCTTCTAATCATCTAAAGACAGATAAGATCTAAAGGTGTTAAAAACAGTATTGGTTATCACACAGTCTGATGCATGACCAATATCTTTGGCCAACCTGTGTAAATAATGCTTTTTTCAGGATGGCAGCAAAAAATAAAAATGATTAAACACTATTCCAAATCAGCCAAATGTTTTGACCTAAAAAAGTAATACTTAAAAAAACCCACAGAAATCCAAAAATGAAGCTAAAAATTAATCTAAAAACCAGACACATTTCAAAGTGAGACCCTAATGATTATTTTGATTTTCTCTCTCTTTTCTGAGCCTTTCAGTATATTCAAATTTGATATTTACAAATCTTTGCTCATTATGAACTGCATTGTTCTCAACACACTCTGTGCAAGGAAAATATTTCATGCAGCTCTGACCTTTTGTGTTTGCACATTCTGTTTATAGAAGATTAGTAGGATAATTCCCAAGAGTGGAGTTAATCAAATACAATGCATTTTTTTTTCTTTTTCCCCAATCTGAGACAATTCAGAACACTGAGTATGTTGAAGAACAATTTTTAGCTAACAAAACACTAAAATTTCATGCTGAAATAAGGGAAAGAAAACAACAAACTAACTTTCAGTCATCTGTTATCTAACTTGACTGAGAATATGTTCTGTTAGTAACAACCCTCATTTAGATGGAGAATATAAGAGCGACTGCACTTGAACAGAACTAAAATCCATCTAGCCCACCATTCTGCCTCTAGCAATAGCTACTAGCAAATACTTAAAGAGTATAAGATACTCAAGAATAGAAAGAGAAAAAATATTCTCCTTGAAAACTTACCTAGCTTCTAAAAATTTGCAGCTCTGAAAATTCTTGAGCAAGTCATAATATCTATGCAACCTTCAATGAACTCTATTTCATGAATACATTTAATCTCCCTTTGGAAGCACCTGAAATTTTAGCAGGCACTATGTCTGTGTGCAAAGGTTTCTAGAAAAGTGGCTAAAAAATCTCTCGCTTGGAAAGTTTGCAGTTACTGACACTGCCAGTGAAGTTACTAGCATTAAACTCAAATCAGATGTCTCTACAATTTCCCAGGGACAAATGGATTCACATTCACTTACAAAATATGCAGTTCTCACCCATGACATAGGACTACTGATTTAAGCCGTGTAAGCTCTTATGAACAATCCCACTGACTTCATTAATGTTACTTTGATTTGCTATGAGTTGCTCTCCTGTTCAGTTAAAACCTAGATAGTATTTGGGTGGATGATTTTGTCCTTAAAATAACCCTACAAGATAAGAAAGTGAAAATGGTGGACTAAAGCAAAGGAAATTCCGAATTTTGTCCAGATGCTCATAGGAAGCACTGACTGGAACAAGAGATGGGTTTACCTGGTGTCCTCACTATTGGTATACATGGATAACAAATGTTTCAATATCTTTTTCAATCAAAATCAAATTATAATGCCCAGGCTTCTACAAATTGCCAGGGAGGTATTGAATCATGCTTACCAGAGAAGTTAGTGTGGAATTTACTGGTGACACTACTTCTTACCTGCCAAACAGAAAATGCAATTAAACTCCCACCACCCAGGCACCACATGGGTTTATTGGTGCTCACTGCTTTATTTCAGTCAGCCACCACTGGGAAATAAAATATCCTTGTTTTGATAGATTGACCCATATTTTCTTGAAGAAGTTATCCTGATAGTACAAAATTAAGTTCCAATGAAATCTATCACTTAAATAGAACCTTGTCCTAGTTTGGGGTCACATTCTTTCTGTTTTGTCGTTTCCTTGAACTCTTGAGATGCCTCCTGGAGACTTTATGGGTGGACTTCTATGAATAGAAAAAGACTCATTATGGAGACCAAAATCTTGCTAAGGGTTCAGCATTTTAAATGTATTACGCCTACTGAATTCAAGTATAGCACAACTGTTCATGTGAGACTTAACAGTATATTTAATATCAGCCTTGATAAAAAGTCAGTCTTTTAGTATATGTGGTTATAAAGACCCTTTTTTGCCCTTTCACTGCCTCTGGAATCCAAACAGATTTTAAAATCAGGTTCTGATTTTGTTCTTTATTTTTTTCAAAATATGACATATGAAACAACTGAAGAGATTCTGTTCACCCTCAGTCTTTCAAGAATGTATAGGAATTAATCTGTTAGTTTTCCTAGTAGAAGGAATACTTCCCTGAAGATTTGTCTCAGGTAGGCTTGATTTACTCTCACAATAATTAAATGCAGACATTAGAAATTTTTAAATTAGATTTTATCATAATGGTTTGCTATTTTCCAAAAACATAATATTTAATCACTATTTATATTTGATACTTATGAGGTCAATGTTAAGATGCTGGAGGTACTTTAATTACACATCATCTTCCATAGCCTTCTTTGAAAATTCATTAGGTATTCAGATACCTAATGCTCATCTCTCCCACTTGAGGAGTGAAAGCGCCTCTCTATAAGCTGATCTCAGGGCATCACACTATTTTGGAATTAAGCTGTCATCTTTTCAGTCAACAGCAAGAACAAGTCTGAATCTGAAAGTCTGGCATTGCAATTGTTAGTGTGAGTATAAATTACGGTGGAAAATTAACTCAGAAATAAGTTCATATGAGCTGCTATGGGTGTTTAACTGAAACAATGAAACAGCATCAGGGGGTGGAAACTAGGTCTTATTACAGAGGACACAGTCATGTGTATAGCATATGCTTGTTGGGATCAGAAAGGCCAAAGCAAAGAATGAGATGACCCTAATAAAAATGAAGGATCATAAAAAGTTCTTCTGTAAGTGCATTCAGAGCAAGCAGAGACTGAGGAAAGGTTTACTCTGCACAACACAGAAAAACAACGACCAAAAAAAGATGTCAGGAAAGATAAAGTTGTGGTTGCCTTGTCTGCTTCAGTCCTCAAGAAGAGATCAGCTGAGAGCAAATCAATGCTAGAAAACTGGCAGCTTCCAGCAGTGAAGAAACAAGCAAACAAACAAACTGCTTCCCTATGGCTTAGTTTCTTCTAGGATAGAATTGTGTACTTGTGAGTAGGAGACTCAACAAATGTCTTATCTTGACTTTCCTAAAGCTTTCAAGAATCTTGCATAACATACTGATAAGCAAACATGAAACTGGTGAAACTACAACAATGTGGGAGGAAAAGCAGATAGAAAAGCTGCTCCCAGAGAGTAATTATCAGTAATCTGTTATTACCATAGAGAGATTTATTGAATACAATTCCACAGGGATTGGTCTTAAGTCTTCATTAACGGCATGGAGGATGGAATCGAGAATGAATGTTATTGAGTTTACTGATAAAAAAAAAAAAAATTTGGGAGGGACTGCAAGGACACTAGAGGATGGGATTAAAGTTTTTAAATATGCCTGACAAATTGGTCAAACTTTTTTTTTTGCTTTTTGTTTTGTTTTGTTGTTGTTGTTTTTAAGAAATTCCATAGGGCAATCAAAAGTGCCATGCCTATACAGAAACAACCTAGTGCAGAAGTACAGGATGGGTAAAAACAGGGTGGGTAGCACAGTGGTAAAAGGAATTTCAGGATTTATAATAAATCACAAATTGAAGACGAGACAATAATTTGACATAGTTGCTAAAGAAGACATATATCAGGGTGGGATGTATTAATCATAATATATCCAACTCTTCCAAAAATTGCTGGCATACTGTAGTTACTTTTGGCCATAGTACCTCAGAAAATATGTAGACCAATGTGAGAAAGTCCAGAAAAGCCCTATAAGAATAAACACAAGATTTCAAATCATGATCTGACTAATGAGGAAAATCTCAAATAATTAGGACTGTTTTGACTTTCCTTTAGACTGTGAGTCAGTTGACAATTCTTTGAACAAGGTCCTTATTGATCAAACAAAGAGCAATGGGCTTAAATTGCAAGGAAGAGTCAAGTTAGACTTTAAATTTTGTTATAACAAGGAGCCTGAAGCACCTTATTGTTCTGTCTTGTTTGAGATAGCTGTAGAGTGCCCATACCTGAATATCTTTATGAAGAGGCTAAATAAATAATTGTTGACCAAATTTTTGTTATAGCTGACTTTGCTTTCTTTAGGGAAAGAGATTAATTGATTTTTTGAATCCTTTCCAGGTAATGTATTTTTCTGCCATAGTGAAGTTCTAAAAATGAAGCTTCTTATTTAGCAACTGGAATCAGCAACAAGGAAGCAAAGAGAAAAAGGTTGGGCATATTGTTATAAGTGTTATAACAATTTGTGTAAGGAGCAGTTGGCAAAGGTATCTTATCTGATAGGATGCCACATGGGATGAAGAGCTAGACTAAATCAGTAAAAATCCTTTAGAAGCTACAGGGTTAGTGAAACTGGGATAAATACTCTGTGACAATAAAACAGGAAGGAAGGGTTTAAGAAAACAGGCATCTAGCAGGCTGTAATGGAAAGCCTGATCAATATGAATCAGTAAGCCGTTTTTCCTGGGTTGAAGTCATATTGTTTTTCCCTTTCTGATTGGTTAGATTTATTTTAACTTCTCAATATTCTCTTATTGCTCTGTCAAGAATAAATCAGCTTGGCTATCCTGTTATTGGAAATATCTGATCTACAACATTAAGGTACTAGTGATTCGAGACATATGCAGGATGATCACAGATTAGGAGCAAGCAAGCCCCCATACTATACTGACAACATTCTCCCAGGATAGCAGATTTTAAATGCAAACCAATCTTTCCTTTTCTAATTTCTGCATTAATTAACATTTTCTTTTCCTCACCATCTCATTTCAGAGAGTATATTGCAAAAACAATGTGGTGGTTTTGCTACTCACAGTTCATTAAATTTCATACTGCCGATGTGTAAATTATTCCATAGAAATAGCAGCTGTAGTTAAGGAATATGAGACTAAAATATATGCCTTGCAGCTTGCACAAATGTCCATAATATGAAAGTAAGTCCTTGTTCACAAGGACACTTGCTTCATAATGTCACACAGAACAAAAAAGTAGGCAGAAGCACAGACTGATAATAAATATGTTGTATTTCTCCTTTTTTGTCCAAATATCAACTTATTCTAAATGAGGAGAGAGGAAATTTTTAGTAGATCAGAGCATAAACTGAGATCAGGTGGGATGTTTGGAGGTAGTGGTTGTAGGTTTGCATCAGAAAATACTGCATGAAGAATTTCTGACAGTATTTCAGACTCTACTTATTACGCAAAAAAAGATAATATTGCACAATTAACTTTCTTTTCCTAGTTGTATTATTATTATTATTATTATTATTACTCTGTTAGTTTAAAGATTATGGAAATGAAAGTTTAAGAAACACTCTTCACCTTCACTTAGAACCCTGCACAAACACCAAATTTGATCAAATTGTTGCTTATTGACACAGACTTGTAGCTAAAATGGCATGATCCATTTTCTTCAGTGAAAGCAGAACTAGATTTCATGATCTTTTCTAGATCATGTGGACAGGCCTATGCTGGGTCAATGAATTCAGTGCTGTATTTGACTCTGATTTTAACATGAACAAGGTCTATAAATTCTTGAGCACACTGTGTACACTTGTTTCAGCCTTAACTTCAAGTATTTGGAGTTTCATTCATTACAGCTGAAGCATCTGCTGGTAGAATATGTCTTTTCATAAAAATTTGTAAGTGAAGTGTTTTACAATCGTCAGAAAAAATAGTGTACAACTTTATATCCAAAAATAGAAAATTACAGTTCATTCAGACATCATTTCAATAGATAGTTTGACCCTCCTGTCCCCTTCTCCATGCTGAAGTTTGGACAAACACTAACATAAGTGGCTGGAGGATAATTCCAAGTGTCAGCCTTAAATCACTTTTTTTTTTAAATTTAATTTAATAATAATTTAATTTTAATCCTGCAGCATATTATATTACTGCTCTCAGAAAAGTGTAGATATTCACATTTAAGTGAAAAATAGTGTAGTTCCCTTCAATTTCTCTCTATTGATCTCAATGGAGTTTATTCTTAATAAATATTTCTCAGTTTTCAGAGTAGCACTGCACAAAAAAAGCAACGGGAATGAAAGAAATTGGCTCTGCTTGGAGCTGGAATTGGCCAGCTGCTTTCCTTAGGAATAATTCCTTCTTGGGAAATCTCCTCTTGAAAACTTTTAAATTAGGGCCTATAGTGTAGACCCCAGAGTTGGAATCTTCCATTTTTATCTTTTGCATAATTTTGTTTCTGGAAGGTATTTGTAAATCATTCTGTAAACTGTTCAATAAAAGAAAAAAAAGATAGATTTTTGTGTTGAAAAGAAGAATATGCAACAGCTAATGGGGAGAATAGTGTTCTTAAAAAAAAAAAAAAAAGAAAACAAAAAAACCATAAGCTCAGTGGGGAAGGTACTGAACTGGGCCTATTCTTCACAATACTGTCATACACATACTTTGTTGTCTTTGGCCATGTCATGTCTCTGTACGTGTTCTTGGGCCTTGAGCAATAGGGGAAGGAGGTCAATTTTGCAATAAAAATAGAAACTAGAAAGACACCCTTATTTAAACTGTAGTTTCCATTTCAAATCCCTTTTCTTTCATACAAGTCTAATACATTTGAGAAGTACAAATAGAAGGAGAGAGAGGTGGCTGTATTGTGCTGTATTTTCCTGTGATTTTTGGTTTTGCCCTCTGCTCCCAGGCCTCATTAAAAGGCATTGTGACATTTTTGTCTTTGGCTTGGATGATACTTCACATCCTGCCAGATTCCATTTGTGGAAATGAAAAGTTGCCTTTGTAACTGAATATTCTTTTTAGAGACATTCATCAGGAAAGATTACTGCAGCTTCTGTTACTAAATCAGTCATCAATGAGACGGAGTTGTCCTTAGTCAGCTTCCCTGAGTTGAGAAAATATTACTTGTTAACTTTAGCTAGTATCTTGATATGTCCACTATGGACAAACAGAATAGCTTGTATCATGGAGCTTCTATATTTAAGAAATCTGGAAATCTGACCTTTTAAATTTGAGTATGTCTATTAGAGAAAGAATGTTCTTGTGATTCACAGCCACTATTTTCTAATTTTCTGTGTGAAAAAAAAGTGCAGTACCTCAATTTATCTGTTTGTATGATTAGTCTCTCTTTTCTTGAGGTTTCTCAGTTAATATCTTCCTACCAGGCCAGATGAAAGTTAGGAGATATTGTTCACTGTGCATTCATAAAATCTTAGATTTAAAACAGTGGCTTACAGTTAAAATTCTTAAAATGTTGTTACTAAATAGCTTCAATACATGAATTTCTCAAGGTACGTTATTTTTAATCTAATATTTACATCTGTTCTTAACATATGCTGTTGAATATTTCTCACAAAATTAGAAATTAAAAGTGTGGGGAAAATTTAAAGTGTAGGTTTTTGCTAGTATATAATTAAGCAAAATCCTGTCGTAGACATTCTTACAGAAAACTTCAGGCAAAGTTTAGTATTCAGGAAAAGATTATAATGCAATTAAGGAATAAATTAGCAGCAAACTGCAAAAATACTTCTAAATACAAATTACTGTTTATTTTGGAATCAGAGGAATCTGAGTTCTCATCTGTTCAATAATTTCTTTTAATAGCATCACATGAAGGGGGATGTTTTTTGATTTTTGTAAGGAAAAGAATTTGCTGCATGTTTTGTATATACTTAGCAAACAAGGATATTGGTCCCAGCTTGCTTGGCAGGAATGTGACAGACAGACCATTGGGAATGCAAAAGAATTCCCTGTCCTGTGTAGATATAGCATGAACATACACTACTGACCTCCCTCCGAGTTAATATCAGTATTTTTCAATTAAAATGCTTGTATAGTGAGCCTGAAATGTTTTGTTTCAGACATCTTGGTTTTACTTAGTATTCACTGATGCTTAAAATAACTGTAAGAAAGACCATATGGCTAGGCCTATTTCCCATCTCCAAAAGGAAAAAAAGAAAGCCCCATGCTGACTTGCAACATGTCGTGCCTCAGGCTTTCAACTTGAGCCTCCATCCTCTGCTCCTCATCTTCTCAGAGCTGCGCAGTTCTTCACGTAAGCATGGGTGTTCTGAATGTTTCTCAGTTTCTCACAGTCTCATCTTTGAGACGTATTGGACCACAGTCTTCCCCTCTCTCCAACCATATTTCATGCAAACAATACAAAGAGGTACAAATATATGCAAAAAGGAACTGAGGCATTTTTCTGCTAATTTGCCAGCAAAGTCTTTTGGTGATGTATTACCTTGGAAGAAGAAGAAAGTTCAGACCTGGAAACCCACAAATGTCCAGGATATTTGAAAGCAAAGGATGGGAAAAAGTAGGGGGAAGGGTAGGTCTTCTCAACCTTTTTCCTCACCAGCAAGGTTCCTGCAGAAGTGAAGCTATTAGTAATATCCCTATCATCACTGTAACAACATTTTAGAGTTGTGCATCAAAGTCTGAGTAGACTCCCTGGACAATAGCTATTATACATGCACATGTATAATTACTAGGTATAAAATGAGAGATTGGAAGAGGTGAATATGCCAAAGAGGAAAGCACAAGATAACACACAGTACAATTACTGCTTGCTTTCTTGTTCTTTTGACTTCCTAAGCAAAAGCAAAGATTTACTTCAACCCCTTTGCAGGCACATGGATTACCATACACCATAAAGAAATGTTAGTAGGCAAAGGACAGATGTGACCTAAAGGGCCTGTGCCTGCACAGGAAGTCTATCCCAAATTGCTATATAACTCCCACATAACAAGTTGCTATGTGAAAAATAGTAAATTAAGACTGAAACAACTTCAGTTAAAGTGTTTTATTTCATTAAAGTAGAAATGAAATGTTTCAGTTTCAGAACTCTCAAAATATTTTCATTCAATCCAAAGTCCTATCACAAAAAATATTAAACTTCCATTCTTGCTTGGAATAAAAATAAATGTTGAAATAGCAGAGATTTTCTCTGACTAGAAATCTGAAATTTTGTTCAACTCTCATAGCTGGCAAGAATCATAAAGATAAACATAAAACACTGTTACAGGAGATTTTTTCATTTTCTCTGATATTCCTAACAAAAACCAGAAACACTATGTTTAATATCTTGTTTTCTTATATTAATATTATATTTAGACAAAAGAGTAATATTGATGTTAGCTCCAAAAAACTGATCTCTGTATTACAGGCAAATAAAACAGAAGATGTCTTGCTTTCAGGATCCAAGGATCATCTGTTTCACTATTATCACATGAAAAAGACTTTTCAAACTACCGTGAGAAAGAACAAACATATAAAACTATTGCCCTTTAGAGAAAACAGAAGGGATGGTTGTTTGTTGGAACATGCTAATTGCTTGCAAAAGCTGTGGTACTTTGGGAAAGCATTAGAGCTCTGTTACAAAGGATACCACGTAGAGAGTATCATTCCAATTAAATCTAACTAGCTCAAAGCACACTAGAAGTCAATATATGAAGGTAAGAAATACACAGAACAGCAGGATGGAAGGACGGAATAGACAAAGAAAGGGGAGAAAAAGTAAAAGATTAAAAATGCAAGCCAAGTTAAAGAAAATACAAATCAAATGTCCTAAACAATTTTATCATCTTGCCATCTGAAGACTTTTTCCTTGTTAATGAGAGTAATATAGAACGACATCAATAGAAGAGCATATTCCCCTTAAGCATTACCATAGAAACTAATGAGCAAGAGAAAGAAACTCCAAGATTACTTGGTGCCTTAATACAAATAAAAGAGAAAAAAAAGAAAGGTGAACTTCTGAATACTGATATAATCTAGAGGTTTGCAATGCAACATCATGCTTTGGAAAACAGTTCTGTAGTATCTACAGCAAATATTATTCCAAAATTTAGCCAGAAATCTTTGTCAAAGGTTACTATCATTTCCCTGGTCTTTGCATCCAATTGCCAACCTCATGTGATTTCTTAGACATCCTGGGAGGTCAAATCACTACTGTCTGCTTCAGTTCCTCATTTCAGACACAGAAGATTCTCCCCTTTCTTGGGATATGGATTAATTATAGCCAGGCGAGATATTAAAGAAATTAAAAACATGAAAATAGCACTTAACAGGAACTCCACTTCAGAAAAGCATTATCCTTGCATTAGAATCAGTTCCCATCAGAAAGGCCAAGCTTGGGAAGATTCAGTCAGCTGGTAACAGACTAACTTTCAACTTTCTGTATCTGAAATGTGTGAAAACACGCTCTCCTACCCTATCCTGGCCCCTTCTAACAAATTATCTTCACAAAACTTTTGACTTCAGCAATTGCTGAAGTACAGTTATGTAGAGTTGTAGCATTTTTCTCCAGTGAGTATTTCCCAAGGTGAACGGTCTTCTTTCGGTTTCTAGTGGCCATAAAACTTTACATCAATATCTTTAGTAAGTCTTTAATAAATTCTTCCCTTTATATACAACACAAACAAACGTACATAAGTGGTGATTTGAAGAGTATATATAAAAGAATGACGAAAGAAAGTAAAAATAATGGTGAGTACTTCCTTAGTTCCTGTTCTGATTTATTTGGAATTGATTGTTACTGTAAAAATGAGCTGTATAATATGCCAGAATGGTCCGATTTCAGAAAAAAAAAATCTTGTTAGTAAATAATACCATTATGACACTCAGACCTCAAGGAAAAAATAGACAGAAGAGGAAATTATTTTCTTCATATTTCAAACTTCTACATTTAACCTCTTCCTGAAATTAAGCTACTGGCAAATTCAAGGGGTTAGAAAGATAATTTTCAGGATTGCCAAGGTAACATGGTGACAGCCAGTCCTGGACCACAGTAGAAAAAACAGAAGTGACACTGTTGCTCAGGATCTGTCCTCAGACTTTTAGCATAAATAAGGGGGTAAGGCAAGAGGTCAATCATTCTTACCAGGCAAAGATATTCCAGCAGGAACTGCTTGTGGAAGGTGGCCTAGTCTACGTCCCTAAAAATTTATAAATCAGGGCAGCATTCAATTCCCTACAAAGAAATTCCAAAAGAGGTTCAGTACAGAAAGGAAAGGTCTTCTGGAAGAAATTATGATGGTTGACAGAAACAGGACAGAAACGATAGGACTTTTTTGCAAAAAGTCATAGAACAGATAAGATTTAAATAAAAATATGATATTCACCAGTTCAAGCGTTACTGAAAATGTAGTGCCTATCCCTTGGCTCGGGATAAGGTGAATTATGAGGATTGCCTTCCTAATATTCTTAGTCAGTAACCTACTGACTTTTTTGAAGGAAGTCATTCCATTACAGCCTCAGTCACAAACAATTTAAATGTTCTTCTTTTTCCAAATTGAAATCAATGGCTGTGGAAAGCAAATTCCTTTTGTATTTTTTTCATATGTTTAATTAAGCATTTCTTTAAAGATCTGAATTAAAGCTTATCATTGTACTTTTAGACCTAACTTTTAAAGATATGTTTCATAAATAGCATATTTTAAAAGTAGGTAAATTAAGATTGAAATAACAAAACACAGCAATATAACTGCATTACTACATCCGTAAATATTTTGGTAAGTTTTACCAAAACTAGCAGCACGTAGCACCATTTGCATAAAAGTATACATATGAAGAAAAAAAAGTGGTGGAGGAAGAACTCAAAACCTGCTTGATGTAGCCAGGAAAATGGTTCAGAGACCATTTAAAATATTGGACTTTTTTTTCCTTTTTTTTTTTTTTTTTATGATATAGTGATTGGTAGAAGGATTTTGGCATGATTGCAAATATGATGATTTGTTTCAACATACATTTTTTCCCATATAAACACCTTTATACCTTTATTAGTGTGGAAGTGCCTAAAGGGGCCACCCTTGTTGAATGGCCTGGATAACACTACCTGTTGAGATGGGAATGTGAGTGGGAATACTGTGCCTGGGTTGAATACATAAAAGTGTCTGGGAGGGCATTTGCCAAAAACTGATCCTGTTGAAGAGGAAGATGACCCGACCGTCAGCTGGATGAAAGACCAGCCAGGGCATTACAAGGACACTCCTGAAACAAAGAAGAGGTCAGCTTGAAAAGAGTAGAAGAGAAGCATGACAGTTTGTAAGCAATAGGGAGAGACCTTGGAGTGGGAAAACAGGGCAGCAGGGAAACTCAGCTGGGCACTGCCCACGGCTGCCCACCAGTGTCATGACCTCTGCTGAGGACGGGCAGAGCAAGTACCGTGGCACGAGCACCGAGAGCGGCTGGCAACCAGCTATTTGTAGGTATTTATTAACATTTCATAATGTCTAGTCTTGTGGTTTATCTGTTGTACTACTGGTGTTGATCGTAAATGCATAGCTGACTGACTGCCAATTAATTGTGTGCTATTAGTAAATCAATAAAACACTTCAGTTCTGGTTTTCTGGTTTGGTTTAAACTATGTAAACAGAACAGTCTTTCCCCGCAATAATTAGTTGTTTAATTTTGTGGTGTTTCTACCATATTCAGACATTCTAATCAGAGATACCATTTGGCTAAACATTATATAAAGATGTGAAACAAGCATGGCTGATGTTTTTAATTTTTTTAGAGAGTTTCTTTTTCTTTTTTTCTTTTTTTTTTGCAACTTGGAAGGCAATGTTTTAGGAACATTAATGTGACCAATGCATTTAAGAGACATAGAAATTTCTCTTCTCCTTTCTTGCTTGGTGCTAGTCAGGTGAGTATTTATATGCATTTTATTTCATTTTTCATTTTTTAATTTATCAATGTTTTAAGCATATTAGTAACTGTATCTAAACTCAATGTATTTCTCAGAACCTGGCTTAACCTTCATTGTATTTAGAACTAAAATTATCACATACATTTCCTCAAGTATTCATTCTCAGTGATTATTCTAAGCTTTTTAACTGAGACAATAACTTAAATTAAGAACTAGCCTAGCTAAGACTTACACATACACGTTCAATTGTAAACTAAACAACTACAAGTCCATTTCATAAAAAAAGAAAAAGTGGAATCGTGTTTTATAGAACAGTTTTGGGAACCAAAAGCCCTTTTCACATTTTCTGGTAGAACAAATTGTAGCTATGACAAGAAATAGTGTTACTTTACATCATCTCATTTACCATTTGTTTCCATGTAAGTGTTTAATATATCAGGATTGCTGTAAGATGCCCTCATCAGGATTACTCCATTGTGCCAGACACACTAAAAACACACAGCTAACATGGCATCTGTCCTCAGGAGTTTCTAACTTAATTTCTCAGACGTAAACAGTCACTATCTGTAAGAAACAAGTAGTTAAAGCTATTATTTTGCAATCATAATTCAGAAATATTTTATGCAACTACATAAGCATTATTATCATCAATGGATCTTCCTTGACCTTATTCCCTCTCCCCCCCTTCCCCCAAATCAGGACTATTAAAACTAGGTAAATTTAATTACATACAATACTAGCTAAACACTGTATTATTTATTATTCAATTATTATTTCAAAAGCTTGAATTACAATTCTAAGTATCCATCCAATGTTCTGGACAACTTTCCTATAAATCATACACCACAGTGTGAAGCAATTGAGCCTAAATACATGTCCCATCTTGCACCTTCCTGCCTAGCTTTTATGCCTGTTAAATGATGATGCTAGTACTGTGTTACTCTCTAGAAAAGGATAAATTTTGTTTTCCAGGTTACAAATACCACAGAGCACATACCAGTGTTTCCAGGATAGAACTTGTCCTGCCTCTGTTGAGCAGAAGTGCTAAATTGTTCACTTACATATTTGCAAAATCTACCTCATATTTTCATATTTTTTTATTTAGATAAGGAAATAGAGTACATTCCAAGGTCTAATTGTGTGTATCGGTGGAAACTGTCCTCTCACACAGATAAAAATTAAGCTCTCTGTAAACTTTCTTTCTTGCATTCAAGAGAAATATAGGTGTGTATATTTTATGTTTTATAATTTTAACTGATAAACACTAGATTTTATCTTAGCCACCATATTAAAATAATATATTTTTTGTCTAGTGTGGATACATCATAAATACATTCAGTGTGATACAAAGTATCACACATACAAATTTTGTCCACATATGAAGTTTATAAGTCTAAAGAAAGAGAATAGAAATGTAAGATTGAGGAGAGGGAGCAAAGCAGATTTAAGAAATGGAAACAATTCTGCAACACTGCTTCATTGAGCAAATAACCGATTTGGGAGCACAAAAAAAGCTGAAATTTTTTTCTTGTAAACAGTGGTTAGCTCAGAAAATCGATAACTTTCCCCCATGAACAGCAAACATGAAGTAAATGCCTGTATGGTTATTTATTCCTCAATATTTAGTATAACGATCTGGACTATATATATGATGAAAAACATAACGATTTTGAGTTAATGTTGCAAAACATTGTGAATCAGCTTCCAAGGCACTGAGGCAGAAGGTGAAATTCTGTTTACAGCAGAAAAGGGTATTAACTGAAGATGAGTAAAGGGAGGATTGGTTCAAAATCTAAAGATAAGCCAAAACCCATAGCAAAATGTATCCACATATTTTTCTGATTGTGATTTGATTGTAAAATGGTAGAAGTGTAAGCAGCTGCTGCTCAACACATTAAGTTCAGTTTAGAAAATAAGCATCGCAAATAAGGGTGTTAAAAAGTAAAAATATAAGGGTTTTTTTACTGATAAGTATGGCTATTACTTGGCTATTTCAAAAGAGTTTGTTATAGCAGCTTCATGACAGCTGACAAAATGTTATACTGAAGCTGAGGAAATCACATCCAGATATGTGAGAATAAGGAAAGTGAAAAGACTGTGAGGCAGAGTAACTATTTTATCCAAGTATCCAACATGTATCCCTGATAACACCACAGCTGAACATAATACCAATGGAATAGATTTATTGCATACATCTGTCTTCTTATAATTAATTTTTGTTGTCACTTTCTATAAATGATGACACCAGAAAAAAATCTAAAAATTTTCAGTCTTTCAGTTAACTGGAACTACTAAGTGTGCCTTAAAATTAAGACATATGCTTTTGTGATATTGGAGTCTGTGGTAATATCGAGCTTTCATAGAACTGAGAATAGCTTTATTGGTAAGTTGCTTGGTGAAGTATTTTAGGGTCTTAATTATTGTAGTTAGATTACAATAGATTACTGAAGTAAATATGATCTAAACCAAGGTATCTAAAATGGAAGCAAAGAATGTGATTCATATGATCTAGTTTTTAATGGGCAAGGCACAAATATGTAAGTCTGATCTAGGAACCCTTTACAACAACCAAATAAGAACACAAGCATGCATAAAGGCACATTGAGTGTGTGTCTTCCTCAGACTTAGCTGTTTACCCAACTTTTAAATGCCTAAGTTAGAGCAGATAAAGTCCACCAGAAATTAGTCCAAAGAACATATTCTAAAATTTAAGAATTCAGAAGAAGGCAAAGTTTTAGGTAATGCAAAATTATTCAGGAAAAAATATTAAATATTAAACAAATGATGCTAAACAGTAGAAATCAGCCACTAGGAAGAAGTAATGCAAATACACTGAATCAGTGATGGAATTACTTTACAGAAATTCTTTCATCAAAAGCCAATAACAGTGTTCATAGTAGGATAATAATGGTAGAAACTAGAAATGAAACATTAATAGCCTGCATACGTAACCTTTGACTTCTCCTGCTACCCAAATCAAAGTTCATATTTATGTACTCTATTACCCATGTGTATTTTGTGGTCAGAGCAATATTGCTTTGATATTTTACAGTAAAGGATAAGCTTTCATCTGTGCTGTATAATCACAGAGTTACTCCTAATGATGTATTTACATAAAACATACTTCTAGCCTAATTTCAATAGTGAAGTCAAGCAAAACCCTCAGAAAACCCTTACAAACCCTTAAAAGTCATTTCTGCTGATGATGGTAATGAATGTTTTATAATGCAAAATTTAGATTTTTTTGATTGTCTGGCTTTCCAAAATTGAAATGAATATGTATATGCATTTCCATTTCATGCTGTGCTGTTCCTAGCCTAATTGCATTTCTACTTTAACTTGACTGCTATTTCTGCAGCTCTTTATTTAAAAAAAAAAAGTATGTATGTGTGTGTATATATATATACACACATATGCATAGATATTTGCTTTTCATATTAAAAGTTTTTGAAAAAAATGTAATTTAAATGAAAAGGAAGATGCTTTTGTCCTCCACTACTGCCAGTTTTAAAGAGAAAATTTAGTGGCTTCCATCAAACAAAATATCAGGATTTTATTGTATGTATAAAGAAATAAACATATAACTAATCTTTGCACAGATTTCTAAGTTTTCAAGTTGTGTTAGAGGGATTATTTCAGCTCCATAGAACATTTGTGATGAAGACATTCAATATAGATAGATCTTGGTAAGAAATCAGAATGCTGTAGATCTGCTAATGAGAGAAATTAAAAAGATTAGAGAGAGCGAGAATTCAGTGGTTCTAAAGAACTCTTTTGCTTCCTTGAGAGAATGTACATGTTTATAATATTTAATAAAAATTCAAAGTTCTTTGTACTATCTTATCAAGTTTTTATAGTTACAAAGCTCTTTCAAAACGAAAAGGCAAAAACTAAAACTTATCTTGTGACTCTTGATCTCAGAATGCACATTAGAAATCATAATGGTGAGACAACAGCTGTGTGAGGAGTATCATAGGAACTTGAAAAAGTAAAAGAATGGGGTAAGAAAGAAAAGAAATAAAGATCAGGATAAATATCAGAAAGAAAAGACTACAAAAGAGAGTATTTTTGAGAAATATCACTAACTTATTTTTAATGAATGCTACTATCCCTTTCTCTTCATCTGCCATGTCATTGCACTTCAAAGCAGAACAACTGTTTGTATATCTATTGTTTTACAGTTTGCTATGCATACAAGAACATCTGTTTGGAGTTCATTACTGCAGTATTTTACGGAAATAATTGTTTGGTTATTATTCAAAAAACTCAGCGGCTGTAATTTTTGCATTTGAAAATAATGTGAAGTGCCATATATAACTCTTTAAAACGATTAACTCCTTAGACCAGCAGTGAGCCAAACTCTATCCCTTATATTTCCTTAGACTGGGAAATAGTAAGATCCATTGTTTTAAAATGTAGCCTGTCATTCCAGAACTATCCATGGCTGCCAATGAAGCAAACAGTTTTGTTTCTTTCTTTCCTTCCCTCTTACCTTCCTTCTGAGATGAAAGTCAACGAAGTGGCCCATCCACAAAAAACAAACAAACAAACAAACAAAAAAACAACAGTGAGAGTTGAGTCCTCAATAAGCATTGAGGACTGAGCTTTTACAATTTCATTGAAGATATCGCAGAATAACTTAAACTAAGAAGATGTAACAGACATATCCCTCCCCAGTATGAAGCTGTAAAAGTTCATTGAAGTAAAAAGAACCAAGCTGGTTAAAACAGAATGAAAGTGACTTCTCATGTCTTCAATATGTACCCTGAATTAAAATAGTATAGCTGACCGGTATTTTGCCAGTGATCCAAAATGCAGGATACACAGGCACACACGCCCATATACACATGTGTGCACATATACATATATATACATGGCATATAAATGTAATATATGGTGATTTTGATGTTCTGGAGCTGGTATTCAGCTACATATGCATTCATTTTCTGGCACAGAAATAATCCTGGTTACTTTAATAAACTAAACAAACATCAGATGGGTGAAAATGTCAAGGCTCTGTGGTTTCATAAGATGAATTACTAGGAAACAGGCATTTCTGAGGTGACCATGAATTAAACCACTACTTTAAAAAAGAAAAGGGTAAAAATACTAACTGAGAAAAAGTTTTGTTATTTTTCTTTCTAAGAAAAAAAATCAAAGTGCAAAATAATTGTGTATTTAATTTAATAAATCAGCATTCATTTGAGACCTGGAGTTCATCCAATGGCCAGATTAATTCATTTTTCAGATTTAGAGGGTAGTTAGCCAAGAGAAATGTTCAATAATATTGGAATGAAAATATTATTTTTCTTTCTTATTACCTATACACCTCATTTTTAATTATTAGATAAATTATTTTTCCTGCTACAAAACTTCAGTGACTTCAGTTAGATGAGAATTTGTGCCTATTTTACAAACATTTATAAAACTTCCATCATTTAACACGCAGATTCACTTTATATAATTTAAAATGGACACTATTAACATGATCCGTACATATATATGCATATACATGGACCTATATTAACAAATTGATGTATTAGGTAACTACTGTATTGCACCTATTTCATAGAACTGACCCAATGCTGCTATATCTTCTATCTCTTAACAACAGTGCAAACAAACTTTCTTGCACACAGACATTCAGCGATTCAAAACCACCGGTCTTTAAGTAGTGGGTTAAATTATATTTGCTCATGTAAAACTGAACTGTTTCCTTAGTCATATCACTCAGTAAAGATTAATAAATAAGCAAAATTTTCATCATAATCATCATTTTTGAAGGCTCTATAAAGTTAAAGCATAAGCAAAACTCTTTTGTGTGTATTAAGAATAAAGGTTCCTCTCACTTGTCTTTAGACATCTAAAAGTTATGTATCTCAATAGCAAATCTTAAAGCAGCCCTTCCTATCCCAACCCATCATGTTAGAAACATATCATATGTTAGGATATGCATCTGATTCCTTCAGCTACAACATTAAAAGACCGAGTGACTATACTAGACTAGATATCTAGATGGTTAAATATTGCTGAATGAAGTATTTACCCAAATGCATTCTTTTCTCCAAAAGAGTTTATAACTGGGTATGTATACTAACTATGTTAGTAAATCCTGCTGCAGAGTAGCACCAGTAGGAATTATGCCCTGCCTGTGACATGCCATGACTAACCATGTGCAACTAGCTAGGGAAACTGCTCTCTTGAGAGTCCTCAGAGCTTCTCCGAAGCTAGCTCCAAATCAGACAGGCACAGCCAGCCGCTGCAAGGCTCAAGGTCAGGGAGGAGGCCCCTGCTTACAGCAATCCCTTCAGCCCAGCTCAGCCCCTCAGGCGCATCCTAGGAGAACCCTAAAATGTGTTAACCTGAGAGTAGTTTAACTTAGATAATGGAAAACTGTATTTTATCATTCAAAGTTTTAGTTTTATCTCTGTTTCTAAATTTAGCCACGTTAAGACTTTGATCCTGCAAACACTTGAGAGAGTTGTGTAGTTTTACTCTCATGAGTTATCTGATTAAAACCTCTGGGGTTCTTCTCAAAATAAAACAGCTGAATGCTTTGATTGTGTTGAATAAAGTATCTGTCATTTTAGGAGTTAAATTTGAAAAGCGGTCTTAAATATGTAATTGCATAATGGGTATAGATATATTGATAAATAAATTCTACATCAATTGATATGCATATAGAGATGAAGTTAAATTACACAGTTGATCTCTGAGCTGCTAAAGCTCATGGAACACAGTTAGATTCAATTCACAAATCATTGCTATAGCACCATACAGTAAATAAACAAAAGTTCATTTCATGGTATTTCAATTTTTATGATATTGTTTGAGACACAGTCTGTAGATTGCTATTACTTCTACTATAAAAATTGTAATATTACAGTGATGTCTGGTTGTGTGGATCTAGTTAAAGGTCTGTCAGTTTTTCCATTATAAACCTCTATTTTTAAGGGCTTTACAACTACATTACAAAACCTTACTCAGAGAAGCATGCTGTAAACAACTTTCACATACACACACGCACATACACACACAAACACACAGGGAAACACAGACATACTTAATGCACAAAGCTATGATTTTCAAAGGTAAATCTAAAATGAGAAGCAAAACTAAGGCAAAAGAACAATAAGCTGGATTTACGAGGAGGAATATGTTTTCAAAGTAACATTGAAAGTCTGGAAATTGGTAGTTAAACTCATGTCACAAAGAAGGACTAGAAAATTGAGATTTTTTTTGTCTTTTTTTCTTTATAGAACAGTATAGGAAACAGAACAAAACTTTAGTAGCAATGGTTGTGGTCTTAGACACCTTGAGGGAGGTTCTTCTTACTCATCGACTTTTCCCCTTTCTCCAACTTCATTAGGAAAGGGCTGCTTTGTTGATTTCTTCCACAGTATTTTTATGAATTTTCATAATTTCCTCCAGCTAGTCTTCCTGCATTCTTTGCTCTTGCACATACACAGTGAGGCAGAGTGGTTTTTTTCTTTTTTCTTTTTTAAAAAAGAAAGAATGACTGTGTAAAAACAGTAGATTTAGGAGTCAGAAACCAAAAATCCTTTGGGAATTCTGAATTTATTTTCCATAAAATGTAACTCTGAATGTAATATTATTTAAATTATTTTTAAGTAGAACAGCTAATCTTTTTGATTAAGATGAAGAAGAGACAAAGGGCTAGTTTAGAAATCTTTGTGACACAAACTGCTTTGAAATTAAAGTGCTGAAATAGTTTTTCAAGGTATAGTGTAAATACATTATAAAGAACAGCTTTTAAAGTAGAACAATGATGAGGAAACTGTCGGTCTTCAATAGGAATATTGGCATATGTAATGCTTATAATACCTAGCATCATCTTTTGACATAGAGATCATTTTCTAGCATATGGAAAGTGATAATCATATTCTTGCAGTACTATGCTTCAGAAAAAAATTATCGAATAGGAAATAACTTGTAATAAAACTATCAATGTTATATTATCTACATAATAAAACTACTTTTTGAATGTCAAACAATATCTGAGAAAATTGTTCAATATCTGGAGACCAAAGGGGTCTTTTAATTACTTCTGATAAATAAAATGTTCTCTGCTAAGACATAAGTTGCTATGAAACTACACCATAATACTATTAATATTACAACATGTTAAATTCAAAATGTTTTACAAATGTATTATGTTGAGAGGCTAGGAAAGAATTTCTTTGTGTTTTATATACACTTTTTCTTTCTATGACACAGTAAGAGGCCACTGTAATAAGCACTGGTGAGTCTCCAGAAGAGAACTGAGTCTGTCTATAATCACTACAAATTTAACAATGTATCAACAAATTTGACAAACTCCAGCGGAGACCTGATAAAATGCCCAGGGGTCTAGAAGGCATGACCTGAGTCGAAATTTTGAAAATATAGGTTCAGTTTTGAAAAGAGAAAATTGAAAGCGGATGAGCTATTTCTTAAAATAAATGAATTACACTGGCTTAAAAAGAGTTTTCTATGTGTGCTGTAGAAGGGCTAAGAAATAATGAACTTACATTGCAAACAGGGAAATTGATGTTCAGGCATCAGAGAGAAAAAAAATATATATATATGGCTGGCTGTAAGGCAGTTTAGTATTGAAAATGACTGTGAAAAGGATATGGTAGAATTTCCAATATTGGAGATTTTTAAATACAGATTAGGCCATGAAAGATTTAGTTATTTTTGTCCCTGCCATAGTCAGCGAATAGACAAAATCATCTCTTGAGGTCCATACATCTATTTTATCTTTCTATGGCTACATGCTTTCATTTGAGAAAAGTGTTCAATGAGAAGTACTGATCTAGAAGGTTTTACTTGATTTTTAGAATGACTTTGTTTCCTAAAGATCTTTAAATTCAGATAAAAAAAAATCCCAGTATATGCTAGGGAGTTGTTATTTACAGGGATCTAAAATGGTTAACAGCTATATTAATTTTAGTCACACACTATGTTCCTCTGTTTACATTTGTCCTATTGCTTTCCCGTCTTTATTGGTTTCCCTTGATTGCTTTGTCTGAGTTCTATTTTGAAAGTTTCCCAAGCAATATGATTAACCACAGAAGTAATCATTAAGTTTTGACTTCTCTTCAGAGACCATTTCCTGATCATTTTTCTCCCTTTGCATGCTGTCTTTTGTGATTAAGCTGTCTGATGTCATTAGCACAAGTTCTTAATTTATATTCTTTTAAAAATAAAGATAATCTAGGTAAACCAGAAAGAAGCTAAGTATAAAAAAAGTATATTATGAATGGAATCAAACTATTTTAGACTTGGAAATTTGTGTTATTTGCTATGAAAATGTATATTTTAATTTAGTTTACATTGAATGCCAAAGTAACAGCTTTTGTTTCAATATCAGGAGGCAAAGCTGTTTTCTTCTCATAATTCTTGAGTCCTTGTATTTATCCATCCAGATCACTAGTACAATGGAGCGGTGGATCTTGCACATGAGAAAACTCTAGGCTATGTTTTAAATACCATCTGAGTGCCTAGAGGTCTGAAGTAAGCTTTAAAAAAGAATGTTCAAGGGCAAATTTAGCTGTTCACTGATAATAAATGATCAGTAAATACTATGTCCACTATGTTTCTGTATACAATACTGTTTTAAAAAGGAAAAAAAGTAACGGTAACTGGAGAGAATAAATGATTTTTTTCTCGCTCTTGATGAGTTTCAAATCTGCGTCTGAACTAATGCATTCTAAAAAATCTGGGTTTTCTTTCTCATTACAGTCAAAGCCACAGCTTGGTTTTTAGTGCAATTAATAGAGGCAGCCAGCAGACGCAGCAGTTTGTGCTGCCATTCACACAGAAGGGTGCAAAGAAGGGGTCCTCGTCTCCATTCAGAGCAGCATACTAAAAGTTTAAAAGACAAAAATTTTCCAGGACTGTGTTTGTAAATGCTATTTGATAAAGTAATTTTGCTTCATCTTTAGAGAAAAACCCTAGCTCTTGGATTTAAAGGGTTCATAATGTATGCATATTGGTTAGCACAGTAGCCCACACTTATTAACCTATAAATCAATATTGTGGTTTAGAAAAAAACAACTCACAGCTAGCGTCTAATGATAGCTATTTTCAGGAAGCTTCTTCAAAGGGTCTGACTGTGGCGGGCTTGTGTGAATTAAAGTATAAGAGAAAACCTAGTGCTTTATTTCTGACCCATTTCTTAATTTTTGTAACTCTTTTTTTTTTTGTTATGAGAAAAAGCTGGTGATGATTGAGATGGTACATGAAATTAAGTCTGCATTGCTTACTTGTTAAAAGGACTCCTTGAATCTTTCAGGCAAAGTGCAAGCTGCAATAAACCACACACTGGACTGTCTCATTGTTTCCAGCAGACTCAAAATGATGTTGTACGTTTTGTGCGTGTGAAAATATTGCTCACTTTTTTATATCAAAATATTTTAACGCATTAATGGACTGTTGACATATGCAGACACCTTTATCTTGGATAGATTACATCTATAATAACTCGCATGTCTCATTCGGTGGAGCCTTGTGATCAGGCATTAAAGTTCATGCTATAATCGTGAAAAGAACCATTCACTAGACATTAGGGAGCGGAGACAAAAACAAAACAAAACAAAACAAAAAAACGCGACAGGGGAGACATTAGAGCAGGGAGCTTAAAAAGCTAAGTACTCCACCCTCCACCTGGACAAGCAACTGAAGGCATATTTCCTTTGTAGAAATTTCTATTCTAGTATACTAATAAATAAATACCACACACAGCATTTTAGCACAAGAAAACATTCTGGACATATTTCAAAGAGATTAAGTCATTCTTTTGGGACCTTTCCTCTCCAAGATTGTTTAAGAATAAAGCATAAGAGAAAAAGCATTTATTTGTATATAGAACAACTTCCTTCAAAATCAGAGCCTTCATAGTAATGATCAAAGTTTCAGGATGTGGTTGACCAGTCCTACTTAAGTGATTACAAACTTTGCGAGGGATGTTGGTTCTGCAAATTGTGATTCATTCTGGGGATTTGTCCTGTTGTGATGTGCATGTGTTTTTCACTTGTTGGGCAATATTAATAGGCATGGCTGCAAGTTTCATTTGAAGCAGGTCTGTTTTTGCACAGCATATGTTCATAAAACATCCACCTGTTCATTAGCAGAAGATTTAAATATGTTTTGATACCTGTTTTCTGTTTAACAAGTAATTGAGTACACAATACTGATGCTGTGTCACGGTGGAGTGAATGGAATCCTGAATAAATTATATCATTGTCGTACTTGGCAACAGTGGCAATAGAGTTTATTAATGATTCAGCGATTGCCTTGACACCTGGACAGCTACTGAACAAAAAAACAAATGCAGCAATTTTTGAGAGATGCACTTACAGAGCAAGCTGTCTGACAAGACAGTGTTTTTCTCACAAGGCAGTGGTAGGTGCTGTGCTTGAACTCCTGCTGTCTTGAGGCTACACAGAAGATTCTTTTCTTCATACTGATTTTCTTTTCAATCAACTTTATAGATATATAAACACATGTAAAACATTAATTTGCATGTAATGTATCTTGTCTTTACAAGAAAGCCGTTTCCACATATCAGATCTTCCTGTTGTGATAGCAATTGGCCATGCATTTATTGCATACATATTTCACTGTTTTTCTTTATAACTGAAGGAAAAGATATATCTTTTGCATGGATTATGTTAACACTTCCTGCAAATGGGAATGCACAGCAGTGAAATCTTTGCTTCTGTTAGCTAAGTACAGCTGCCATGTCAAGTGGATGACAGACCTCTGTTGGTCTGTGGAAGCCAAAATGGTTCACTGTGACATAGTCTAAAGGTTCATTCACAATTGCTTTTTCAAGCTGTTCTCTGAACTGGAAGGCTGCAGAGAATCTATATTTTTTCACCTGTGGTTTGAAGAGGGAGTGTCCTCAAACTGTACTTTGAGGTTTCGTATCAGAAATTTTGTACGAATTGACTGCTGGAGGTTGTGTCAGAAGAATGAGAGCTTCAAAGGCGGTAACTGGAAAACTATAGGGGAGAGCTAAAACATGTCTCTACAATTTCTCTTAGCACAGGTCAGAAGAGTGACAGAAGATTAAATACAGATTCATGTGTCATTGTGTAGATAAAGCAATTTTAATAGTATCTTCTTTCACTAGAAAATTCCTCAAAGCAGAACACTATGATGATGTTTTCTTTACTGTGGCTATTTATTTCTGATTAAGATTTCCCTCTCCATTTGGAAACTGCAAGTAGTGTGTCTTATTGTGCCATTTCTCCTAATGTTTTCCTCCTAAGGTTACTGTTCAGTGGTGAGCTTATACACAGAATGAATAAAAGACATTCTCTAGTCAAATGCAGGGTTTGAACTTTATAGACAGCTCTTCTGACCTGCTATACAAAAATCAAACAAAACAGATCCAGCAACAAAAGCTACTTAAAAAAACATGACAAATTACTAGTCAAACATTGTGCTATCCTGTGAGTAGCAGCTAATACTTGAGTAGCAGCTAATACTTGATATTTGAAGGAGGAAAATGTGTAATGGATTTTTCTTGCTGTCAGTATTGAGCCCGAGTATTGAATTGAAGGGAGAAATGAGAAAATATCTCTTGACAACTTTACAATAAAAGTTTGGAAATATTTCAAAAATATTCTAACTATGTAAACTGTTACTTGATTTCTCTGGAGTCTGAGGAGTTTCAGCACTTCAACATATTTTGGCATTTGCGATTATGGGTAAAATATACTCAGGACCAAATGCAGTGACAGGTAGATCCAGCTCAGCACTCTTAGGGATTCCACTTTGTGATGACAGATATCTGCATCTCCTTTACTGAGATAACATCTGGCTTTCTTCTGAATTAAAAAGCATAAGTCAGAAGGCAGGCAAAGAAAATATGGTGCTCAGCGAGTTTATTAAACACAGTTTCAATAGTTACGAGTCTGCTATGTTGTTTTGCATCAACTGTAATTTATAGGCTAAAATTCTTTCTGTTTCTTTTGGTGATATTCTCAACATATGGATGGATTAATAGCTTAATTATGGTAGATGTATGGTAGACACTTCCTAATGCAGCCCAGGATGCCATTGGCCTTCACTGGCACATGGCTCACTACTGGCTTCTGGTCACCTCCTTGCCCACCAGGATGTCAAGTTCTTTTCTGCAAAGCTGGAAATCCCATAGGAGCAGTCTGAGCATGATTAAGATGGACATGGGTCTAAAATATGTTTCTTGTTTGTTTGACTTCTTGGGAACAGAATCTTCCTTTTCCAAATTAGAATAGATTTCCTAACCACAGATTACTAGTCATTTTAGGATGAGTTTACTGTATAGGTAATTATAAATATTTACAGAAGGAATTTAAATGATGGTTGTCTTCATCCTAGAAGACTCTAATCATTGAGTTACCAATCCTTTATCTGTCCTTCAGCACTGATCATCCATGGAGTGAGATAAAATATGCCACAGAAATTCCATGCTTTTGCTTTCTGTTCTCACACTAGAAATGATCCTCTGATAACCACTGTCCTGAAGTACCTTCTAGGCCAACAGTGTATTTATCATACTTTATCTTTTAGATACATTAATATTTTGTTAAGGACATTCCATGGTTCCCTTGGGAATCCAGCCTTTGAATAAGTATGCTCTGCTTTCAATACAAGATGGGAATATCCAGCAACTTTATGAGCTGTTCCACTGATTCGACTGAGACAGTGACCCTGGCAGGTTTGCAGAGCTCAAAAGCTGGGCTAATCTGAGTGCTGTCTATTTCCTCTTCTGATTTCAATGGAGAAAATGAGAAAGAAATATTACAGTTGAAGTGTGTCTTACATTTTCTTTCTTACATTCTCCTCAGGAGAAAACTGTACACTGATGCAATGGTCAGAAGGGTTCTTTGTCACTGTTGCTTACAATGTATATATAATATACATATTTCTACTTATCAAACAAACAAACAACAACAACAAAAACTCAAATATATAACCTTTGCATTGGAACAAAAGATGGCATGGTTTGAAATGGCAAGTATTTCCTGTGGAAGTTAGTTCCAAAGACTTTGGTTGTCTCTCCTTCCTTGAGAAGTCTTCCCCTCAAACTTTCTATAATTATCAAATATATAAATAGATAAACTTTGCTATCTATTCCTGCAACCCCATCATCTATCCAGAGCTATGTAGAGTTGATAAACCCAGTCTTGAAAGTTACATTTAAGCACAATTTTTGTGGTGTGTACTCTATCATGCCTCAAAGCTACAAAATTAGCCAAATATAGATCTGTTCTCTCCCATTCAGTAGGGGTGAGTAAAGTTCTTAAGGAAAAAAAAAAATTATATATATATATATATATATATATATATATATATATATATTTGTGGTAAGAAAACAGAGTTGTACTTATGTTGTTACTCTACTCATGCTGAAAGTTAAAGAAAACACATTCTACATTATACTACATATATGCATATGTATCTATTTTCAGCAGTTTTAATGTTAAATAAAGAATGGACAGAGCCAGATAACAGTGAAGGAAAAATGGTACCCTTTTCAACACTTTTGTAATGAACTTTTGAAAACAAATGTATCGAAAAGACAAAATTTGTGTGAAGAAAAAACTAGAAACTTCCAAACTCCTGAATCATGCAGGTTTTGTTACAAATAAAATAGTTTATTTTATCTTCCAGTATACCCAACCTCAGCGTCACTTTATACTTTAATTTCAGAAGCGTTTCAAGAAAGGTATCCAATTCCTACTTAATGACTTATAAAATTCAAAAAGGAGGTGTATTAGACTACTCTGTTAAATTCTTAAGTACTTTTCCTGTCAACTTTTAAATAAATCCCATGTAAAATATATCCTATTGTCATAAAAACTAAAAAGACCTATATTTCCTATACAAAAAAGAATTTAAAAAAATCAAAAAGCTAACAGATAGCCAAACTAATGCCAAATATATTTCACTTGCACTCTCTGCTAAGGGGGGGGAAGTACAAAACACCTGAAATGAGCATGGTTGTAAAATAACTGCTCATGAAATCTTAAACTCTAAGAATGCTTTAGGACTACTGAAGCACATAATGTTATTTTCAACTCTTCTTTCTTGTTACTTTCAGTTAGCTACTTTGTAAGAATAAGAAGTTTCTTTGATAGTTGTTTTGCTTTAGCAGAACTAATTTGTGGCATGCTTTTTTGGCAGGAAAACTCATTTCTTAAGTTGGAATATTGTCTTGCATTTCACCTCCTTTAATTCAGTTATAATGAAGGACATTAGTAAGATTATCTTTTATGTATGGGAATGGATGCCACTAACAAGAGTTTATTTTATATGAGAGCAAATGATTTATAATCACGGTTCAGAAGTCAGTTCGATTTAGAAAGTTAATGACAACAAGTTTTGTCTGTTTTTTTTGGAAAAAGTAACAACTACATTTTTGTAAAATCAGCTTGAAATGAATGTGCTGGTGACTGCAGTGTGACTAGCTGTAGTTAAGCAAGCAATTAAAAAAAATGATATTGGTGATAGAGACATTATCCTTGTACGTGTTTTGCTTTTGAAGAGATTAGATTTTGCAGATTTCAAATAATGAATTGTTTTGCAAATTATTCAAGAACAGTTGCTCTGGGAATCATTATTTACAGTAATGATTATTTCAATTATTAAGATATTTGACCAATAGCCAAAATTATAGGGTACTGCTGTTATCTATGTATATGTAGACAATATGTCTATGTATATCTACCTCTCACCATTGACATAAGTTGACCAGCACAGATTGGGAAGACATTTTTAGTAGCAACTTCCCACTACACATAATTTTGAATAATGAAAATTCTATGTAGTTTAATATGATTTAATAATGAACTAATTCAAAATTTTTAAATCAACTTATTTATTTTATATCTACGTCTATAATTAGAACTCATTAGTGTCCTTGCTTGCATTTTTTTTTCTTGTTAAAAATATATAGAGGTTCTGTCTGTTATTGATTAGTAATTTCTGTGTCTATAACACTGAATGTTCAAAGCGATGTTTAGTAGCTCTATCATCCTGAACAAGACCTACACAATTCTGTTGTGGTAGGGACAGAGTTCTCTTATGTTGGTATTTATTACTAGGTAATCTAGAAAGGTGAAAAATTATCAACTTATTAATTGCAGGAGCTCAAATAACAAACTATCAATACGAAAAAAATGAAGCATGGACCTGTTCTGTTTTGAAAAGAAAGATAAATGGAAAATATTTAAAAAGAATCCGTAAGGGGGAAAAACATGGGGCTTCTTAATGTCTTTTGGGTGGAGACTGGTTTAGCAAACTATAGTGCAGTCAATGCACTATTTAAATGGTGAAGAACAATGAAACAAGGAATGGTGGGCTAACAACACCTCCCTTCAAACCCGAATAATACTAAGTCGGATTTAAAAAAAAACACACACGCACACACACAGACACACACGCACACGCAGAAACAAAAGGAGGAAACAAGAATAAAAAGTAATGGGTAAGATTTGATTGAATAATCCAGTGTCTGTGAGGCCTGGGAGGATATTAGACAGCTACATATTCATATTAACTGTTTGCACCAGCTCAAAGCTGCCCAAGTAATTAGAGTTCAGGAATTTTGAACAATACCTTAAGAGTTTGTGCAATATTTAACTGAGAAGACTTTTTTAAAAAATTATTTATGAGCCAGAACTACCTCTGCATGCTAGTCTTTCTGCACCCATCTGACAATAAAAAGAGGTAGGAAAAGTTTTATGCACTTTATGGCCAATTTAGAACCCTTCTTATAGATCTGGTATTGCCTATTGCAATGTCCTTTCTGTGCACAGTGAAACAATCCAGACGAAGACCTCAGGATTTGCTGCAAAATGACTGGGCAATAATAAAACCAATTCAAATATGTATGAGAAAAAATATTTCCAAATATTTTTAAACAAGCTCTGCTTTTCCTTAGGAAGGAATTGAGAAACTTCAGCTAAAACAAAGTTTAGTTTGAATTAAGTAAATGTTACATTCTCTGACATGTTCAGGTTCTACCCGTACATATGTGAAAATTCAAAACTATATATTAGATCATTTTCATATGTATATGTGTGTTGTGTATATGTGTATTATGTAACTATGAACCCTGATAACACCTTTAAATCTTCTTGATCTAAAAAATATCAGGGCAGGTAACTTGTGCAACAAAATCAGATCAGCATATGCCTTTTACAACTAGTGATTTTGATTTTGATCTTTTTTTTTCCTCTAAGAATGTAATGAAGGTTGCGAAGATATAAGCAAGTGTATGTATCTCCTTGTTAGAAGATGATTCTTCAGGTCTGTAGCTTTTAGAAATTTGCATATACTGTTACCCAACAAAATGTCCAACTTAATAAATAAACATCATAAAGCATATGTTACACAGTTTTAGTTTTTCAGTGAATGACAAGATGAGAGCTAGTGAAGAAAACAATTGGTCATTTTCTTAAATATAAATGAGCAGATCATTTGTATACTTTAAAATCTGTTTTGAAGTTGTCTTAAATAAGAAGAAAATATATAAATTCTCTTTATAAAGAACAATGTGTGATGTTCCTGAAAAATCATGTGGTTACTTCTTCCCATCACAGAATCAGTGTGATCAAGAAGATTAAAAGAAACAGAAGATTAAAAGATATAGACACATGCATATAGTTTAATGTTCAGCTTGAAAACTGTGATCAGCCAACAAACTATATTGTCTCATATTCATAATAATCCAGTTAAAATGAAATATGCCTTTCAGATAGCTTTGGGGAACAATGGACTTCATCTGTGGTACACAGAGGAGGCAGACACCAGAAATTAAATATTTGTTCTTCAGTTGATTGCTATCAGCCACCCCTTGTGTATATTTAGTGATTATGAACTTGAATTTCCCAGGTTTGCTCAGCTGCCATTACTGTGCACTCCAAATAGAAGCATCTTTCCAGGATTTAATAATATCAGAAGTATAGATCAGAATCATCATCTTGGAGTGAATGTGAAAACTTACAGTAAATACTCTGGTCAATTAGCGTGACTTTGTGTTTTGAAATTGTAATGTCATTGAGCATCCATAAATCTTTAAAATATTCAAATTCAGGATAAGATGCTCCTCATAATTTCTCACACTGTATCTTATAATTTTCAAGCAATACATAAGTAACCTGTTTTATCATAAAGAGAATTAAATACCATTGAACAATAAACAAATGGGGGGAAAAAGAGTTTGATGGGATTGGAATATATTATTAAAATAACAAGAATTTATTATTATTATAGGAGTACTCCTTTTCAAGTAGACACAAACAAATTTTTAATAACCTTTCCTTTAGCAATAGGTTGTGACAGTATGGTCTATTGACCGTTGCTCAAAAGGTGGATGCATTTCTTTAATTTTAAAAATCTGAGATCAAGAGTATAAAATATGTTAATTTATAGGATCCTCCTGCAGCAAAGAAAGAGAGGCAGGCATGTGCAGAGGGTGACTTTCTCATCTTAAGTCAAGGGTTGTGAGAGAGAGATGATGAACTGCCAACTAAAAATTCTGATTCCTTATCCACTGACTACAGAGGAAATCTGGGTGATTTGCTAACACTAAATGCTCAAATTTTAGACCTCTGTATTTAGGGGAAGCGTTTTGCAAGTCACTAAAACAACACCTCTCTAGTCTTTGAAGTGTTGTGTAAATATGCCATAAATGACTGGCTACTCTTTCAGCACACAGCGACTGCAGTGTTTACCATAGGTTTCTTATCCACCCTGATACTTGCTTCATAGGCAAAGTAAAAGTACTGCAGTGAAGAAGACTTCCAAGAAAAATCCCTGGGGAAGCAGCAGGTTGAGTTAACAGTATCAAGTTATCAAGTTATCTCATCCTTCTTATTCTGATCATATCGAGTTATGACTTCTGTCTCCAAAGCCACTTCTAAAAATAATTGATGGTATGGTAGTTGTTGCAATTTTATAATAGTATATGAAATACATAAGATACCATATAATCATAATGAACACCAGTTTTGTCCATAATAATCTATTAACAGTCTGATAATACTTTCCAAAAGAACCAGAACATGAGACAGAATTAGAGGAAGCGTAGGTTTTAGGGAATATGATTATTGTGCATTGAAACACTGACTTCTGCCTGGTTTCTATACTAGGCAAATTTCATGGGTGAGACAGAGTTAATGATAGCTCAGAGTGGATCTGGATACCAGAGCTTCTTTAAGAACCAAAAAAATTAGAGCTTTCGCTCTACTCAGTTATTTCACATACTCAATCACTCCACCCCAGAGTGAAAGATGAATAGTTTTCTGTTTTTTGAGATTTCTTGCCTCTTAAATAGTACTGTAGTATCTATTTTTCTGTGCTTTGGAATCTATCCACTTTGCTTTTTGTTCTCTTATGACTATCCTCACAAAGTCAGACTGATTTTGAGATAAGACCACACTGACAGGAAGATCAGCCTTTGCAGTCCCTTTGCAGGGTTAAGTTCTTAATCTCTTTATATGTAATGAACACTGACCTATTTTTGCTTCAGACATATCTAAAAGTTGAAAGACTCACTTTTTCTCCTGAGTATAAATCAGTTTTCTACTGAGAACAATGCTTCCTAACAAGTTTTTCCATTCTTCATAGAACCAGACACTTCAATAACGGTGAGAAAAGAATCATGTTTTTTACAGTTTTCAAAGTTCCACTGATACCCATGAGTTAAAGTCTGGAAAAATCACACATAAGGAAAAAAAAAAAAAAAAAAGCTTAAAAGCTTATCTAATGTTTTAAACATAAAAATATTAAGATTAATACTTGAGCAATGCCTTGGATTAATTTTTACTTTATCCAGACTAGTTTACTGAACTTTGAGATTTAACTATCATACAAGCAGAATATAACTCTTTCTATATATATTTTAATATTTTTATATATTTCTTATGTATATAGTAACTTAACTTTTTTATAAGCTCATACTTAAAAATTAGTGCTAATATTTATTTTTGTCCCCAAAGGAAAATCAGACAGTAGATGGACTTTTACCTTTCAAGCAGAATCCCTGTGCATGTGAAGATCAGCCCTGGCAACTCCCTTGACACAGGGAGAAGTTTATGGGCTCTGAACATATCCTCCCTAAGGGTTTTGCTGATTGTTCAGGCCTCTTGCAAGAGGTGAGCCCAACATGAGGAGAAATGGATGAGTTTTTCTATTAAATATTTTTTTTTCAAATGAACTGGGTTCTGATAAAACTGATAATAGTTATGAATTTGGAAAGTATGGAAAAACAGTTGAAAAAGTTAGAAGGGACAATACCAAAGCACTTCATTGCCCTTATCTATTAGTTTCTTTCTTTCTAAGCCACACTTCACATTTAACAATTGAGGCAAATTTAAAGGCAAAAGGTTAAGCAAAAGTATTAAATTATCCTAAACCTTAAACACCCCTCGTTCTTCATGTTGAATAAAATGTTTCAGATGACCATAATAATTTTGAAGACTCTCTGCAGATTTTTTTTGTCTGAAGAAACAGAGCCATGTTTCTGAGTTTTGTATTTGGCAGTAATCAGAGGAGCCCTGCTCTGGAATTCGGTGGATTGAACTTGTTCTCCAAATACCTCATTTACTCGTATAAGAAAATGACCTGATTTGGCCAGGATTTGTTCCAAAATGAAAGGAAACCCCATACACACTGAGAGTTTCCCAAGCACTGATCTTATTAAATCAGGCCTGACTTTATATCCAGAAGAGGTTTGTAGCTGACTGTGATATTTCTCCTGACTGACAATCTAGCTATATTAAATTCCTCCCCTTAACACTTCCACTAAACTCTGTCCTACAACACTGCATAGTATTTTTGAAATGTTAGAAGAAAATTATTTATACTAAAAACATAACTAACCTGCAAAAAGATCCTGCTTCTTGAAAGTTAACTGAAAACCTGTGTTATAAATTACATTTTAATTCTACTCTCTTACTCTGCCTGAAAACCTAACACTGTACTGGACTGTAGGACAGAACAATCATACAGAGGAAGAGAAAGATTTCAGGCTCTCAGTATCATATTAAGCATGTTTAGGAAAGCTTAATTTTATTTTGTGAATTCAATGGAATTAGACTACACTTAAAATATATAAGAATTTCCCCTTCAATTATGCTTCTTTTTATCTCCTTTGTATCATTAGCTTAATGCTATCTCTTTTAACTTTTACAGCAACAAATTATACAGAGCAGTCTGTTTCACTGAGGATTTCCTCTCAAAGTTAGACATCTTCAGAATTTATGAGTAAATCAATTTTCTGCCAATTTGCCTTAATCTAATTCACCATAAATCAACAGCACTAAAGTGCTTAAAAACAAGAACTTGCATGTATCTATGAGATTAGTGTTCAATCTATGAGATAGATTAATGTTCAATTTTGTGTGTGCTATATATCACTTTTGTCATTGCTGAGGTGAAAAATGAGTAATCTATGGTGTCTAGTTAGTTTTTAACTTACTATTCAAGTAGGCCTTTTAGCTAAATATCCCATTGTACCCAATTTTTAATTAATTTATACAGGTTTTATGATCTAGGTCACAACAGTGTCACTGAACACCCAGACTCTGTTTGCAATCAATCTAGACTAAGTTTTTCTTTGCAATAATTGACCTTTTCTTTCTATGCAGACCATATTAGTCTCTAAGGATCCACCTTTTTATTGTATTACAATTGGGATATATTTTAAAAGCAATCAAGCAATAATTTTTGTTCATTCTGGAATCCCATTTTTGTGTTCTGGAAAATCAATGGCAGTATTGAGTGAAAACAGTAGATAAAATAACTTACTGTTTATCTTTTAGTTGATAGAATAAGGAAGCTTTCAGAGTGGGTCTAGCTCCATCTAGTCACATACTCTTTCCTAACCAGAAACTACTATGCTAAACTTGCTACAGACCCAGTACAAGGCACACAATTACATTCTTTCTGGAGGAAAAGGGTTTATACAATGACATAATTAACTTTTTAAGTCATTTTTTCCCATTCCTTAAAAACACAATATTTCATATCTTCAATATTTGCCTTTAATACTGCAGTATATGCCTTTGCCTTCATCATTTGTTTCAATGGAAAAGATCTTATAGCTATTCAGCTGTTGCCTGTTGATGCTTGTTGCAGAGTAGAAAATCTATGGATCTGACACATTCATTTGAAATTGAAATTTAGCCTAGACTGAATAAATCTGAGGCATCCAAATATATATACAATAATATAGAGCAGGAACACAAAACCAGGATTTGCTAATAACTAAGGTTACAGGTGGGATTAACTTCATAACTTTTGTGAAGAAAAAGAAATGGAAAACAGTGCACTTCTGAAATCTGCCTTTATTTTAATTTAATTGCAGCTAGAAATTACCATGAGTTTGCATGCAACAAAAATGCAAAACTAAAAATAAGCAAGCAAATAGACAGAGTACAAGCTTGAAAATGTAATGTGAGAAGAGATAGGTTCAAGTTGCCCCTCCAATATGGAAGAACAGAACTTGATTCTGGAACTTCCAATGCCACAGCAATACGCTTGATATTGGGGCAGTCCCATAGTTCTACAACTTAAATTGAAAGACTAACGTCCTCCCTCCTTTTTCTAGGAGAAGTCCAATAAAAGTGCCCGTGTGATCTAGCACTGATGAACCCCTGGAAACCGCAAAGCTTTCAGAAAATAATTCTAATAGCCAGAACACAAACTGGTGAGATTTTAGGAATCTATCCAGGGTAAATGAAGGGCTTGGCACAGTAGGATGATTGGAGATTAACCTAAATAGGACAGGTAACAGCAACAAATCTCAAAATAAAAAATGAAAATTTTATTAATTGAAAATGAATTGTATACACGATAAATGAGCAAAGGAACTTGCTATCAAAGTCTGTAACTTAGACTGAAGCATGACAGGTCACAAAAGAGGATTAGATATTTGAAAATGAAACATCCTCATTTATTTGGAATGGATGGAACAAAGATTGATAAGGCATATGTTCCATAATATGGTAGATGCAAAGTAAAAAGATTAGAATGAAATACCATTGTTGATAGGGCACTGCATAAGAATGACTGTAAAACAGAGTTTCAGACTACGACAGTGGACAGCTACCATATTTTTTGTCATTTGTTATTTATTCATAAAAACTTTTACATTTGTGTTTGGAGGAGGCCAATTATCAAATAATATCTGAAATCAAACTGTGGGAAAGTAATGAGATTTCTTCCCTCCATCCCTTTACCTCAGAAATTGCTCAAAGCAGTTAGTCATTTTATTCTGGCAACTCTGCACCCCTGAAATGTTGGTTGCAATGCAATTTAGGGAAGAATATATATTTCTCATATATGACCTTTTTAATTGAAATGAATATATAATAAGCATCACTGTATTACCTATATATCTATCAGGGCTCAGGTTTTATGGCTGTAGCAGTTTATTGTCTGTGATCCAATATTGATTTAGAATCTGGTTCACTGCCCTGATTGTAATATGAATCTAATTGCTCTTCATCTTCATATAAGCCTAAGATTTTGAATCATGCATTGTAAATGAATGATTTTGGTAGTAATTAAGTGCGTCCATAATTTTTCTTCAATAGCCTTTTGTAATCTTGTTATTAAAAAGAAGAAGAAAAAACTTTAACATTCTCAGAGCTCTGCAGGTATTTCCTCCTGCTCCTAATTTTACAAGGGTCTCACAGAAAACTTGGAGAAAGTCACTGTTTGTGCACTAATGCTTAGCTGAAAGAGTTCTAAACAGGATTCTAAAAAGATTAAGCAGCAAGTGAGAAAACCACTTGTTTTTCATATGACTGTGCTATACAGTACAGCAAAAGCTGCCTGAAACAGACAGTACAGTGTAAATGCGATGCAAAACTCATTTATATTTTTCTGGTTGCCCAGGTCACATGAGCTAAAAGCTGTCAACAGCATGATGGATCTGGCTTAGTTCTGGGGTAAGAAATAACAGCTGCTGGAAAGGTGAAGGGGTTGGGAGGACAAGAGACCGTAAAGAATTATTGTTCTTTGATCACATTTGTGATTTGCTAGCCTAGTACCCTGCCTTCAATAGGAATTAATTTCATATCTTCAAAAGGTAGTTATAAGACATTTTCAAATTGGCAATTATGCAATTGTCTGAAAATCTTCTGAATTCATCTTTATACTTTATAATAGAAAGATATATGTTTTCATTTTACACTGTCCTTTTTTTCCCCTAAGCTTACTTCGAATAACTAATATTATGAGGAAAGGATCTATGTATACCTTCTTTTTTAGTGAGATCCCAAATCCTTTTCAACCGCTGATTACCTCAGTTTCATTAATTTTTGTAACCATGCAAATCAGCTCTTCTCTGTATGTTAACATAATTTTCTAAATTGATTTTAAATGCCTTTTTTGATTTTAAGAGAGTGACTCCTCATCCTTGCATCCTGACAAGGCTTCCTGCTTCCCTCTGGTTATCATTACTTAATAAGTTTTCAGGTTTTTTTCTCAACTCTGCTACTGGATTTCTTGGGAAAACTATATTTTCACTATATATGTCACTGTACATAAAATAGCAATAACAATTCTAATCTCTTTTGTAAAGTGTTTTGCAATACCGGGATGACTGCTGCTGTATGAAAACATACAGAAACCATGATGAAAACAGTCTATGTGACATTATAATAAAATATACAGACATATATAAATCACTGGTTAATCTGTGACACATTTGTACAGTGAACAAGGCTATAATGAAACAGCTGAATGGTTTGCTCTTGGTCAGTCTCAGGCGAGCTCAGTTCAGCTCATTCTCTAATGAGCAAATGTCCACGTTCACCTCATGATAACTTCAGCTCAGAAACTCAGATCACCCTGTCTCATATTGGTACTCTTCAATCTCAAAATGTTGTCTCATATCCACATGTCCCTTTTTCTTCCCGACAGCTACAAGCCACAAGTATCTATGAATAAAGCACAGGGGAACAGAAAGTTTTTATCTCATGCTCTAAGCTAGACTAATGCTCTCCTTTTTTACTAGTATGTTAGATATTATGTTATGTTTACTAGTATGGTAGACATACTTTTATGCTGTTGCAGACAACAGAACCAGCCTGGACAGCTGAACAGAAACATTGCAACTGTTTTAATATGTTGTAGCCTGAGAAACAGGAGAAAAGATAAAAAAAGGTCTTCCTGTTATTTTTGTTTTGTTTTTGTTTTTAATCTCTGACCTCTATGCTCACTCCTAAAAACACATAAGTGACAATTTTAGACAGAAACAACTTCCCCATCACTTAGGGGTTCTTCACACCACAATGCATGCCCACACCGTTCTCAGTTAGAATGTCTCCTTTAGAGACTGAACTATGACCTTCTGTCTATGTTTTCGTGCTCTGGTGGAAGTTGGCCCATTCTAACCAGAAACATACCTTAACATATACAAAGCCTTGTTCAGCTTTTTACAGGTTATGGGTTTCTGATGCAATGTTTCCAATTGATTTTCTTCTAAATTCTTACAGTAGACAGAAGAATTTCTGGAAGTTTCTGAACAAGAATCCACACTAAATGGATATAGGAAAATCTTGGGCAGACATTTGTACTACCAAGAAGAGAAGTACTTTAAAGAAGTCTGCATAAAGAAAACAAAAAGAACTGATTACAAGCAAATCAACAGTAAAAATGACCAGCTTTCAGTAAAAAAGTTATTTCTGTTGTGAAATAAGACACTATGTCTAGAAACCGGAGAATTTCAGTTATTGCTTTAGAAAGGCAGATGTTAAATTCTTCACAGGAACATCCTACCAATGTTTCCATAAACAGGAGAACCATTAAAAGTGTTTTTGATAGCTGATGTTAAAGCAATCTGATCTGTTGAAAACTGAAGAAAAAAATACCCTGCAGTGTAATGACAGCTATCACTTGGGTTTTATATATATATATATATATAAATTGCCATGTCCATTGTAACTCAGGTCCTTTTGCTAAGGGATCTTAACATGTATTACCATATACAAATTATTACTTATAAATATTATAAAATACTTAGGAATAATATCTATCCTTTGTAAATTCACTATTTCCCTTCCAAAACTGAATGACTTTTCATATAGCCAATCCTGATTGGTCCAATTTTGTGTAATTACTATAAATTTAATAAAAGGAGCAAACAGACACCTCAGGTAGTATGTTATTTTCACCAGTACTTTTGTTTGTAATCCTTGATGCATCTTGATAGGTGAAAGCAAATGCCTCGCGAATCCCCAGACATAAAATAAGCTTAAACTGTGTAAACCACCTGGGAAGACACATGAAATATTTTCCACATACTATAAAGACTGAGTATTTTAAGACTGGGATTTTTCAAGTTTTATACGTTAAATAAGATAGCAACAATTTAACAGTAATTTGATTTACCATCCCCAAATGCTCTGCGTTAGATAACGATATGTAAAGTAACCTTTTTGGATATCTCCATTACAGCCCTCAGTTCTTCTGCCTGCATTGCACCTGAGAGCTGACTCATCATGCAGTCTCACTGAGTCTTTGCTATTTATTATGCCTGATATCACATAATCTAGCCAAAGCAGAGTAGACACGTCTGTGCTGCTCCAGAAGCAAAATACCAGCTGTTAGTTCCAAAAGTTCAGTCACAGGTTCAAAAACGAAATCGATTGCTGTGGCTTTTCCCTTGACTCATCTCTTGCTCCCATTCCACCTCTGCACTGCTGACTGATCAGTAGTGCCATGATAAATAAGTGTGTAAATGAAAATATCAATAGCTTCAATTTATTTCACACCTCCTCATGGTTCAAGCCAGGCTCCAACACAGAGCAAACCAAGCAGTGCTCTTGGCAAAGAAACCTTTTGCTCTCAAGGGCACACATCTTAATAACCCCGTATGATGGCATGAAATGAACTGCACCAAAATGCCTGGGGATTAAGGGATGCTCTCTCGTGGAAGAGGGAAACATTATTATTGACATTCTGTGGAGCTGAAGTTAGCCACAAGTAAACTCTGTTTTACCTTTGTTTAAATAAAAATTACTTTTGGGTCTCTAGCAGGCCAAAGACCTTGTCTTTGTCTATCTGTTAACTTCTCACTAAGATAAAAAGAAAAAATACAGACCGTCAGCTGCTTTATCTGTCTACCTACCTACCTGCTTACCTATTTTTGTCTTTGAGCAGTCTAGTGATGCAGATGAATCAGTCAGGGAAAGGAGTTTTATGTAGCCTTATTGCTTCATCTGGCCTTGGAGTCAGGCTCACAAGTGAGTTCATAATGAATTAATTAATACATTTCATAAATAAAATAATATCTATTTCATACCATGATCAAAATCTATTCAGTATTTCATGCATCTCTCCTTTAATTTACTGTCATCCAGCTTCTGCCAGTCTGATTTGCTCTGACGGTGTTCAAAGGCTTACCCTATTTTTACTATTTTTTGAACATGGTTGTAGATAAAATTCAGTTTGAATGAGAACCATATCTTATATGAATTCTGTAGCTTATAATTTCATGATATGTATTCTATTTTTCTTGCTGTTGTTAAAGGGATAGATATAGACTATGATCCTTCTATTTCTCTTTCTCCCCCCCACAACAGATAGCATGAAAATAGAAAGGAAGCATATAGAGCCCTCTGTGCAGACTTAGAAGCTTAATTCCTGCATCTTTGAAAGCTCTCCAAGTGACGATCAGTTGTATTTGAGATGCAGCAGGGAACTTCACTACTGATAGCTGAACACCTTCTTATCCTTTAGAATGTCAAATGTAATATATGTATTCTATGGCTGCTAGCGTCTGCCCAATATTACTGGCCTGTACAGATGAGCATAAAACTCCTCTGAAAGCTTACATAAATTTCATAGCTTTCTGATGTATCACCAAGAAATTCATCACTAGAATTACTATGTGATATTTATTGTTTTATTAATAGGAATTCAAAACATTATTAATAAAATAAATATACATACAGAAAAATCCACTGAGCTGCTTTAAGCAGGAATGTACAGAAATTAAGCAAGGGTTAATAAACATCATAGTCTGAATATGAGTGTGCAGTCCTATGCAATTATGCAACCCATACTTATCAAAGGGGACAGCATAGAATTCACAATATCAATTCATTTATACAAGTACAAATGGGTTATGTCATGAAAATTAGAATTCTTTAGTTAAAAACTTGTGAAAATCCAAACTAGTTGATAGATATTTGTTAAAAGTATGTGTTAAACAACAACTGCAAGAAATGGACTTTCCTGATAAAATGCTTTTTCCAAAACCACTGCAAAAGGACATTCTCACAAAAGAAAGAAAACACAAGCCGTTATTAGGACAAGTGAGGATAACTCTGGGGTGAATGACCAGTAACACTCATATTGATCTCAACTGAAAGCCCTTCCATTATTTTCCAAAATTTCACTTATTGATATAGAGGCTTTAAGCCAAACAAAAGTGCAGTGTCTAACTGCCACATGCACTCAAAGGGAGATAGAAACCTAACCTCTGGAGATACTTTTAAAAATTTTGCCCAGTTCTTACTGAAAATTAGTATAATGTAATAAGTGCAAAGTTAATAAGATATTTCTTAACATTTCTTAATTAAACAGATCCCTTTTGCATATCTATCATAGGTATTGGGAACCAAGAGAGTACCTACAGTATGTTCAGAAAAGGAAAATTTGTTGTTCTAACCTTATCAGATATCTGTTGGTTTGTACCCTAAAGCATGATGATTTATTCCTATTATCCTCAGTTTTCTGTAAGAAAAAAAATCTGTCTATGTGCATTTCGGTTAACCATTTTGACTGAAATTTTCAAAAAAAGACTAAGGGAGTTGAATTCAATCAGAGATGGGCATCTAATGCCTTTAGATCCTTTGAAAACCCCATTTTAAATGTCTAATCCTTTTGCTGAATATAACTCTTGACCTACTGATGTCCTGTGGCAAGAATTTTTCATACGTTCTTTTCCCCATCCTCTTTCTCAAAATAGTAGATCGTTTATATGTATATATAACATCCATCTGGTAGGAGAAAAGGATGAAAAAGAAAAGATTTCTATGGCAAAGGAAAAAAAGAAGTTCAGTTCCAAATATTTTCTAATTATATTGTATTAATGAACATTTTCTCTATCTAGTCATAAAAAGAAAAAAAAAAGAGACTATAAAGGAAAAGTTATGTATGTTTTGCTCCTTCTTATTAAGTTTATGGATATAAGATTACCATGGCAACCACTTTGCTTTTGCATAAGGTGTGATAGATCTGAACGTAACAGAAAGTAGATGACAACAGCCAAAGCAATTGTCAGGTATTCAGGTGACAGTGTCTCATTTGGAAACAGTTACTGTGTATAGTGCAGATACATCATTCATTTCCTCGACAAGAACTGCTGACAGGAGCACCCTGTCCTTGGACTGACAAACCAGAAGAGAATGCAGTTTCCTAGGTTTAAAGCTAAAATGACAGCATGTCTTTTTAATAAGCGCATTAAAGAACGCACGTTATTTAAGGCGTTTTGTGTGGGTGTATATATCAATACATAGGCACCAAAAAAAAAAAAAAAAGTGTCTTAGTGTCTTACTTTTAAAACCTGGGAGTACACTGGCATTTTAAAAATTGGCACGCCAAATTAGCTTCTGTTGTGACCTCGTTCATTCCTATTAGCTGGATATTAGACAAGAATCCCATGCCACCTTGACAAGGGCTTTTGTTTCTATTATGCTGTTATTGAATACTATACGAGTGATGGATGAGAATGGTGCATGTCTGAATAAGCAGGGGGAATCGCCCTAATGAATTATCTTCTGGATTCCAATAAGCCATGGATGACATGACTACCCATTCCATATTAACTGATGTGACCACTTCATTTCAACTACTTTTCATAGTAGCCATCATTCAGAAAGGCTGGTGTTTATGGCTCTCACAGGAGGAATATTTATCTGACAAACTATGTTAGAGGTACGAAACTTAATGGTAACAAAGCAGAGCCATAAGAATGTGCATATCAGTAAAACACAGCCCTGGGATCCTATTAAACTTCCAACTTTTCTTTACATTATGATTTATTTGTTTCTGTTGTATTTTTCCTTAGGTTAAATCAGCTCAGTGCAGCATCTTAACCATCACAGCCTATTAGATTTAGTCAGATACTCTAATTGGACTCATTCTTATTCTCACAAAGATTTTCTGGTCACCTTAATGCCATTTTAATACTGATGCTTATTTTGTTATATATGATGTGTCTGGGACTATAAACATGTTTTTTTCTTTTTTTTTTTTTTTGTTTTTTTTTAAATCATGTTTGTTTACAAGCAATTTATTCAGCAGACACGTTTTATTTCCTGTGATCTAAGTCTATCTTTCACTGTGTGCTTGCAGTCTGTTTTTCAATATGCTGTCCCTGTTTGCACATTTCCCTCTTTGTTGACAATTAACTCCGTTGTCAACAAAGTGAAATAGTTTTTTTGACATAAATTATTTACCAATCTCGGTTAAACCCAAAATAACCACTCATGGCTTGTCAACATTGTATGTGGTTTACTACAAGACAATTATTTGAGAAACATTGTAGAACAACAAATCATTTTTAGAAATGGAACACAAATGGATTTTAAATAGGAGGAGGATAAGGCAAAGATTCGAGGAGTGATTTGTGTGTTTATGGAACAGTTGGAAATGATAAGAATGATTTGCCAGTGCTCCTTAGATTAAATACGCATATATCCATTTAATGATCTTTAGATTCTAGGTCTCACAGGAGTCTCTTGTGAGACATCGCTGAGCTAAACTGTCTCAAGGCAGTGCTGGTACTCCAGCTAAAGGAAGTTGCTGAAGTTGGAAGTCAAATGCACAGCTGACATAAGATGGCACAAATTCATTGACTTCAACAGGACTTCACCCTTCATACTGACTGATCTTTAGTGCTTTGTACCTCTGAAGAGTTTGTGATATTCTGGAAACAAAGAAATGCAATATTCAGTTCTCTTGTACAGTCGTCATGTCTTTATTGGGAAAGTTTGATAGACCACACATAACAGGAATGAAGTCAAGAGATCCTTATAGACATTATTTTAAAATCATTCCAAGAAGTATAAGTTTTAGTGTAAGCTTTTCAGAAGATCCTAGAAATATTCTATAGTAGGAATTCTGTTCTCTGTGTGGTCAACAAGATGATAAAAATGCAAAGTTAAGGTTTTCTTCTGAATTCTACAGGATCCCTTTCCATAAGAACATTGTGGTACCTTAATGTTACTTCACAGAAGGGCTGAGGTTGGAAGGGACCTTCAGAGATCATCTAGTGCAATTCCCGTGCTCAAGCAGGGTCAGCTAGAGCAGGCCGCCCAGGACGGTGAATGCCATTATAGACATACCATACCTAGACATACCATTTAAGGAGCTACTGATAATTATAGCCAGGAATAATGATATCTCCCATCAGTGGGGAAAATAATCCTTGGGATCAGGGGAGGGAGTTCAATTTGTCTTCCTTTGTTCATGATTTTATTTTTACTACTTTTAATGTAGGGTAACAAGAGAAATAGATTTCATTAACGTGTTACTTTGCTTCTTGTTGTTGTTGTTGTTGTTGTTGTTGTTGTTCTGGGAGAAAAGATGTGCTGTTTATAGGTTGGTAGTTAATTTTTATGTTTCTATCTTGGATTGATCGCTGTCTGCTTTAAATCCAAATACATGTCAGACGTGTGGTAAACACGCAGTAATTGTGCTATATGTTTGAGCAGTGGGAGAGTTCATTCAGTGCACTCTTTTGGAAATTATCTGTGTATGAGCACCATCTTACTGGGTATAGCCTATTCTGAAATCACTTTTATTTCAAAAATTACATATTGGAAAACATATTTGAAAATTTTATTATTATTATTATTTTTTAATCTGACTCTCCCCAGCTGGTGTAAATTTGTACCTGGTAGCTCCTGGAGTTGGAAATGTCCTCACAGAACAGTCAAGACTGCAGAACTATTTGCTTAAGCATAATATGACCTTAAGCAAATATCGTGGACCAATAGGAAGAATTATACTGCTGATTGATTGGCAATCTTGGGATTTCTAATTAGACCCAAATTTTAAATCCTGGATCCATCCAGCTGAAGAAGCCCTTAGTGATATCACAAATAAGCATCAAATTGTAATGGAGATACAAATGTCTTTAGCTGAACTTGCCTTTTGAATGAGAGAGAAGCCAATGACTTTGTCAGTACTAGTTGAACTGTTCCAGAAGGTGAGGGCACAGTTATGATTTGGAGACAAAATGCAGTTATGAGGAGAAATAGCGAAGGTTTTGATATCTGCTGTTATGATGGTATTCTTACAAGAGCTTGCTGCTGGCTGACAAGTAGAGAAATCACTGAAGATTTAGGTTCTGTCTTGTCCTGGTGGATACCGCTGAATCATGGAAGGGCAACTGAAATGCTGTAACTGCTGGAGATGTGTGTTTGGAACAAAAAGAGGCTTAGAACTTGAGGGGAAAAAAAAAAAAAAGCAATATGATTTGCATGCCAAAAAGCAAGAACAGCAATGTTATCCAAATATAATGTGGACATTCCCTAGATACTTTTTGTGTTTGAGCCTCTTTTAACACCTACTTCTAGGACACATGCTTATTTCTAACTTCCTTCAACTTTGTATCCTCCGCTTCTTTAAAATGTTTGTTTACCAAGCCAAGCATTCTGTGAAAGTTATGTCATGCTCTATATGAGCCACACACTGTAAAATTATATTGCAACTGGCTGTGAAAATGCCAAAAATCGAATACTCGTTTCATTACAGATAAGCACCATTAAGATACTAGAATTCCCATACAAGAGAATTAATGTGTTGGAGGATGTATTGTGCAGCTCTTTGATATTCTCACAAAGCCCTTCCTACTTAGTAAGGTTTGCAGAACTATCGTAACATTGTAATAAACTATTACTAGGAGAATTTGCTATTTTTCCTGCCTCTGACTTCTGCCTTCTCCTCCTGCTGGAACTAGACAAAATAACTCCCTCAAAACCAGCTCACAACATAAAATGGAAAATTGACAAACTTTAAATTTTAGGGTTAAAAAACAGCTGACAGAGAACCACATTTTCTATTGACCTGGGAAGAGTTTATGCCTTGATATTGTTGAGATCAAAATGTTCAGTAATTATTCTCTAGTTATAATGTAAGTTCGGGTTTCTAGAGCTCTTAATATGTATACTGAATTCCATCAGAAACAAAACAGCAGTTTAAAAGTTGAAATTTGAGTCTCTACTCTGGAAGGTCATATTTGCTCATATTTTAGCCTTAACTAGAAGTGAGTATTGGCATTTGCTTAAAGGCAGATTTGTCCATTTTAAGTTTATTGATTTCAGCTTGCTGAGCATATGTTTCGTTATGACCTAAAAGAACCAGTAGAGGACAACAATACCAGATTATAGAAGGGCATGAGAAGCATGAGTGTATACAGAAACTTAAGTGCAGAGAATTTTTTGATTTAATGCAAGAAGAGTACTAAGAAAAACAATTAAATATTACAAATAAATGCCAAGAATGCTCTAAACTCTCTTTTTTATCAGTCATCAGATAAATTCACTTAGTTTTTGAAATTGTATTCTCTGTTTTGGTTATTGTTATTTAAATTTTTTCTTTTTAATTGAAGAAAATTAAATCTTACCACTAACAGTGATTTCTGCAATGCAGTGTTTTAAATAACCATACATTAATTGTTTGTTGTTTCACAACCCTGATGAGGTCAATAAAAATGCATGGAGGATGACATCATTTTCTATAGCACTTTGATGATACTGTAATATGAAATTGAAAGTATAGACCAGAATATATACTTTCCATCTTCTTCAATTTAGTCTTTACCAATATCAGCTGTTTCCAAAGAAATCTCCTGCAAAGCAAGCCTTAGATGTTCATCATTTAAGCTTTGCAGTTTGTAATATTTGAATTACAATAACAGACTTAGCTGTGTTAACTTCTTACTAAATCAAAATGTAGAATTCAAATCAGAAAAAATTGTTTATTTCTGTTATAGAAGAAAAATATTATTTGCCAGCTTAAGAACTAATAATGTGCCAAGAAAACAGAATTAGTGAAGCATTTAACTGAAAACTCTGTTAAATCAATGTCATTCCTCAAATCTAAGTTAAAAACGAAACACAGATACAGGGAAACTGTTTGCTGTGAGCCACAACATATTTCTGCAAGAAGTAGCAAAAGTGACTATGTTAAGACACGTATGTCTTTCTTCAGAGCAGCTAATATTTACGCTAATTTATGGGAAGCTAGATCAAGTCTGTCAATTCTCACCATAAGAAATCTCATAGTGAGATTAGGATTAATCTTAGTTGACTAAGGGGTGAAGAGGGACATTGCATGAGAACATAAATTTGTTTTTAATATGCCTGTGCCATGCAATTCCAGAATTGATACTTACTGAAGCTGACAGTCCAGCGCATGTGTTGACAATTTGACTTAAACTGTTTGTGTCATGAAAGCTAAAATCCTTGAGCAGTAGATGTGTTTTGAATACCCAAAATAAAAACAATACTGGGACACCTTCTCTTTTATTATAACATTCACCAGAAGAAGAAGACAGGGGGTCAAGGAATGTCACATTTTGCAACAGTTGACCATTTTGATGAAATGAGTGGGGGAGGAAGAAGAGTAGAAAAGAGTATAGTCTTTAAGTTAAGACACTAATTCAAAAGCAAACTTTCTCCTCTGAAAGTCTCTTCTCCTCCATACCTAATTTCCTTTGACTGCATGATCTTCTGTTTTCCTACTACCTTTGCTGCTGTATAGAAAAAAAAAAAAAGAGCAGCCCAGGGAAGAGATAACAATGGTGGTTTCCACTTATTTATCTTTTTTAAAACATGTGTTGCAAAAGATGTACAGGTCTCACTGAACCATGTCCCCCTCCTTAGCCCTGAGCATATGATCTCCTCATGGAGCTTCCAGCAAAGGAAGAGCCATTCTTGAAAGACATCAATTCCCCTTTTGCATTTGTCAAGACTTTCCCTTCCCTTTCCCCTTCCTCCTGAATCCCATTGGGATGGGAGCAAAAGTTCCAATTACAACATAGGGAAAAAAGCAGCAATTACCAGAATTTATCAAAAATGATAAGCTGTTTCTATTGAGTCATGGAGTAGTTACTCTCAGTGAAAATTTGGGAGAAAATGCAGTTATTGGTGGGGGGGAGGGAGAGCTGTGTGTTAATTTTGGGCTTTAAACTTGTCTAAACTTATTACTGTTCTGTTGTAGAAATTTAAGTATGGAAAAAAGCATCCATGTGAATGAGTTACAAACATTATCTTCTAAATTTTTGCATGTTTTATATTCATATGAATTAATTATTTTCAACATGCTCTGCAAGCTAATTCCAGAAACAAACCATTAGGGAAATCTAATGTTAATGTATGCATGTTAATAGACATATTTAATCAATTACTTGGTGAGTGTTTTATTACACATATAAGCTTGAAAACAAAATGTACTGAAGGCCCAAGCTGTTCTTAAATAACACTAAAAAAGTGCCACAAATGTAAATCTGTCTGCTTTTGGCTAGCTACATTTTTCTCTACTTTTTGTTTTATTTTATTCTACTTTTTTTCTAAACTAAGAGATCAAATTTCAGTTGAAAAGTGATTCATCAAATATGAGCTAGTCTGAATTTCTTTTTAGCAGTATAAGGTAATATAAAGCCAATATATTACAGAGAAAAAAGAAAACATAACTTTTCAGCAAAACTACTGTGCAACAGAAAATGGAAAGTTTGTCTTAGCATTTTTGGTTTCCAGGTACTTTTCTATTTTTTAGCTACTTTTTGAAAGTGCAGAATAAAGCAGATAGATACAGGATAGGAACAGAGTATACAAAGTAAGTCCATGTACTTTCATTTTTTCACTTTATCTATTCATGCCAGGAATGGTATTCTCAGTATAGTCAGAAGTATACTAAAAATTAACCATTATAAGTTTTCAAGCTTTGGATAGCCTCCACAATTTCCATAACCTGGCTGTATGCAATTTCAAAACATTTTATAGTTGAAGCAGAACAGATACATTGCTACTGTAAACACCATACCCACTGTCGACAGTTGCCTACAGTATGCCTACTATAAACTTGACATATCAGGAAGATGAAATTACGATTCTATCAGCAGTACTGATATAAATTTGGGAGAATAATGCATTTTTATAGCACAAAGCTCTAGGAAATTAATATAACCCCTGTAGAGTTTTGGAAAGTCTAGTTACACAGTGGTCAACCCTTAGAATGTTATTAAATAATTAAATAGATAAATAAAACCACAAGAGGAGAAGAAGAAGGCCTGAAACCAAAATAATGAAGAAAAAAACCCACATACAATAGACTATTATAAGAATTTTGTTATCATTAAAAAGAGTTTCTTATCCTGATTGCCTTTTTTTTTTTTTTTTTTTTTTTTTTTTTTTTTTTTGTCAATACTCCTGATATTTCAGGCTGGTAAGGAGAAACTCACAGAACTCCAGTTTTTCCATTCTATTCATCAGTGTAGGATTCTTCCAGTCAAAATAGAATTTACAGTAAAGATAGTTGCTCAAACAATTTTAATATTTGGACTGACATTTCATTATGATTCTTTTCTCCTTTATTCTCTGCTATAGTATGTTGTGTGTACCTCTGAGATTCTCTTGCTTTTCTTAACTACCAATCCCATTTTTTCTATGTAAAGTTATTTTTTACTTATCTGTTTTGTTTTTACAAGTTCAGTTATATCTATAATGAAGTAAAAAAGAATACAGTACATTCTCATTTCATTGTCAGTTTAATAGTAGGGATCAAAGTAACTATGATACTCATGTATGTGCATGGTATATAAAGCCTGTTTAAGTGTATATTAACTTGGAACATCCTGTATCTCTTTTCACACAATAGAACATATGCTCTAGTCCTATGTCCTTAGCATCTAATCTCTATTTTCCTCAGAATTTCCTGTATTAATCATACTATATTACATTTTATTTCAGCGAGAAACTACAATAGTCTCACTTATTGACACTGTTAACCAGCACTGTTAACCAGCTTCTTAGACACGAGATAAAGGATTTCCGCAGGATTTTTTTCTAATTCTGGCACTAGATGGCAGTAAAAGTGCAACTCTGAACGTTTCCAGGCAAAGTCAATAAACTCAAGGAGAACTCAGAGGCAGGAGAAAGGCTATCACTGTAAGACAGCTTGCCTTCAAAGGTTAGCCAGAAGCAGGATATGGAGTATCGTGCAGAATCACTACATAATGTTAAAAAAAAAATCCAATAGCTAAACAAAAATAGCATTAAAGAGAGCAGAGTAATGGCAAACTTTAAGTAATTTAAAATACCAGGAGAGACTGATTTCATATTGCTTTCTTAAATCTGCCAAAACAGCAGATCAGTGATCTGCAAAAGTAAGATGTAAAAGCAAGTGTCCTATCAGTGTGCCAACAATATGATTCATCTCTATAAAATGCTCTACAAAAGGATCAGGAGAGAAGCTAGCTGTACCAGATGCTTTAATTCATTACCAGCTGGGATTGTATTAAGTCTCTGAAATTAATGCTGTGAGGAATTGTATTCCATTACTTTTAAAGTGGGTCCATACACTCAATAAGAATGCACTGTTAAGAAAAGGAATAAGTTCTCTTTCTTTCTTTTCTTTTCTTTTTTTTTTTTTTTTTTTTTTTTTTTTTGAGATTGGAAAATTAGATCCCTTCTAGTAGAATGTTTGACATTCATTTCTGGGAGTTCAATATGTCAGTATACATTTACAGAGTCTACTTGCTTACTGCATCACTATAATAGTTTAGTGTTTGTAACTTTCAGGCTACTTTGTAAGCCTCTAAATCTATAATGGAAAAGAAAAAAAAATGAAGGTAGAATCATAAGAAGGAATTTATATTTAAGATCTTCCTGTGGGGACAGATCCAAAATATACATTGACAATATGCCAACGAGATCATTGGCAATAGTACTCAATTCAAATAACTTTGAATGAGAGGTTTAATGGCTCTCGTCTTGTTGCACATTGAATCAACTAAGGGAATTGGATTTAGAACTACAGACAAAAACTGATTCAGGCTTTTACAGCAGCTTTGTAATCATTATTTTTAGTGACCTAAGTGGCTGGTGCTATGCTGGTATACTTATCACAGAAAAGAGAAGCACATTTTCCACCTTCAGTCCTGTTCAAGATATATAAAATCTTTTAGAAGAAGTCATTACATTCTAAGGGCTAAAAAGCCCCAGGATGCAGATAACATCCAGCTAGGTGCACCATTCTCAGCGGATGAAGGTATGAAGAACGCCTTGATATCCCGCTGACTGTAAAAGTAAACCTATAGATAAAAATCAGTCAGCTCTAAATCAAACCCTAGTAGGAAAGAAGTGAAGCTTATAGGCAAAGAGAATTAAAGTCACTGTATAGTTTGGGGTTAGGGGTGTTTATTCTTATTCCATATGATTTCTTATTGTCATAGAAACTTGCTTCAGAAAAGTCCCATTTTTCATTATTTCAGTCAAAAGTTTCTTCTTTTAAAATAATGACAAAATTTTTATGATGCATTAATGCACTATAACGGTACATGACTTTGGATTTGAAAGAAACAAATATCTATAAAATAGAGTGTTGAAGCTTATAAGCATTGAACAAGTTAGGGACTAAACACAAGCAGATGCATGAAGATCTTACCAAAGGTCTTTGGATTTTCAGCTCAAAGGCAGACTGGATGCTTGTTGTCTCTTCCAAGAAAAAAAAGTTCCGCGTTCTACCAAATGTTAGAAAATGGCAGCTGTGATATCAGCATGCTCTTAAACACCTTGTCTGTCTTTGTCTTTTGCATCATTACTTTATGATACTGAATATATTGCCACACAAAAGTCCCTGTTCTAGCACATATTGATACATATATACATATGGTTTCCTTAAGGGAATACCTTAAGTAGGCAAATAGAATACCAGCTTTCTTTGCTTGCCTATCACCAAATTGATGTATGACCTTTAGATCCTACTGGATACACCCTCATTCCAGATGAAAAAACAACAATATTGGTGAAAATACCTTCTTTCATCTTCTTCCAGGCAGGAGAATGGAACCATTCATTTTTGAGAACAGAACTCAAGTGACTCATCCATCATCACCAGATTACTTCTATGTATTCTGTGTGGTGGAAGCTAAGCCGATATATGTGTGATAGAACCTCCTGGACAAGAAAGACTTTAGAGAAAAGTTTATTCTGAGTGTATAAATTCTTCCCTCCATTACAACGTTGCTTTAGGTTTTTTGGGTCTCACACACATAACAGTGTAAAATTCAATTCTTCTCACAAGGCAAAGGCTGCTCATTTATGTTCTACTGTGGCTACATAACAGTCTTACTGTAGTCTCATTGAAGGGTTTTATGAATAAATGCGCACCTGAACATAAACTGATGTGTGAATAGAAAATAATCCTTAGGGTTTGGGACATGTGCTACAGTAAGTTTATTTAGGAAATCTACTTTATTAATTGTTATTCTGTCTTAGTGGTATCTCACGTAGGAAATGTGCCAATAGCTTCCTCAGGCAGTAAAGGTAAAAATGAGTCTCCAAGCCTGATTCATCTTAGGTCCCTTTCTGCATGATTCTTTTGCCAAAGAAACCAAAATTCTCTTAACTGTCTCCAAAATCTTTTGTAAGCCTTCACTTTTCTTAGTTGAACTGTCCATTGTACAGTTTCCATGAGTGGTCCCCCTTCCTTTGTGTTCCATGTCTGCCTAGGCAAATCCATGTCACTTTTGGAAAAACTGTATTTCTCAAGCAGGTATTCATGAAAACTCAAGGCCTTAAGTTGCATCCAAGTATCCTAAACCTTAGTGTTTCATTCTCCAGGCATTGAGTGCATAGGCTTTTTGTGGCATTCAAGGCTCAATGTTTGGGAAGAATGACATTAGTTTTAATATATTATTGAGTGTTTCTTCCTGTATGTACGAAAATGGATTATTTCGACATGTTTAAAAGAGACATTATTTTCCAAAGAAACTTGGCATCTAGAAATAGTTCTGTTTGTTATTTTCCCTTGCACATACAGAATTCTTAAAAAATAACCTAGATAAAGCTTTCAGCTCATCATTTACAAAACTGGGAATTTTGTCCATACAGTACAGTTTGTTCGCAATGGAGTATCTGTAGTTTTCTTAGTTGCTGCTCCAGTAGTGAGTGAGATAATGAGTATAAATGGTGAGCTTCCTCCGATACAGCAGCACCGGTACCTTTTGATTACTAACCTCAAGCTTCAAACAATGTCTCTCAAAGTAGTCTTCTCCTCCTCTTCCTCCCCCTCCTCCTCCCCTGTCTTCTGGCTGTTGGTGATATTTCTTCTAAACCAGGATATCCTCGCTCCAGAGCTTTATATTATGGGTGTGCTGCTTTCTTTGCCTAGATTTACTGCAGCATAAGCATAAAAAAGTCTGTAATTAGAGAAGCACCCTTGGCCCCTCTCTGTGAAGAAGAAGCTGGAGGATTTTCATGGCACACTCCCTACAGTGAGATACAGTTGCTGTCACAGGAGATCACTCTCCATTAAATGTAGTTTACAAAAGCAAAGCAAACACAGATGACCCAAATGACTGCCATCCTTGTGTGCTCAATAAATTACTGGATTTACTGACTGGATTAACATAAGCCTGCAGGTACAGGAAAAGAAAGAAAAAACATTGAATCTCCCTGAAAATTTTACATTGCCAGAATTTTACATTTGAGCCCAGAATGCTCTCCAAAAGTCATGTTAGGATGACTATTAGCATCTCTAGAGAGAGAGAACCTTTTACTTGTTTCATCCTTTCCCACAGATAGTGGAATAGGGCATTTTTTTCTCTAGTAAGTCCTTTGTAAACATAGGATTTCGCAATAGCAGGTCATTCTCAATCTCTAGCAAATTTTGAATATCACATACAGCTTTTTATTTTATTCCTCTTTGAATTTTCACCTAAGCCTCTGCAAAGCCTATGTTAACTGTTCTAAAAGCACTGCTGGAGTGTTTATCCCCTACCTGTGGATAACTATAAACACAATCATTCATTATTTAGGCAAAAAAATAAAGTTATCTGTATTTATTTGCAAGTTATATTGTGGAAGAATATTGTTTGGTTGATATATCTTTGCAAGCAGGATTTTCCTACTTCAAAAATAGTGCAGATAAAAGCAAAGTATAATGGACAAATGGTATAATATTTATTTGAACTTGTATATTCTTCCAGAAAACTACTAATTATTATGTTCCAAACAAATGAAGTAACATTTATCTGAACAAATTTTAGCACTATGAAATTGAAAACATTTTCAATAAAGTACCTTCCACAACACAGATTTTCACATGTATTACAGATCTACTTTGACAGAACTATGATCTGCCACTATGTGCTAAGGCTTTATTCTAAGCTTTTCTAGGGCAAGATATTTTGCAGGCTACAGTAGACCAAATTATACCAAATACCTCTGTGCATGTTATGTCTAGATCATTCAGAAAGCAATCCATCAAGAATGTAATAAAAAATAAGCAGGTAATACAGACAGTGTGCTCAGATGTCTCAAACTTCAGACTATTTTTTAATGTGAATATTAAACCTGATTTCTTTTTTACATTTTGAAATGCTAAGGTGTAGTCTTTTTCTCATCAGTACCAATATTGAAATGCCTCTAGTTCTTGGTCTAACTGCACTGACAAGGCCAAAATGGTCTTTAAGAACATGTAAGTATAAAGACATTACTATAATAAGTCAAAGCTGTGTCTATTCAGTTCATCTTCAATAGTCAGCATTGAATATGACAGAAAAAAAGATACTGAAATCTCTACTGAAAAATCTGCCTACAGGTAAAATTTCTTCTGAATCCTTATTAGATAGTGCCTACGTTATATATGAAAGCATGAAGATTTATAGCCCTCACTCTTTAAACGAACTATTGTAACTTGACTCCTACTTAATTCTTCGCCTTGCTTATTTCTTAGGTCAGTAAGTTCAATGGGTTTATTATTCACTGAGTAGAACTTTTTTTCCTTTTATTATTTTTAGACTTTTTAAATAAAAAATGAAAATGTTGCTACGAATCCTCATTTCCTCCACTCTGAGACTTCCTCAGATTTATACTAATATGGTTATTAGCTAATTGTACAGTAATAAAATTTTCTGGTCCAAAACTAAATTTCAGAAATTTCAGAACTGTCTCTAATGAACAATGAAATATATTTTTTTCTACAAACTACCTTATTAAATTTAAGATACTAAAAAATGTTAGGTGACAACCTATCATGATAGGTTCCAGTAGGAAGAGCTGGGATATTATCATGCAATCTCTCTAGGTTTCTAAGATCAAAATTAGAACTGGAAATATTCCCTGCTTCACTGCTTCAGGGACTAGTAGGGACAGGTGAGTTTTCACATAGTTAAAACCACAACCAAACTCCACTGTAAGCTTAATATTTAGCCTGTCTTTAGGATTTTCAAAAGAAGTTGGCATAACAATCATCATAGTTCTTACACCAGCTAAATTTGCAAATTGTTCTTAAGTTACAGAATATTAAACATCTACTGGTGATTTGAGTGCTGTCATATACGTGTCTAGATATATAGTTTCTCTCTAATAACTCCAACATTATTTTAGCCCCTTTAAATTTCTATGTAAGAAATCCTATAGAAACTTATACTTAAGCTGTGCCTGAAGAGAGTAGGTTGTATGTTAATAGTAATATACTCCACTCTTTATCCATGTGTGAATGTGTATGTTTTTATCACTCTCTAACTCAAGTGATTAGGCAACGGTCACAAATCCTTCTGTTAAAGAAAGATTGAAGCATGTCTTTTTTGCAAATGATTTCATCAAAAAAAGATTCCTTTCACATATTACAAAGAATAAAAACAGCAGATAACTTCCCCAGTTAAGTTCAGTGCCAGGTTCTACTTTTTATCATCTGTCCTAGACCAAGTCATCACTGTCTTTGTCTCTATGACAAGTACATCACTTTTGAACTCTCCGAGGTTCCCTGGTCTCTGATATTTCAAAGAAGACAAATGCCAGTCAAGCACTGCTGCTGAACATTTAGCCTACCCAGTGCTTGTCTAGGACAGAAGCCACTCTTTTCAGTAGCCACTAAGGGATTATGTAAATAATTTTATTTTTATTAATTTTTGAGAATTTAGAATATGCTTATTCCACAACCAAATAGATTAACAATACATTGTTTCTGTGTATATTCCTCTGTTGTCTTCTCCCTAATATTTAGGCAAGTCGTTTGTACTTTCTATACAAAAATGAAATCTTAGTCACTACAATAAGGGAAATTAAGGAAAAAAGGGATAGACAAATCAGTGCAAGACACAAAATTCAATCCAAGCTTCTAGAGCCTCCATAGCTCTGTATATGGTGAAGTGGAAGGGAAAAAACAACAACGAAAATAAGGCTTTAAAATTAATTTTAACCAACGAACATTAGTGGAACATAAACAAAGGAAGAGTAGCATCTTTCAGTAACCCAAACCTATGTATAATATTCTTCCAAACTGGACATTTATTTTTATTTCATTTTTCTTAGTTTTACATGTGTATGGGAGCTGCAGTCTGCACACACACACATGCTTGTTCATGCACCCACACAAACAAAAGAGATCCTCCAGTATGCTTTTTCTCCCCCATTTAACAGAAGAAGCTGTGGCAGGTGGCAGTAAAACTTAAAATACTTCCTCACCTATCTCCCACAGCTACTGGCAGATTAATTAGTTCATGTCTATTCAGGACTTTGCAAGCACTGAGTGCTATGCAATTAGTCCTGTATATTACTAGGGTAGCCTTGGATATCTTCAGTGACTCTGCTTCACCAATTTCCCTTGGCAAATTATGTCACTCTCTAATTGACCTTGCTCTTTGAAATATTTTCTTAATGTCTAATTTAATTTTCATATTTCACATCTTGTTCTTAACACAATGGTTGGCTGAAAATTTTCACCTGTTTGAAAGATATTTTTCAAATGAGAAATACCCACAGAACAGCTAAGTAACCTCAGCCAGTAGGAACTTGAATAGCAACTTTAGAAAGTGGCTGTTGTAGCGCAAGTACCAAAATTATCTTAAATACGGATTAAAAAAAAAAAACAGACATAGGAGATATTCTAAATGAAATATTAAAAATCTAACACTCTCATGAAACTAAAGTTCTACTGTAAATGTGCCATACTATTTACAAGCTATAAAGATTTGCTCCACTTCCACACCTTGACATGCTTCCTCAGTTTTTCTTTTTGCTTTCCTCCATCTACTTAATCCTCTTACTATATAAGTACTTAATCATCCCCACCTCACTTATTTGATGTTTTGAGGCATTATGTTTGGTGGAAGAATTTTTATGATCCTTACATATACTGCATGTTCATATGCAAATGTGAATGTAAATATTTATTCATTCAAATAAATTTTCAGTCATTTAGTTTTGGATTGAAGGAATGTAGCAATTTATTTGCTAAAAAATGGACTGACAGAGAAATGGAAATTCCCACCATGGCAGTGGAGTTGAAGAAGTAGGGTTGGACTGGCATGTGACATACAAAGGAAGGAAAGACAGGGCTTCTACCTTTATTTATTTCCCATCTTGTACTTGGTGCAAAAGTATGTAAAAGTACCCCCCTGCCTCACATTTGTGTACACAAAAAGCAACAGAAAGAACAATCGCTGCTCTCAGTGCTGCTATGTGGACAAGACATTTGATCTAGAAAGGTATCTTCCTCCATTTCCAGGGCGAAGGGCTTCTGAGGCCAGCAGGAGAGGGCTGAAAAGCAGCTCCGAGAGTTTCTCTAATAGGCTCGAACTCTGCTAAAGCTGCTGTTGCTTTAGGATCCTCTCCTGGTGGCTGTCTGAATCAAAATCCTCTGAAAAAGTTTTCTCTCCCTGTGAACCCTGTTGCTTTTCACAGTCCCCTACTTTCTCCTCCTGTTTTATCCCTTGCATTATTCCTTGACAATATCTTTCCTGTGTTTCTTCAGCTAACTACTTCCAGTCCAAATCTCGCTAAAATATAAAGGCTAAGTGATGAAACAGTCATTAACATGACTTTTTCTGACTATGTGATTACTGTATTTTTCTCTATTTCTTATCTCTCTCAGCTTTTTGAAGGACTTTACAGTTCTTGTCTGCATGGACTTCTCATTACTCGATGTTTGAAATAATGCATGCCACAGGAAGGGGGGAATTTCATCTCTAGCCTCAGGCAATTTATATATGGTACTGTTAAAGAACAGCTGTATGGCACAACCCTAAAAAGTACAGAAACATGTAGAAAAAGAAGTCTGATCTAACTACGATTATGTGGTACAAGTCAATACTTTTATCCAGGGAAGGCAGGATAATCTACCAGGAATTTCTGCATGTCCTTCTTCATTTTAGTAAAGTTCTAGAAAAGATAGCAGAAAATAATACAATCATCCTAACCCTTTGCCCAGTCCTTGAAATGACCTGAATCAAAGAGGAATCTATTTTCAAGTTCGGTTCTGTGAAAGATTTCCACAGATTGTGAAGCAGCTGTAGATAATATATTTGTGTCCCTCAAAGTATGGGCAATCTATGTGCACAGGTAACTGGGCTTCATACAGGTTACTGAGGTTGCAGACAGAGAAAAGATCTAGACCCTTCAAACAGAGCAGCCATTCAAATATACTGCCTTATTTCTCAACCTCAGTGCTGCTGAAGCAGGCAATGAAGTTATAGCAGATTAGTTCATATGAAATCAAATTTGATGGAGCTCTTCAACAGGCAATGAAACTAAAATTGTTAGCACAATTTCACACTGTAAACAGAAAAAATAAAATAAGAATAACAGAAATTCTTTTGATATTTCTATGAACTGTTGAATGTGTGATCTAGTATTCATAAAACTAAGGAGCTGATATTGGTAAGTTAAAAAGCCCTTTGGTAAGAAGTTTTACTATTTTATTTCACTGTTCATTGTAGGCTTTCATTCTCCTCTTTTTTCCATGGCAATCTTATTTAGGTGAGGTTTTGAATTATGGGCACAGGAGAAACCCTTGATTTCAGGAAGGCTGGTTATCAACCTGAAATCTTCTAGGTGTTCTTTCCCTTTTCTACTTTCCATTGTTCGTCTTGCACTGTAGCACTCTGATAGTGCTGTTTCTCTATTGTCTTCTTCCTTCAAATATCTGGGGTCATTTGGCAATGCTGAGGAGTCATACAGTCTGTGTTTCAGGCAGGCACTCAAGCATGTGTCTATTTTTAAACATAGATACAACTCCATTGTCTTTGCATGCTTAGCAGTTTCTTTAGCATAAATGTTGTTTATTTGCTCCTTCTCATCAATTTGTGACTACAGAGGGTTGCCTTGTAGGCATGATTGTCTTGTAGACTCCTTCCCTCGTGCTCAGTAAGGCTCGCTCTCTTCCAAATATGCTTTCAGTATGATCTCAAATAATTCAAGTCCCCAATTACTTAAGTAGAAAAATTAAATCAGAGAAATATATAGTTTTGTCATAAACAGATAGTGCGAAAATCATGGCATAGTAACTGAAAATAAGCACACTACAGATGATACGACCAGCTTACTTTGAAATTCTCTACCTCCAATAATATCTTATGAATGAACAGCAAAAAAAGCATTTAGAAGGAGGTGTGCATTTAACAGTCATGCTGAACCACGACCAAAAAGATTTCAAAGAGCTATGGCAATGAAGAGTCCCTGCTTTATTTCCCCAGCAGTGCAGGAATGCTCCCTACAGTATAGTATCTAATGCTTTCTCCAGACAAATTTTATTATTTTTCAGAGGATATCATACTGGGGCATTAAGCTTCAGGTAATTGCATCTGCAAAGTGGCAGTTTGCAGCCTCTAGCTTAAAGGTAGGATCAGATCTTGGCTGGCGTACTGCTATGAAACACTGTTATGTTTGGAGGTAGAGCCCCCAGTGATCAATGAACAAGTTCAGTCTCTCTCCACTCCTACCTCCAGTGCAGTTTGGCTGTGCACAGGGGAATGACATATAACTCCAGGCCTACCAAAAGTTATCTACTTCCAGCAGCTATGACAGGGACAAGGTGCCATTTTCCATGCTTCCCTGAATGTCTCATCTCACTGTCTATTTGTGTTAGGATTGATGGCTTTGTAAGCGAGTGGAAAGATCAAACTGTTTCATAGTGCTGTGTCAGTCAATTCTCAAACTTTAGTCACATTCAGAAGTGGGCATTTGCCCTTGATGACTGTTCCCTCCAAAAAGAAAGCCAGGCAGAAGAATATAGAGCCCTATGAAACCCAGTATTATTCTCTTTAACACTTTCTAGGGAGAGAAAAAAATATATATATAGACAGATCATGTTAAAAACCTTTCTGAATTCACTAGCTACCAATAGAACAACTGAAATGTTTAAGGATGATGTAACTTTTGAAACATTAGATTAGCAGGAAAGATTTGTTTCATTAGTTCTTAAACAGCTAACATTTCACATAGGAAATGGTAATTAGTACAAAGACAGTCTTTAGTCCCATGAGAAGGTGTTGGCCTTCACATAGCCAATACCTATGCCAAGCAAAGGTTACAGTTTATTGCATTGCTTTCTATCTTCAGTATAGTTTTGCTGAATAAAAATTATGATGATCACTTTTCCTGGTATGTATTTTGCATCTTGAAATCAATTAATTGAAAATATATGATAAGCTGTCTGCTCAAGACTAAAAAGACTTTTGCATTAAGGTACATACTCTGGGTTGTAGCATGCTTGTTTAAAGCTCGAAATAAGTTGCTTATGCTGCAGCACTGCTTGGTCAAAGAATTGCTTGTGATCTAAGACTAGGAGAAAGGGCTAATTACTTAGGCCTCTACAACCCAGACTGGTTCAGAAATTATTGGAAAGTTTAATTTACTAAATAGCCCTTAACAGTTCAACTTCTACCAGGTTTTAGATCATGATAAACAGATAGACCATCTTTTCTTTTTCTTTTTTTTTCTCCTGTGAATTATACCACAGGCAGAAATAATTTCAGTCCTTTCTAATCCAAATCTAAACAGAGCATTGACTTGCAGTGTATAATATAATATGTTGCAAAAAGGTTTGTGAATCTTAGTATCCAGGACTGTTCTGGTGCTAGTTCTCGAGTTGCTCCTTTGAGCATATTGTTCAGTTCTCCAAATAGGATCAAAGTGGAAGGAGGGGAGATGAAAGGCTGTTTGTTAAAAAAACACTCTGATATGGGTAGATAGAGGCTTTTGTCTGTCGTTGTTGTGTGTATGAGATCATTCTTCTGTATAATGTATTTATATATATGTGATATATCCTGGGAGACAAATGTATAAAATCAATAGATTTTGATGATTCTCTTGTGGAGATACAGTACTGGTGTAGCTGGGAAAATCAGTGCAAGAAGTCTGCATTTGCTGCTTTAGAGCTTTTAGTTCCATTTGCTGTGTGCTGATCCATGAAAAAAAATCATCTGAAAACTGAGATGATTAAAGACTGCAGGCTTGTTGGGAAATTTCTGCCAGGAGAGAATAACATGGACAAAAAAGATTTTGGAGGCAGGGGTTCAGTTTTGCACTGCAGTATTTGAATGGTATGTTTAAAATGAGATCTTCTTTCTTGTTTCTTATAACATAAAATTACTGAATTGCTATCATATTGGGGGTGTTTTCCCAAAATAAACATCTGAGACCTTAGCAGTGTTTAGTAGCCTGTTTGGTGTTGGATTTTGAGAAAATAAATATCATGGAAACTTCTGGCAATTTAAAGCCAATGTCTTCAATACAGCTATATATGGCATAAAATTAAACAAATTGAGCATAAAAATATGTGAAATGACATCAACAGTCAGAATTTTTTTTAAGTGCCTATCAGTCACAGTGTGGTTGGAAATGATTCAGTTATTTATACTTTTATTTCCCTGATGTTTTGAGAAATTATAGAAAATATCCTACATTTCAAATCACTATTGTTTCTTTTCAAATAGGCTACATACATGTAAGTCTATGTGACGGGGAAGGATGTATCCACACAGTTATTCATTTTTTTCTGATGATAAGTAATAAGATCAAAAAGAAAAGCCTTTTTTTTCTAGACATTCACATGTAGATTCTATTAGCACTAAAGCAAATTAATTTTTTATACACTTTTAAACTGAGGACTGTTTTAGCAGAAGATTCAAACTATGATTCAGCATTTCAGAAATCTTGTATGAGGCTCTTTGTGCAGAATATTTGAGGCAAAAATATATTTCAAACTTCAAGCAGAAAGCTAGCTTCAATAGAGTTGCCCACATGTTAAACAGGGTTAGAACACAACACTTGGACCCTGGATCAGAAGGTGAATTTCAAGTGGGTGCTCAGATCCTCCATAGGATTTCTCATATCTCTTGGGATCAGCATGTTATAATTCAAAAGCATTTTGTACTCTGAGTTTCACAATATCTAGGGCTGAATAAGATGAAAAGATTCCAAAGTTCAAGTGGAACTCCAGGTTTAACACACACAATGCAGAAACTCTAGTGCTGCTACAGGGCAGCAAGCAACACAATATTTTTGTTATTTCTGCTTCTGGCAACTTCAGAAAAGATATAGGAATGTAGGCTTTGATAACTGCCTCTTAAAAAACACAAGAGGTTCAAGAGAAGAAAAAAGAGAAGAAGAAAAATGAAGAAAAAATCATGAATTGCAGAGCACTGACATTTCTATCAGAAAGTTAACACATTTATCAAAAAAACCCACCCTTTGCATGGAATTAAGCAAACTCAAGGTGCAGAACGGAGTAACTTAGTTATGCACAGCAGTATTGCCTGTCCTTAGTAGTACTGTAACTGATTAGAATAAAAACAGTCATAGCTTACAATAGTAATCTAATAAGAGTTATCAATCAGCCATTGCTGTAAAAAGCAAGGATATATATTATTCACTCTTGGAAATAAAACTAAGAGCAAATTAACTTGTTTTAATTAGAAAATGAATCATGATCTAGTCCAAAGTATTAATGTCTGTCAGTATTGATCTGTTTCTTTTTTTAATATGCTGTATCCAAACTGTATGTGCTGAAAGAACATTAGCTTTCTAACAAAGAAAAAAAAGCTATTTTATTTTATAGCCATAATTTATTCTCAATTATTTTTTCTAGAAACTTTCCAAATTTAATATAAATTGATAGTAACTCTGCACTAATTCCCCACTCCCAAAGTTTATAAAGTGGGATATTTGCATATAAAATATTTATTTATTTATTTAAACAAAAGCATGCTAAAACATAAAATCCAGTTCTGGAGCACTGCTTTGAATCTACAGGACTTCCTCTTTTACACCATCTTTCTAACAAATGTGTTCGCAGGAGCTGTCAAACCACTGAAGTACACTACAGAATATTCACACAATCTAGGATCACACTGTTAAAATATAAAAAATGAAAATAAAAATCCCTAGAATAACTTACAAATAGGTCAGCCAATTCTGACTTAATCCAACAATATGTGGACAGTGAAATAAATATTCATTTTGAATTACCCACTAGTTATAAATACTACCTGCACCTCACAGATACCCGGATCATTAATCTGTAAACTAATTAAGCAGTAGCATCTACATACAAATTAGGATGCATGCTGTAGGGAACAAAGAAATAAAGTGTCAGCCAATTCCTGCAGCACTCAGTGAATAAACAGAAAATTATAAGAACTGGTTTCTCTGATGTCTGTTTTCAGCTAAGCATACATCGCACATGTATGGACGTATATGTTAATAAACCTAAATACCCACAAACTCATGGAAATAAAATTCAAACACTTGTTTAAACAAATGTGGTATGGCTTATACCCTGTGAATCACTACTTGGCATCCAAATAAGTCAGATATTAGGAAACTCAGAGCTGTAACAAAATCATACTACAGAAAGGATCAGTTCATCAAAAGAATAGTGCAGTGCCCTCCCCAAAACTAGCATTTATTTGTGCCCTTGAGAACAGTGAAGCATCCTCAGTTATTGAGTTTTGGTTGTCACAAAGTAGGAGCTCTGAAGTAGAGACTCAGGGATGGACTTAGCAGGTTGTACTGATTCCTTCACTTGAAAATTAAATAAAACTTAGAATTACAAAACCATGAGGATTCGTTGACTTTTTACAATTCACATTAATTAATGCAAGATCTGTCAATAGTAAATAAATCCAACACCACAGCTACCTAGGGACGCATCTGATTCTAACTAGCTCCAGTGGAAGCACCCAAGTGACTAGAGGGAATAATCAGTTGTGCCTTCAACTCAATCAAACTTTAGTGTTAGATACGTCCATTAAAGAATTGATGCAAGTACAAGACTCTTCATGGAGCATGGGCCATCCTTCAGAAGCAATTAATTTTCTACTGTGACTGTCATGGGGATCACCCAAGACATGCTTGATTTAATAGGTTCATGAATATGATACTTTGCCTTGTGATTTCATGAACTGCAAAATTAACATGCAATTTTCCAATGGGATGAGTAAATACATGTCTACAGAACCTGAACTTTAGCCTAGTTTGCTTCAGTTGTAAACCAGTCCCTGTCTTATTTGCAGCAGAGGCTAGTGTGTTCAGACTTCAAGCTAGATAGCCATCCTCCTTATCCCTTTAAACTTTTATAAAAGCAGTATTTCCCAGTTCTCGGAGGCTATTTAACTACAAACATTTCTATCTCCACATTAGTTTATTTGCCATCATATCTATTTTCTATTAGTAGCTAACATTGATTCTCACTTCTTATTCTTATTTAGATGTGTGTGTGTATAGATGTTTACATATATACATATATATGTATACGCACATAATGAGCAATTATGAAAATCTATGTCAAAAAAAAAGTTATATATTTGTGTCCACATATATGAGGATGGTATACTACTCTTGCTCGCCCATCTGTCAGAAGACAGTATATTTGCACTGAATCCCAGAATCCCAGAATCACGGAATGGTTGAGGCTGGAAGGCACCTCTGGAGATCATCTAGTCCAACCCCCCTGCTCAAGCAGGGTCACCTAGAGCACTTTGCACAGGATCGTATCCAGGTGGGTTTGGAATATCTCCAGAGAAGGAGACTCCACAACCTCTCTGGGCAACCTGTCCCAGTGCCCTGTCACTCTCCCAGTAAAGAAGTTTTTCCTCATATTCATATTCAGACAGAACTGCCTGTGTTTCAGTTTGTGCCCGTTGCTTTTCATCCTGTCGCTGGGCACCACTGAAAAAAGTCTGGCCCCATCCTCTTGACAGCCTCCCTGAAGATATTTGTATACATTCATAAGATCCCCTCTCAGTCTTCTCTTCTCCAAGCTAAACAGGCCTAGCTCTCTCAGCCTTTCCTCACAGGGTATTCAAAGGATGGATAGGTATGTTTAATACCAACAAAGTGTCACATGTAACTGTGCCTTTTCACTGCTTTCCATTTTCTATAGGAGTGGCATTGGAAAGATATCTCTAGTCAGCAGTATCTGAAACTAATGAAATCTGTTAGGGATAGAAAGCCTACATATCAACTAAATTCAATAAATACTCAACTGAGAGTAGTGCTGAAGAAAGCCAGCACTGATTTGGGAAGGCAGAACTTCTTACTCTGTCTGAAATACTGACCCTTGTTTTAAAGGCCAGTTTGAATTGTCTGTAGGAGCTGGCTGGAATCTTGAAGCCTTTAGCTTGAAGCTATACTATAGAAAGACCAATCGATAGGTGTTTATTGCATCATTTCTCTATATTGTTTGTCATAATACCTGATTTGATAAACTATGACTTCTGATACATAGAATACATACATACAGTACATACATACATACAAACAATACATACTTTACATTTTTCTTAGAATATGCAAGGTGCATGGATGGCTGTTGGATGCCCATGAAGAGGCTGCAGTTCCCAGGGTTGTGTGTGCCAACACCATGTGGGAGTCTCCCAGGAGCCAGCAAAGTTTTTTGCTCTGATGGATGTGCCACCTTGGCAGGTAACAACACATACTGTCCTTTGGAGGAAAGAGTTAGCCAGATGGCTGTGAGAGCAAGCGTCAGCTGTAGCTGCTTGGCATGCAGCAAGAATGTGAGGAGAAAACCTGAGATGCTGGGGTCTGCAGGAAGATTCCTCAAGTACAGTCACGGAGCATTTCTTCACTGGACTTGACAGCTTACAAAACTTTTCTATTGGTCACAAAAACTTTCTCGAGTAGGTTTTATGCCACTCAATGGCCACAAAGTTATATTTTCCACCGGGCTATGATGCTCTCTCTAAACTTGTTTCCATCTCAGACCCTTCCATCAGCTCCCTTTCACTAATCTGCATTTTACAGTTAATCAATTGCTCACACTGAGCCAGATGTTATCCTCCTGTCCTATCTTACTGTCATGGTTGTCTTACTCTGGAAAGTTCATCTTCTAATGGAAATTTGGAAGCTACCACACTTGAGATTTTGTGAAGTCAACTTCAGAGATTGGTTCAGTGTGAAGATTAGAGCTAAGCATTAAAAATGTTTTTAAATGCTTAAAAAAAAGAGGAAATAATTTGAGTTTGTCAGAATATTTTGTTTGTATCATTTAAATTAGATCTTTCAATATTTTTATATTAAAACTTTTATTCTGAAATATTTTTTCTGCTGTTTTCTGAGCACAAATAATGATAGAAGAGGTTTTTTTAAAACACTTATTTAGTCTGAGGTTATTAGCAATCTTTGACTTGAGCACAATTTATATATTTCTGCATTTGTATTGCATTAAAAAATAGCCATACATACAGAGTTTAAGAAACATTCCTTTACATCTGCTTTCTGGATTAGACAAAGAGTATATATTTTTACCTAAATATAATTAAAATATTTGACACATTTAGTATATACTCTGAATGTGAGTTATGAGATTATAGAAAAATAATGAAATTTAGAGTAGAACCAGTTCACAAGATTGGTGTAAGAATCCCACACTCCCTTTGAAACCTGCTGTACAATCTTAGTAAAATCATACAAGCATTTTTAAAGCTCAAAACTCAAGAGAGGGCAATGAAAAAGTATTCTGGTGTAACTTTTTTTATTTTTAGCATTTCTTTATATATCTTCAAAAAAGTTTGATATACCTGCAATGAGGATTTAGACATGAGAAAATTTTACATTTATTAAAAGAAAAAAAAATTAAAAGTGTTTCTCTAATTTCCTTTCTCTCAAAATGTAAAATGTATATATAGAATATATATTTATATGCATATATATTAAAGAGGTTTATATGTCTATGTATATCTTTATATACAGATGCGTGATTCCTAGATTTCCATATATACAGATAAATGATGAGTTGTTTACTTCAGCTCTATTTTCAGCTTTCAGCTGTCTGTATGTACTCTCTGTATCTTTAATACTGTATGTTTTCTTTACCAGCCCCCCTTTTATTTGGTAAAATGATTATTCCAAATGAATTTACTCTTAATGTTTTGCATTTAAAATAATACTGTAAAATAATAATCTAAATATTTTAATTTTATTTCCCACTTCAACTGTCTGTCACTCTTCAGGAAAAAAAAAATCAGGATGCAGAACAATTTTAAATAAAGTAAACAACAGACTTTTAAGTTTTTATTTTCCTTTCTCTTGAAAAACTCCATAGATTCATTTTATCCACATAAGAATAATTACTCAGGAAAGGCAAATCCAAAGCAATAGGTCTTTTTAAGTCTACTATAAGAAAGAAAGGACAGGTCCCTGAGGCTTTAAACATAAAGTCAATTCTTTGTTTAGGTTGCTGGACACACAGACGCTGTAGCTATCTTGAACTCTCTAGCTCACTGATTAAAGTGCTTTTGACATTGGTCACTGAATAAGGATGACACTTGAAGGGTATCATTAATATCCCATCTTTCCTCTGACAGATCAGTATGGTGTTCCCACTTTCAGTTATGAATTGATGATGCTCAGTGCTTCTGAGAAGGGTTTGAAGTTAATTGGACTGATTACAAGTCATTTCAGTTTGGATGAGGTGCAAGCCTTGTTGTTCATGGAATGAGTACCAGAATAGGACTTGTGAAAATGATTCTTCTTTAGTTCAATATAGAACTGGAGGGCTTTCTAGCCTTTTTGACTAGAATAGATTGCAGTATATTCCATTAAAGCTTATATCCACAGAAGATGCATAACAACAGAAGTCACTATCAACACACACTCCTTAGACTCTAGTTTTCATTAGCTGCAGAATCTAGTTTGTGGTCTTTTGAATTGGGTCCATAATTCTCAAGTAATTGACTTTTACGTTTTGAAAGATTTCCCATAATCCCTAACTATGACCTCTACAGACAGTAATGTTTTAATGGAAACAGGAAAATAAAGGCATGTTTATGTGCGCACAAGACAGGCCGTTTGGTACTCAAACTAGTACAAGGGATTCATCCCACAGTAAAGACTGCCCACCAGAGACCCCGTAGCAAGCAGAACAAAATGCAAAACCTTTCTCTAAGGCTTCTTATTCACACACGCTCCTTACATCCTTATTACTGATATTGTTGTTCTTTTTAACATTGCAAAGAATGTAACTTGAAAAAAAAAAAGTCTATTGTTCATTCTTAAATTGTTCTACTATTTCCAGCTGGCAAATGATCTTAACCTTTAATATTGACTTCACAGCCATGTTGCTTGGATTGTGTCAGAAGCCTTTCAGCAGGACATCAAACTTTGTAAGGCATACAGAATGAATCATTATTTTCAATGATAATCATAGCCTGAGCTGAAGTTTCTGTAGGTTCTAGGTTTCCCAGGTGACATACGACTTTCTATTTCCCAAAGTTAGGATAGGCTCACTGGCCAACTAAACATGTAGGGATGGTATGCAAAACATATTTTATGCTTTCTATTCCTTATATTCATGCCTGTTAGAGATAATCTCTTATCTAGATAGCTTGTTTGGATTCTGACACTAAATCACAGAAGAAGCACCACTGTACCTCACTGGCCATTTGGTGCTTGCACTACACCAGCATTTTCTCGAATATGTGTGCCTATACTCTTTATTGCACTATTTTTCTCTTTAAGCTTCTCAAGACTAAGATTATTCTGTGTTCCTCCCTCTGTTGGGCAGAAGTAAGGGAACTAAGAGTCCTGAGTACTTTTTCAAATCCCTAGGTAAGAGCATCTTTGGCCTTCAAGCCAGTTATATGTCTGCTTCTTAGTGGCTTTGGGAAAGATGTTTTTCTCTCCCCCATAAAAAATTAAGGAGAGCATTAAGGGGTTAGTGAAGTCTAAGTTAATATCTATGCCAATTTTGGTATTATTTTGTATCATTTCTGTTCGCTCCTTCAACCTCTGGTGTACCTGGGCCTCGTATTCTTGCTCTGCTGTTGGAATAATGGAATGTTAGGAATAAATCCAGTGTTGCACTGAGACTGAGATTGAAGGCAACTGATGAGTTGAGATCTCAGTTCATAAGAGGCAGCCTTTGGTACAGCCAGTATTAATATCAACCAGCAGATATACTGCTAGTCCTGGGCGTGTCAAGGTCTTAAAAAGTGCTTCAAGGTCTTAAAAAGTGCTGGTAGTGGTCAATGTGGGAGAGATCCTAAATAACTCAGCCGACACATATTATTTTTATTTTACAGGTGAGAAAAAAATCTTTTCATGCAGTATGGGAGTAGACAATAATAATAATAATTATTATTATTATTATTAGGCCACAAGGATGAAAGGATCATACTCAACAGCAGAAGTTTCTCAGAAGGGCAGTTAACTTTGGTCTGATTATTTCCAAATTAGCTTAAGTGCCTGACAGGGGATCAGTCAAACCTCCTTGCTTCCTTCCCTCAATTTCTGAAACTGTAGCTAGTTCTCAGAGTTGAATTATGAGACAAGGATCCATGGAAGGGCTGATGAAATGAACACTTCTAATTCTAACAGTACTTTCCATATTTTCATAGGTCTTTCCCAGTTACACTATATTGCTACTAAACCCCAAAAAAATAGAGAGCTTTAATTGAAAAATAAGATAAAGCACAACCTTTTGCTGACTTCATCATCAGAGAGTCTGAGAAATGCAAATAATTATTTTAGTCAATTTTAAAAGGCAAGATAAATCATGTCTAGCATTCTTGAATACTAAAAAATGACCCAAAATTATTCAGTAATAATTTCAGTTATATAATCTACTGTAACTTATACAATTCTGATGTTTTTAACCAGCAATGCATGTGCATTCTTTTAGCAGTTACTAAAATTAAAATATAGATCTATTCTTTCAAAAGGAAACTTAGTTCTTGATAAATTGTCTGAGTAATTAGATTATCTGGAAGGTAATTTGAAGGTCATCAGTTAGTGTGCTAACTAACAATAGACTTTCCTCAGTAGATTATTTATAGTAATATATTTTAGAATATTTAACCATTTCCAGTAAAGTTCCTTTTATTTTCTTAATTCTTATCACATTACAGAAATACAGACATCATCGGACTTATTTTTCTGAGGACAAAAAACTCCCTTTCTTTCTTTACTTTGTTTTTTTGTTTCTGAATGCAGTCGTCTTCTCACATATACCACTTTAAAGGCTCTTTTCGTTTCATAAGAAAAAGATATTGTAATAAAAACTTTTACTCTCTCTTAAACATTTGTTTGTGTGACAATGTTACTGTTTTACCTTAACAAGCATATGACCTAAAAACGCAAACACAATCTGCAAAAACCAATACTCAGAAATACCAGTGGGGAAAATCTCATGGATTTCATCAGAAAAGAATGGATCAAAGCTGGGGGATTTGGTTATTTGTGAGACTACTGGCATTTAAACCAGCTGATGAGTGGCTGCTAAGGTAGCGCATTTACCTCTCCAAAGCAAGCACTGCACAACTGTTGTTCTGTTTGTTTGCTTTTTAATAAGGACATTTCTTATCAGTCCAGTAATAGCTGTGCGGTAGATTGCCATAACCAATAACACTGTGGATAAACACACACAGTTACAGCAAGAGACTTCTAGAAAATCTGTTTCTCAGAAAGGATCATTCTCAGGGATGTCAAGGATATAAGAGGTATGGCCAAGGAAGACCAGGGCCCTGTTAGGAAGTTTGCCTCCACTGTTTAAGCTAGACTGACAGAACAGCCTCTAAAATCTCTGAAAAATGCTATAGCACATCTTAATTCAACGGATTGGATGACATATGTTAGCACATAGGGAGATACATGAGCTCTTTACATTCTATAAGTAAAGACCTGCAATTTTTTGAAATGGGAGGAATTTTCTGTTTCCTTCCCTTGCCTTACTTCTGCATGTCTGAATATAATTTAAAGCAAGGTTTTAGCAATTATTAAATCTTATTGTTTTTTTTTCCTCAGATAGGAAACTATGCATAAGCTCATACTGTATAAGACCACATCAAGTCAGTCTTCTGACTCAAAGCTGAACCTTATTTTCCAACATCTGTCCAACCAAAGACTGATTCTGAGAACTATTTTCTGAGATATAATTATAGCGAAATCCTCATCAGTTAAGTGCAAAGTTAATTTGTGCTTGAGTTGTCACTGTCCCTTTGCATATGTAATGGCCTTGCAAAATTATTTACAAGTTGCTTAATTAACCACATGGAAAAGCAAAAAAACAACCAAACAACCAAACAAAAATCTAGCTGATTTTTTTTCCGTATGCATGTCTTTGGTACTGTCTTTTTGCTCCTCTGCATCTCAGTTTTTCTATCTTTAAAATCAGAATTAAACTCCTATATAAAGTGTTCTACAATCTCTGAAAATTGTTTTGTAAGAATATGGTATTAGGCAGTTCTATTATTGTTTACCTAGACTGTTTAAAAATCCTCTCATGACAGAAACAAGTCTTCTGAAGGACTGATAAAGGCAGTCAAAGGAAAGATTCAATATTTGGTGTAGAGAGCATAGAAGACCAAACAAAACCACACAGCAAAGCCCTTGAAGCAATCAAATTCAGCTCTGTGGTACAAGGCTGCTTTTTATTCTTTCTGCTTTTGATTTCAGGACATCAGAACGGCTAATATTTCATGAAAAAGGTAAATCAGATAGAAAAAAAGCAACAGTAATTACGAAAATAATTTCAAGGTGGCTGTAAAGAACAAACTGTATAAAAGATATTCTGACTGAATACAGATGCAATTGTTCTTCAGATATGTTACTGAAAGTTTTGCCAACTCTTACCTTGGAGATGCATCGGAAATATGTTTGCTCTTACTCTTTTTAATCTCTGATTTTCTGTTTAAACTGGGTATTTCAGAGGTCTGGTCTATCAACGCATCCATAAATCAAGACTGGCTTTAAGCCCAAAGAATTCAAATAATTTAGAAGTTACCTTAGAAAGCAAGGATCTTGTTAAGGCTAAGGTACAAGAACAGGGAGTCAGGACATTTGGGTGCTATTTATGGTTCAGCCCACATTCCATGTGTGCTGTGGAACATAACATCTTAGGGTCTTAGTTGCCTCCTAAGATCCATAAGAATAAAAATAACAGCAAATTTTATTGGGGATAGGGGAGATCAAATCTATGAATGTCAATAGCAGCTATGGGCTACAGTGATAGAGAAACTAGAGAGATGGAAAGAGGGTAATAAAAAGTGTAGAACAATTGATTTTCTGCAGGGAACACATTTACAAGGGCTCCAGTTCCACATTATTAATCTGTCTTTCAGGTCTCTCCAGTGATGAGAGCACTGTCTCAATAAGGACTCCAGAATGGAGTTCTACAGCTGAGCTTTTACATAAAAATCCAGTTTCCATTGAATTCCAGTGGGACTTCAGTGCCTAACTTTTTAATACTTCTTGAAAAATCCCACCTCAAATACCCTGCTTTTTAGAGTGCATGGTTCTCTCTTTACGTGCCCAGTCATGTAGTGGATTTCCTACCATAAGTTCAGCACAGCTTGTACATATTACACAAGATGCATTTTTGTATTGTATTGAGCTTTAAAGGACTGTAGATCTTAGTTTCTCAACTATCTCTCTACCTTGAGTGCTCAGTTTGCTTTACCATAGCTTTTTCCTTATTTTTGCCTTTATGTTCCTGACTGCCTACATAAGGCACCCCTATGCTCTTCAAATATCCATCCATAGCATAACAAAGTTGGTGTCATGACTGCAGATTTTTAGAACTTTGTCCTCACCAGCACCTACACAAAAGGAATCCCAGAATCACAGAATGGTTGAGGCTGGAAGGCACCTCTGGAGATCATCTAGTCCAACCCCCCTGCTCATAGCAGGGTCACCTGGAGCATATTGCACAGGATCGTGTCCAGGCAGGTTTTGAATATCTCCAGAGAAGGAGACTCCACAACCTCTCTGGGCAACCTGTTCCAGTACTCTGTCACTCTCCCAGTAAAGAAGTTTTTCCTCATATTCAGACAGAACTGCCTGTGTTTCAGTTTGTGCCCGTTGTCTTTTGTCCTGTCTCTGGGAATCACTGAAAAGAGTCCGGTGAGAGACAATGGTGTAAAGAATCATAACATCATTGCTGCAGCAGTCAGCAGTAGAATGTATCCTGTTAATTCTGCCAGCCTTACTGCAAAAAATAGAGGGATACAGGGCCTATACAAGTACTGTGATCAAAAGTCAAGAGGATGTGGATTTCAGAAATTGTTTTTTTCATTGGCAAACTCTGTGACCTTGAGCAAGTCATTTAATCACTTTGTTCCAGATCTTCAAAGGTACTTAGGTGTATAATTTTCATTAATTTCGGTCAGGCTAGTGAGCATCTGTGTGCCCCAGTCCTTTATGTGAAAAATAGAGATGATTCTACTTCTGTAGGTCTTTTGTGTATCTTGTCAGAACATATTCATTAATGTACTTCGTCACTCTTGTGATGATGGTTCTACCTAAGACAGTGATTTAATTCACTAATTGTCACATAATACCACTGAGACTAAGAGCTGGAAATTGCTTGAAAGGTAGAGATATACATAAATAAGAAAAAAACCCAAGAATTTTACCAGACAGGTTTTTCTTTCCAATTTTCAAAACAGTTTTTCATGTAAGAGAGTACAAGATAAACACTAGCTGGTGGGGAAAAGCAAAGGGGTTTCACCCTTGCGAGAGCAGAACTGGTCTCCCTGCAGGCAATTGCACCACCCTGTGAAGTATCTGATATAATTCAATATTAGAGTCAGGCAACAAGTCCCAACAGATTCCATCTAAAACAAATATCCTCTTTTCCCCCCAGCCACCAAGTAAAAGCTAAGAGAATAATTTACACACTCTTAAAAAGGAGTATTTATGATGGGATTTTTCAAGGAGTATAGGAGAGTTAAATGTGCAGATCTTATTGGAATTCCATAGAAAGAGGATTTTTTGCGCATTTAAAGTGTCTTGGAAAATTTCAGTTATAGAATTCTATTTTGAAGCTCTTTCTGATGAAGAATGTTCAGAAAAAAGTTCCACCATTAAGGGTCGTAAGGGTTATATCTTTATGGACTGATGATTTTAGACAGCCTGTGTTGACCTGAGAACAGTGCAAAGCATGAAAATACCAACAGTGCAATGAAGAAGTAGAATTTATTGGGGTTGCAGTGGGCTCTGCTCTACTTCAAAGTGAGGATTAATACTGAACATTGCTTCCCAAATTCAGCAAAGACAAGCTTAACAGCATGTGGGCTGTTCACCCTAAGCACATGGATCAATAGTCAATTCTGAACGGTGCTTGGAAAGTATATCAGAAGGCAATTATATGACTGCAGTAAGGTGGGAGTTTACTGCAGACAGCTTGGCATGACTGCTTTTCAGTTGAAGAATGTGGAGAATTTCAGGCAATGTCAGGTAGTTAGCGAATTTAAGGGGAGTGGTTAAATTGCAAAGGAATTCTACTGTTCTTGAGAGTTTGCTTTTTTATTGGGGGGAAGACTGAATATACTATACCACTTTGAATTAAATACCACATACTTACTGAGGATTTCGCTCAATTTGTTTGCCTAAGAATATGGAGTTAAAGAAGAGCTTGAATAAGCTACTAAAGGAACCAATTTAATAGCTTAATATTTTCATGAAAACATTTACTGCAAGAAATGAAGAGCATGAAATGGATATTCAGACCAACAGTATTTTGACAGAAAACCTCAGCCAGTCTGGAGGGCTTATTTATTAATAATTATGGGAAATAATAGGGTTTTACAAACGTAAGTAAGAACTCTCCTTTTTAAATCATGACTGTTTCCCATTTATTTCAACAGGAAACTCTAGATCAGTTGTATCAATTCATAGCCTGGATACAGAAGCAATGACAAAGAAGCCTTCTGACTTTTCAGGGAGAGGAGCCATAACTAAAAGCCCAACATCTTCCTGCACAAATGTGCTATAAGAACAAGTTCTGAATGATACTGAAGTAAGAATCCATCCTATCTGTTCAAATTTGAGCCAGAATGCTGTTTTTCTGTTTCAAATATGCTATTAAAGTCTTTCCTTCTTCAAATTAATAAATTAGCTTACAGTGCTGATAGAACTGTTAAGTGTTATAAAACTAGTGTGTTATGCTTAATTTGGAAAATACATGGAGAAGGTTTAGCCTAAAATTTCATTAAAACAATTAAACAAAAATAAATCTTTGAGGTAACAGAGGAATACAAAGACCAACTTTTTCATGTGCACTAAATTTGCAAATAAATTATTGTGCTTATGATTTATCAGCTGTCTGTGAGTGAAAAAGGAGTACCAATCATGAGAATGGAGGATTATTAAAAACACAAAACTCAACTGTACAATGTTATTAACCATTTAGCATTAATATTTGTTATTATTATTTTGACTTGAAGAGATTAAAGAATAGCCTTCACTTTCCATAAATCATAAAGATTTAAGCTAATAGCTTCACAACGCTCATTTGAAGGATGAAGGATTTTAAATAAAGAGCTCACATACTTCATCCTACTTGAAGTTCTTAACTTATTTAATGAAACTTCAATACTTTACAAAAATAGCCACATATCTAGATTCTGTTTTCCAGGACAACTTATTTAACAACAAAGCAGCTTTGCAATCACTGTAATCTTTTTTTTTTTTCTTTCTTTTTGCTCCTTTCAAACTACTGCAGAGCGATAGGAGAATAGAAGGGTAAAATTTGTAGCTTTTAGTTTAAGAAAGGCATGTTTGTGATTATTCATTCATCTAAAGTCTTCATTCTGGATATATTTGTGCAGGCAGTGTAAGCGAACATGCAAATTAATTTATATACCCAAAGGACAGCTAAAGATACAATTTAGCCAAACACTCATGAAAAAATATGAAATCAGGTCTGTAAAGATAAACTATATGTGTAATTATACACAAAAAATTGAAAAATCAGATCCTATTTGAAAATTATGAGAATATAATTATATCACTGTTTGTAGATCTGTTATTGATAAAACTAATGCTAGATTTAAATTCTGTCATTACTGCCATAACTAATTCTACCCTTTTGTGGATTTCCACAAAAAATACCTATTCAAAGAATGCTAATTCTGTTCAGATTGGTAGCTGAGTATTATTTCTATTAAAAAATAAAGAGAAAAAGCTTAGATTTGAAGGAAATACATGCACGCAATCTCCAGCCTGAAACTTTTTATAAAAAGGAACAGAAGTTTATATTATCTAAAGATTTTGAGACATCACACAACAAATTGTATTTAAATCAGGACCATTACTAAAACACTACTTAATTAGGCTTTTCAGAGTCTGGGAATGTTGTTAAATTATTTCTCTCCTTGAGTGTTAAATCATACAGATCATTTTAAATACATTGATGTTCTGAAAGTAAAAACAAAAGCAAAATGGAACACGAAGTCAGGCAGTTCATCTTTATTATTATTGTTATTATTATTATTATTTAGGAATTGAGATTTTTTATTAAAAATATCCATTTTCTAATAACAAAATTTTGTCAAACTACCTACTAGGTATGGAGCATGGGATTACTACTACGTCACAGTTTCTGATATCCTATTGCAAAGATTTCAGCAGCAAACCAAGGGCAGTTGGTATTCTGACTGGAAGAAAGAACTGCCTCACTAGTATCAAAAAGAAGGTATTTTTCCACATAGTTGAAGAGCATCCATCCTTCATTAACTTGAGGAGTGAAGATGTTATGTCATCTACATGGAATTTTTGTCATATCCCAATTAAGTGCCATAAGCACTGAAGAAGGAACAATTTCTATCTCCTCTGACTGAAGATGAGACATAGTAGTGTCCAAAGTTGTGTGTAACATCCTGCAACAGTTTTCGTATCATGCCAGTTGGGCTGTGCATAACAGTAACAATATATTTGTATGGAAATTCAAAGTCCCACAGTCTATTCTGAAGAAGTAGTAGTGACCCTAAGGTCCTCCCAATCTGGTACGATCAGTCAGAATCATTATCCTGTATATTTAAAGAAAGAAATGGATCATATTCTAGCTGCACCTGAGGAAAGGCTGGAATAGTTTCTCAAGTGAATTTTCAAAATGGTATTGTCAGAACTTTTCCTTTGCATTTCCTGACAATCATGGCCTTTAAACATTGCAATCAGTTCCATTAAGCTAATGGGCTGAAATCTTCTTATTGCTTTTCGTGATAAGCCTCCTTTCAACAGAGGCATCAGACCTGAAGATTAACAAATTCCAAGCTGACATCTCTGAACCACTGGTGCTCACTTGTTTTAGGTAAAAGAACTCACTTCTTGTCCTATAAGACTTGATGTTGGAACCTCTTCCTCATTTCTCCTTGGCTTCATCCCTGCTTGAATCTAGATTAATCTTTTGACATGCACTGTACCACCACTCTTCTCCCCCAGTCATCTAGATTGGCTTTCATTTTGAGTGCATTGCAACCTCCACCTGTGTCACTCACCAAGTATTGTGCTCTCTTGTGTGAGAGATGGAGGGGACACAGAGGGATTGTGCACACTTATATCTTCCCCTGGATTTTGGACACAGCTTAGAGTAGTAAAAATACATATCTGGACTTATTTCTTGTGAATTTTTAAATATTTCTCTTTTATAATATTTTAATGGTAGCAGATTGGAATGTGTTTTGTTTTCACTTTAGATAACAAGACCAAGCTCAAACCTGAGCCTACTAACTCTTGACCCTGTTACTATTGTTACAATTATACTCATTTTGGTTCTGGATCAGCTAGATGAAGTCTAAAAGTTTTCTTAAATTTGACAAAAGTAAACCACAAATAACATTTAATTTTCTTCTCAAGTTGAAAGGTAGAGATAGGTGAAAAAGGTGAAAGTAAAGGTTTGTTAGTTGCATAGCTAGCACAAGGTGAAAGTAAAGTGTTTGGGAAGAGAAATATCTTTCATTTTCATATTTATTTATTGTGACTATCACTATTACTTTATCCTTGAGTCTCAGTTCCACTAATTGGGTAACATTTCACCTGAAGATTAGTTTTGTGCACTATCAATCACACACATCTCTACTATCAAGAGGAACAGAAAAAAGGAGGAAGAAACCACAACTACAACAAACTAGATTATAAGAAATGAAAAGTATCCTAACATTTATTTGATAATCATGAGTTTTTAAATTTGTCTTGTACTTTGAAAGATCCTTTCCCTTGAATGAAAGAAGCAAGGCAGGAATCACACCCTAAAGGAAAAGATAAACAGACTCTTGATTGTTTGTGTATGTTCTAGACTGCCATTCATCCAGACTATACAAACTAAGAGAATCCTCTTCCACATCTCCTTCAGATTCAACAGTTGAGGATATTAAAGCATGAACAGTACAAGCAGAGAACATAAAGAGAAAAAGGTTTTTCTATACCCAAAGAGCTTTTACTCCAAAAGACTCCTACCCCCTCTCCACCCTCCACTACCACAAGATTAACACCATCCAGGCAGTTCCTTTTAAAAGTCTTTAACTAACTAGCTTCAGCTGTTTCAGACTGCTTCAGCTTATTGACTCAGCCCAGCTGGCACTAGAACAATTTAACCTTCTCCCCCTCCTTTCACTGTCTTCTCTTTATCTCCTCCCCTTTCCTCCCTAAGTCCTATATGAATCTGGTCAAAATGAAACTACTGATAAATTAAACAATATGTTATGTTCAGATTCTGACCTTTAATTCTTACTGCAGTCCTTAAGATAGCAAAAGTAATACTTCAAGAATTTTGGAGGCAACTAAGAAATGAACAGTGAAAAACTATCTCCTGAAAATTAAATCCTAAATAATATCCTTTGTTTGCTTTCTATGATGACAGGCCATGTATGTGAACATTACGAGAGGGAAAGGGAGGGCAAAACAGCAGTTTGGGTATGATATAGAGTATTAGATATAAGACACACCAAAGAAACTCCAAAATGCAGTAAAACAAGCCACATTACTCCTTAAGCATGTCAAAATTGCTACACAACCAACTCATGCATTTCAGATGCAGTGCTGCAAGTTTCATGAATTTTTCTTCTGAGCTTTTTAAGAGCTGTGGAGCATCGACCAAGAGGAATAACAGAAGGTGCCTTTAGCCTTGCCCCTGTTAAATAACCTAACACTGAGGGTATCATCATGCAACCAAAATGGGAGCAGACCACCATCTCATGACATGCTTCCAGTAGCAACTCATGATGGGACTGTATTACCCTTAATTATAAGCATATGTTTATTGCCTCAATTTAAAATCCTTTTTGCATGGACTGGATTCTATGATTAATAAAGAAAAGAAACTGTACTGAACACCAATGGGAGAGAGGTAGGGGAACAGGAGGGAGAAGGATAACCTGAGTGATACTATTAGCTGTGTCCCTAGTTCTTTATCAAAATTTATGTTATAGTACTTCTTTTACCTTTGACATTCACCACTATGGGTAAACGTATTGAAGGTTAACTGTTGGATTTCTATCCTGCTTTTCCCTTCTGCTTTGCTTTCACAAGGACATAACCCTTTCACGTTTGCATTTAGTCATATAATATAACACTGTATTCTAGACTCTGGCCTCCCTAGGAGCTGCGGTACGCCTTTAGAAGCTGTCGCCTAAGGTGCTTACTGCAGCTGGCTTCCAGTACTGTTTATTTAATTACTCTTCCTTGGTGTACTGCCAGTACACAAGGAACAATAACACAGTCTGTCTTTCACTTTCCTCTCTGCACCTGCTGTCTTGCAGCTAACAAACTGAAGTAAAGTAAACTTTCGATTAAGAATGGATGAAAGATAGCGCCCTTAAGGGAATAGAAATGTGTTCTGTGGAAAAAAAAATAAGTAAATAAAGCCTTGCCTGGACAATCTGTGACTAGGATTTAGTCACCCCAAAACAGAATATAAATCACTTAGGTCCAATATTGCAACCCAAATCTTCCTTGTTCAGCAGGTGAGCACCTAATTCTTAAAGTGCCCTGAGGCATCTTTTTTTGACTAAAGTTCTTCCTGTGCATAGTAATGTGTTTCTGCATGTGTTCAGGCCTTCCCCAATCTAAGAAGCATAGCAGCTGCATAGAGACTAAACTTACTCAGGAACAAGGCTCTTTTCCATAGGGTCCCCTAAGGATCCTGGTCTAATAAATATTCTCAGATCATGCTGGTTACAAACCAGTCATAAAAAGACTCAAGACCAGTTATACAAGACTCATGCTACAAAGATAAAGACTACAACTTCCTTTTATTATATATATGTTAAAGGAAGAGATGGTAAACAGTACAAAATACATTCAAACTGATACGTAATGCTCATACTTTTATTCAGCAGCCTGAGTATTTAGTCTGTATTTAGTCAGAGTTCAAACTCCTACCTATCTAGGAAGGATTTGAATATGCATCTCCTATCTATTGAAACTTAGAGACTTACTCTAATGCACCTTTCCTAGGCTATCCAACAGAAGCATTTCTGCCTTAAAAATTCTTGTGTCAAAGAGACAGTTTGAGAGCATTCCTATATATTTATGATTAGGCTAGTGTTTGCATGAGAGAGACCTAGTCCATGTTTCTTTGAATGCTGATATTTTTACATGAAATGCACAGCTAGGTGTCAGTCCTTTTTGTGTTCCAGGACCTACCGAAACACATGCAACAAAAGTTGCAGTGCTGACATAAAATTGGTAGGAGGAAGCATTTCCTAGTGTTCAAATTCTTGAGCTAGGTCTATGGGAGTCTGTTTGTTCATATTCCCTACTGTTACACATAATGCACTGAAAAACAGTAGGTATTGTCTTAGTAAAGCTAATGCAAAATATTGCCAATGACTAAATGGAAACAGGTATAGATCTGCCCTCATAATGACATTGCACCAAGCGCTGTATTGCTTTGTTTCTTTGCATGACCTCAAATTCAGTGGAGCTATCCAGATATAAGTATAGGGAAAAGCTTGTGTATGGTAACACTGTCTTAAAGAAGTGCAGCTATCTAGCTGAATTCCAAAACATTTGCAGAGACTTAGAGCCACAGAATTGGAGGTTGTTAAGTTCTTTAAGCATGCCTATTTTTTAACCAGGGAGAGGAGAATGAAGGAAAATTGTTTTAATTCTATTTTTTTTTCAATTCTGAACCAATAGCTTTCATTTTTTTAAAGTTTATGGATCCCCTTAGAGTATACCAAGTCCTGCTATAACAGTGAAAAATTAAACATATATGGAACTAATTAGTAGAAAACTCTTAATTAAAAAAAAAAAGTTTTTATCAGGCAGATACAAACACAAAGGTCAGACTGCCCTGCCAGTTGTGTAGTTTTAATCAACAATGACTGCAAATGCGCCATACGTAGGCATGAAAGGGCAAAGAACAGATGCAAAGACAGCCTTGTCCTGAGCATGATTTATGGGTCTGGGTGGAAGGGGCTGACTGCTATGATTCTGCAATGCAGAATTTGCAGATGTCATGCTTAAGACAAAATGACACTGAAATGCCAGGGAGACCAGTTCAGACATGCGAGTGTCATCTGGTAATGCTACTGATGCCTAGATACATCTCATGTACGAAGTTTTTTAGAAAAAGAGTTGCAGAGAACTCTAATTGTACATAACTCCTAACTAAACTTTTTTTCACTTTTTTTTTTCCTACTATCCCTGTGATTTGCACATGTTTACTATTTTAAAGGCCTAAGGAATGCATTGCCTTTGAGAGCTAAGATAGAGCCTGATCCTGTGAAGAGCTGAATGTCCTTGACGCCTCTTGACAGCAAACACTTCACTATAGAGGGACCATAGGTGTTACATTCAAATAATCAGCTATAAAAACAGTACTTTATCTACAGCAAGTAATATAAAATACAGGTGAAATACAGGAAGATAATAAAGACTGCATAGAAAGAAAAAGTAATAAATAAATCATCTTCCTGTGAATACAAGTGTCAAGGTCATGAATACAGCTAGAGTGTAATAAAATACATTCCTTCTTGTTATGGGCTGCATATTCTGGATGAAATTTATACTCAAAGGTTTAGTCAAAATATTCACAGGACTCTGAGAGTGAACAATGAACTATCACAGAAGGTCAGTGAAGGTTGGTCTCCTAATTCTAGAAGCCATCTCTTACTAACACTTCATGGAAGTTTAAGTATTTATTCACTAAGACTCTTAACTCCAAGGCCAGCCTTCAAGTTATTCAAAATATTTTCATTCAAATTAAAAAAAAAAGTTACAACATACGATTCTGTGGTAAAGATTCAAAACCCATCTAGACAGATACACAAGATGAATAGTATTTCAGTTTGTGAACAGATTCAAGAGCACTGGATATTGAAAAGGAGTGTAACGTTGAGTTTTAGGGTTACATTTTGATTTTGGGCAGAAGGCTTAGATAAGGGCTTGTATGAAAGATAAGTCTCTCAAATTTTCTCTCCAGTGTGATTTTTTGATGGAAAGCTGAGGTTTTTTTATGAAGTGAATTTTTCCTATTCCACTATTCTTTCACGTAGCCCATGCTTCATATCTTCTATGACAAACTATAGTGATGCAACTGCCATTGTTCATCTGGACCCTCCTCTTAGCTCTTATTAATGAGAGTGTTTGGGGTGTACACTAGAAATTGTAATCCAAATGGGAAGCTGGCCTATGGAGGAGAGCATGGGACACATAAGTTAAAACTCTCTTGAGACACCACAACTGTCTGAGAGATATAACGACAGTTTTTGGTGGTCTGGTCAATCTATTTCATATTTTAATAATATATTTTGTAGTTTTTACCAAACTATAGATTTTTCCATTAAAGATTAAGAAAAATATATTTTTTTGTGTATTTTGTTATATTTAGTCAACACTTTCTATAGTGAAAAAGTTTTGTTTGGGTGCTTTGTGTCCCCAGAAGCAAGTGGTGTTAACTTACTGTATATCAACTTACTATACATTAAACACTCCACAAAAATTATTTATTTCTTCTCTTCAAGAATGGTCTATACTGTAGAAAACTTACAGCCCACCCTTTACCCTAACTCAGCTCATCTTTGCTAGCCAGCATGCTGGAGCTTTCTGATCATTTTTTCACAGTTACTCATTTTCTGTTCCGTGCTATGTTTTTGCACCCTGGTGTGGGCAGCCCAGGCAGGAATATAGATATTTATTCACTTTTACTCCCTAGGATGGGTTCACAGTACACATCAGAGACTAGTATTTAGCACTTCTGAAAAAGTATATAGTACTTCAGCCATAGTGAAGAGAAAGACCTAGGTCTTAGCATTTGGTCATGGCTGACTGCAGCCTAGGGATGATTTATTTAGATACCAAAGGGAGGTAAACATGAAATCTAGACTTTTGAGTGCACAAGTGATAACAATATTGTCTATAAGCAGACACATATGTCTCCTATCATGAAGCCCTCAGTGTGAACTTGTTTACACATAAATATGTTATTTGGTATACTTAGGACCTCTAAAATGTCATATCAATTTAATTCCCTTAAAGTGTGATCAATTTTTCTCTCTCTCTTTAGTACAACTGCAATTACAGGAAATTGCTTTGGCGGAGAGCTTTTTGGCAACTGCGTTAAGACAAATCAATAGAACATCAAGCTCATTGTGGTGTAAACACTAATAGAAAAAAGTGAACGTTTGTTGCAAATGCTTCTTACCAGTAATCTTGGAAGTCACACAAAGAATAGACAGCTGAGATGTCAGGTGACTATTAACTGTGTTAGATTATAAATACTGGCTAGTTCTTATAATTTTAATTGGCAAAAGTAATAATTAAGAAGGATATTATCAGCAACACAAAAAATCTGATGCTCTAAAAAGACACAAGAAGATCAGTATTTGCAGAATAATCTCAGCTGTCATGGAAGTCACAGGGAAATGACAGTCTAAGATCCTACTAGGAGACACTGCTAACTCTATGTCAGGCTTGTTGGATATGTCTCTAATGTTAAATAAAAGGACCTCTCTACAAAACAAACTCCTCAGGTTCTATATTGTGCTTCTGAGGCACTAAGATTCAGTTATTTACTAAGCAGAGGGATTTTTTCTCCGTTTCTAAATGCATAAAGTAACCTGAATGTTGTATTACACCCTTTTAGTAGGGTGTTCTTACAGCATGAAGCTTTAGGTATATTTTGCAGACTTTAGGATTTGGCACAAAAGCATGTGAATGTATTTTTGCATCCCAAGCTTCTGGGATAATTCTGGAGGATTATGGACAGTGGAGGAAGCCGAGCCTGGTGCAGGGTTTGCATTTTAACTTTGGAACGAGCTGTCTCCAGAATGGTGCCTTCAAAGTATAGAAACAGAAGCCAGAAGCCCAAAGGGTATAAACACAAACCACAGACAGTCTATTACTGTTCACTAAAGGAGTGCAGCCTTGAGAGTTGGCTATTGCTGCAAGATGGTCTCCCCTGGCTAAGGACATTGCATGTGATCAACACCACAGCAGGTCTACCCTCCTCTCCAGCAGACACAGAGCACTGAGCTTTGATTTGCCATTTGACACATTTCACAACCACAACTCAGCAATGATGTAAATATTACCTTTGCCTATATCTTTGGGTTAACTAAATTAGAATTTGAAAGAACAGCTTGTGTGCCTGTGTGTTCTGCTCCCACCTTCCCACCTGACAAGGTGATTCATACAGCAGCCCAAAGTCAGAGTAAACTTGCATGCAACAGGTGCTACACGAACTCATTCAAAAGAAAGCCAGAGTGTGAGTGAGCACGAGCAGTGTGGAGACCAGGGGTTCAGTGTGCAAGCTCACTTCATGGTGCTTTTTAAGGTATACCCTATAGTCTTTTCCAGAGTACAAGCACAAAAACTATGTATCTCATAGAAGCCCAGCTGTAGACCCTAAAGAGAGTTACATAATATGTATATGGTTCTGTTGCTGGCCCTTTTCATGAAAGCCAAAAAGTCTGAATGATATTGTCTCAAATGATGTTGTAAAAATTGAATATGCACAAGGGCTTTTTCAGACTTGAAGTGATTAAAAAAAAAAAAAAAATCTCTAAGTTACTGATCTAAGTAACTAGAAGTGCAAATTGACCTCTGAGCCATTTTCCATTTGAAAGGCTCAGGTGGAAGGGGAAAGCCAGAGGAATCAGGAAGCAAGGTATTACCAATCTGTATTTCTAGTCTGTGCTATGATCTCCAGAGCATCTTAATAAAAATGTTATTCTAATTCGGGCTGGCTGTATCTCCCCTTTCCATTTCATACCTCCCATCTCCCAGCAGTCTCTAGCTTCCATATTCTTAGCTCTTGACACTGAAGAATATGTGGAGGGTAAAGAACTTCTGTCACTTTTATGTTGTCTCTTTCTGAGAGGAGAATCTTAGCTATTCTTTAGCCTATTTTTTGGCTACTTTGTAGTCACAGATTTATGTTTTGTTTGTATATTCTCTGTCTTAAAATAGGAAGGTTTAGTAGCAAGTGATTCAAATACTGTTATAATTAAGCAAAATTAGAAAAATATGCTATAAGCCTTACACAACTTTTGAAAGAATCACTGACTGTAAGAATGTGACAGCTAGAAAGTGGTTTCCAGGTTTTTTCATAGTGCTACTGTGGGACCCTGGGGAAAACACCTTTTTCTATTTGTATTTCATAATGGTAATTGATATGCCTGGCTTGATTTACTTTCCCTGTACTGCTGCACATGTATTGTGACTTAAGTGTAATGGTTCTCATGTATCTTTTAGGAACTAGAATATGGTGTATTTTAGAATGTTCTCAATTTATGAAATTTTTTATTATGTTTAAATATTGTGAAGTTATCACACAATTCCAGAGGGAGGTAAGAGAGTTCATCATAAAAGACAATTTGTTTAGATGAGTTTAAGTATGGAATATAGAAGGGAAAAATATTAGGCTGGATGTTTGAGAAGGGAAAGAAGAGGGGAAGGAAAAAAAATATGTTTCAGAGTCCATGGCAGCAGATATTGATAAAGAATCTTAAGCTTTGGGAACCCAAACACTGGTGTAATTTAAACCTATATTTGACAAATACTTTTTTTGCGTTTGTTTGGAGTGAAGGCAGAGAGAGCAGTCTCTGCCTCTCAATTTGAATCATCTTTGAGTTGAATGTTGCTTTGAATAATCAGGTCACTTTAAGCAGCTTCTTTTTCTGCTCAGAGACAGTCCTATTTCACCAGCTGGAGCACAGAGGTAGTAACTGGGATCCAGAAGCTTCAGCAGCAGTTATGTTAACTTAGGCTTAAATTTTCCAGTTTATACTATTACACTCACTCTCACTCTCCCCATCTCTCTCTAGCTCTATTGCTCCCAGCTCTGAAACCAATTCAGTAGACACAAGTTTGAGGGGCTTTGCATTTCATGCATGGTGCTAATGTTTCTACTTTCAGAGGACTAAATATTGGGATTATGAAGTAACTGTTCCCTTAGTCCTCATGCACACAACATGCTTGCTTCTCTAAAAGGATTTAGGAACCAACACTGTAATCGTTAGTTGCCATGCACAAATTAAGTATCCTCTCCTAACCAATAAACAATATAATCTGTACAGGTTTAAAAAATAAATGCATGAAGAAGAAAAACTTGTATAGAACCCAGCTTCTTAAAAGCCCAGGAATACAAGTCACTATACAAATCAATAAATTGTACTGAATCACATAGTGTTAACTGCTCAATATGGAAAGGAAAAAGGAAATAAATAAATAAGTAAATAAGTTTTATTTGAGTGAGAACACCATAAACTAAACAGACTTAGCAAAATGCTTGTGTTTCCTGTCATGATAAATAATATACTCAGCAACAGTTCATCACATTTTGCTATGTTTATTGTGAGCTATTCATAGTTGTCTCCCAGGAATACATCTTTGTGACTAAAAGGATATCATGTTCACACCAGAGACATAAAACATTTCCTATATCTGTACTCTCAAACACAAGGGTATGTAACTGCAGTTGCTAAGGTGCTTCTGGTAGAGTTTGATTATACTTCAGCAAGTAAAAGCAGTGACTCCAAAGTAACCTTCTGTCATCAGAAATATGGTTGACAAGTTCAGAGTTGTATTATTTTCTCCTAGGGGATTATATTTCCTCATTTAACATTGTGATCCTCAAGTATCATTTTCTATGTCTTGAACAATATTTTTTTTCCAAATGCTGGTTATTTTAATATGCAAGAATTTGCTCTTATATGTAATTTTCCCTCCAGGCAGGGACATATTTGCATTTGTGAAATTGCAATTTTTCTCAGAACTGGGAATTTGCCATTCTCAGGGCGGTCTATTAATTTCTATGTATGTGATACAGACTGTGTCAGTCCTCTTCCTTTGTAATTTATGTCCACAGTGTTAACCATAGTGCCAGTAATGCAATAGAAAGTGGTAAGTACACTTGAAGCTTGTGCAGAATTCATGCCATGATGAAGATAAGTGCCTCCAAGGGAATAATTGCCTCACTACAGGGAGCTCAAATTACTTGGCATCTGGTCTGCAAGTTGTCCTTTCCTTTCTTGCAACTGGTTGACATCAGTACACATTGACAGAAAAACTGATAAGCTGAAGAGCCAATAGTTTTATGGTCATTCCTTTTTCTTCCTAAGGATGTTAATAACAAAATAACTGAATGGATCAAATGTTAGCAATAGGATATAGAGCTTTTGCATTTAAATGATCAACATAAATCCTAGACTAGGTTTTAAGGAACACATTTTGAATATTTTTTTCACTTACATATTTTTATCATTTTCAACGAATGTGTATGTTAGAAAAAATTCTGTAGAAATAAAAGTGATTCTACAGAAACAGTTTGTGTGGCAGAACAATGTACTACAATCCTTTATATATATTTGGGAAACCCACAGCAACTGCTTACCAGAAAACATGAATTTTGTGAAGCCAAGCCACAGAAAGCAAAACTGAAAAAAATATTGTGTATCCTACTTGCTGTCATTGAATGTGTTATTAAGTGTTATTACTATAATAGCAGTTCTACTGTTCTTGCAATGCTACTATGTCCTGCAATCTTCAGAAGCCCTTTTGTCTCATTTTAGCACTACTACAAGGATTTGGCTTGATACGGCATCCTATTTTTTATTTAAAAGATTCATACATGTTATATCTACATATACGAGTGTGTGAATAAGTGTGCTTGTGTTGTGACATCTCAGTACTCAGAAAATAGTATCCATTCAAAACATGTCAAAGCCTTTGTAAAACTCCGTGTAAAAAACATGGAGGTTTGTCTCATTTCTACCAAAAAACACCCATCTCATCTACCTCATCTGCAGTTGTTTCATACTGATAGACTTCTGCCAAGACATAAGACTCACTGGAAAGCCTCACCATTCCTGTACTTTCAAGGAGTCTAGTTTTTATTCTTTGGTGGCGAAAAGGAAGGAGACTGCTTATGACTATTCACTTTTGCATAATTCTTATTCTAAAGTGTGTAGACACGGGTACAGATATATATAGATATAAACATTTTCTCAACTACTTGTCATTAATAGCTAATTATTATGGTGTCATTCTTATGGGTTAGAATTTTATTCTTTTGAAATTCTAACAGATCCTAGCATTTAATAATTTATTTATTACTATTGCCTTCACAAAACCAAGGTAGTCACACTATTGCTAGTCTTTGCTTAATATTCTATCACATAATTTAAAACTCTATTAATTTAAAACTCTAGTTTCTGTCATTGTTGTTGAAGTGCTTGAGTAGTTATCTGACAGCTTTTGAAGTAGCCTATGAACACTGGTGAAGCTGAGAACTGAGAGAGCTGCCTGCAAGTAAGCAGGAAGCACAGGAAAAGGAAACATTATAATGAGCAAAAATCTGAGGAAAATTTACAACTTAGATATTTAATAACAATAGAGAATAATTGAATTTAAAATAGATAAACCTTAGCCTACTGAGTTCTAACCCTACAAGAACTGAGAGGAAGCTTGTTATGAGAGAAAGACCTCCTGAGAAGAACTGTGGTCCAGGCTTGAGACGTTATAGTTTCATTGTCAACTGGATTAGAAAATAAAGCCAAGATTTCATCCCAGACACCATATTTCATTCATATCTTCAGAATGATGATGGAGATATCTACATGCACATTCCCAGCTGGCAGATACAAGTAAGTTCCCATAAAAATGATATTCTTGAATGCACATAGTGCTTGACCCAGGCTAATTTATCCTGCCTCTCATCTAACATACCCAGTGCTAACACAATACTTTGATTTGGAGTGGTTCGCAGTGTAGCTAAAGCATATCCTCAGCAAATAGGTAACAGTTGAAAAGTTATGATTTATTTTAAAAAGTCTTCTTTCAAGATGTTTGTTTTGAAGTAAGAGTCATATAGCTGTATGCAGGACATACATACACTCCTTTGTATGCGATAATCTTACATAAGATTATTCCTTGTTTCTGCTGCTGAAATGGTATCACATCAGTTACTCAAAAGCATTTCTCTTCAGTATCATACAATCTCTTATGAAGGGGTCTAATAATATTTTTGCAGTTCTTAAAAACTGACCATAAATGGATTAATATCTTTTTAAGGAAAAGTGAAACTTCTGAAAATTAAGAAAGATATTTCCTTGATTTTTTTTCAGGATTTTGTAGGAAAGCATTGTGTGCTTTCAATGCTTTATAAGTTCACTTTAATTAAAGTGTGCTATCAATTTCTGATCGATATTGGGTAACCTATTAGTTTCAAATGAAGATTCATCTTACTGTAAACTATTAAAGTTTTTAAATACAGTTAATGTTTTCCTGTATCTTAGTAGGATTTAAGAAAAGACACATATTTAGAGAAAGATTCACTTGTAGTATAAGAAGCAAAAAAGGGAAAACATGAAAAAATACAGACATAAAATTCTGATTTATGTAGCTTAGCACTACAGAATTGTAATCACAGTCTATCAGTATAATGTTGAACAAGGAATATGAAAAAAAACTTTTCAGTAAATAGAAAACATCCTTTCATAAGCACTGTTCAGAAATGGGCTATCTTTCAAGAGTTAGGATAAAAATATAATTTCACTGTTTTCAGCAACAAAACATCCCAGTTCTTTATAAATAGAAGTTTAACATTTATACTTCCAAAGGTCCTTGGTTGCAAAACCAGAAAAAAGATGTTAACAAATAAGCTTTCTCTTGAGTCTTTGTCTAGTTAGTCTGGTCATACCAGTGCAAGGTGACCTTGCATCTGAATAATATTTTGTTAGTGTTGCATATTCTGCCTAGTAACAGAAGCATGAAACTTAAAAAGTAGGCAGATTTTTAACTGTAATGAGCTTGAGGAAGTCAATATCATTTCCTCTTGTTTCTAACTCTCATTTATGCTCTCTGTCTGAAACTGTTCTAGGTTATTCGGATGGGAAATTTTTTTGAAAGTCACCCCCTGAAGGAAATGTTGTTCTTATCCTATTGGCACCAAGCATTCCATTCCTAGCTGTTATAAAACCGACCTGCTACTTTCAGCAAATTCAAGGGATTAAGGATAAAATAGAACAGAATGCTGATATTTTCCCCCTTAAAAATATAGTTTAACTGAGTTTTCCTTTTTCTGTGTACCAATATGACACAAACTTATCTACCTTCTCCATGCCTCCTAAGTCCTATCTGATTGCTTTCAGTAATATTTATTCATGGAAAGATACGTTTGTATTCTGTTTCACTACAAAAGCCTTCTGTTGCCTGTCTTTTGAAAAATGCTTTTAATAAGGATTGTGTTGAAAATAGAATTTCACTTATGTGAAAACTCATATTAGTATCTTTTCTCTCTCTCTCTTTTCTTTTTAATATTCAAAAAAGAGGAAAGAGTCCAAATTGTTCATTTCAGGTAGCACACATACATATGACATATGTACATGTATACATATGTATTTATATAGATACACACACATAGTTTTAAATATTGATTTGTGCCTTCAGTAAAGTGATTATATTATTATTATTATATATGCACATATATACTTCACTATGTATGATTTCATTTTTCTTTGGCTTTCACCTATGTAGTCACTTCTAACCTTACAGTCTCACAACCACACAATTAATTTAAAGAATTCACCAAATGTTGTTGTACTGGAGTGGCCATTTTTTGAGGTACATATAAATACATATAGTACATGTACATGAAGTACATATTAGATAAAAAAAAGAGAAATCATTAAATTTATTGTATGGATTGATAGCACAGCCCTTATATGCAGAAAAAGGTCATAGAAGTCTCTGGAAAAACGTATCTTTTATTCATCAGTTCTTACCATCAAGTAGAAAGAGTCTGCCTTTATTATCTGTGTAATATTTTTTTTTCCCTTCATCATAAGGTCGTCTAACATGATGCTTTCTTCCATTTTTTTAAACTACATTTAGGACAAAATAAAATGTATTATGGTAGTCTTGAAAAATCAATATTTTTTACATTTTAATCTTATTATAATCAGTGCTTAGGACCTTGAGACTTCTGAGTAGCTCCAAATATACAAGATAGCAGAGGAACTAATTTTAATGATCTAAAACACTGTTGAGCGTTTTGGTCTTGTGTTTTAATTTGGTCTCAAGTTATTATAGCTTCATCTGTAACCATGCAAGTAAACCTATGTGCTCCTCTGAAGCTCAAACAATATCTTCATATTTTATGCAAAGAAAAATTTCCCCACTGAGCCACTCCTGTATTAATAATGCACAGGTTCACTAAACCATCAAGGTTTGTAGTATTATATGCTCAATATCATTCAACTATACTGGTTGACAAAACTTCATACATAAAGCATTTTTTCTTTCAGCTATGAACCAATTACTCCTGTTGCATTTTATGCAACGATAGGCTAAAAGTGAACACAATTCCAAAATGTAAAGGAACAGAAGCATTGGATTGACCTCTTTACTAAAGGAAAAAATAAAACTTCCAGCAAAATGTTGTTACACTTTCTGCATAAAAATGATGAATTTGCCTTGCTCCAGGCAAGAATGCCACCAAATAAGAATGCCACCATTTGGTGATTATTACAATACAACCGAAATACTCCTAAATATTTTATACCATTTCTAGGTAGTAATATCTAGCTTTCCTTGCAGTTTAATCATACTAATTTTCCTCATGATGTTTGTTAGCGTCTATGTTCTAGTGCTACCTCTGCAAGGGTTGTTTATTATTATTATTACTACTACTATTATTATTATTTATGCTTTAACTGGAAAAATAATATACATTGAATTCAACATAAATTACCTGTTATTAAAATACCAAATGTATCTATCTAGTTTTAGGCATAGACATCAGTGTAGTGGAACAAAAGAATTGTATCATTTGCATTGTAGGAGAGGAAATGTGTGCTAAAATTCTATACTTTAGTCTGAACGTATTGAGTCTGGAAATAATCTATGTTAATAGATTTCTGGACAGGTAATTATTCTTATTTTACCAAAAGTAATTTACTATACTGGTCAAAAGCCATTAACTGGGGCGGGGGGGGGGGGGGGGAAAGGTCCTGACTAATAGAACGACAAGAAAAAAAAATCAAAATTAGGACAGTATTTATCACATTTGAGGCTTCCGGCACCATGGGAGAGACAGCAAGAGGAACAAGGAGACAGGAACAGGAAAGGGAAACTTTTTAGATTGGGAGTCTGTAAAATGGAAAGGGTTGATAGCCGTAAGGGATGCACAGCTCCAGGACATGCACGCACACAACATGTGTCTTAAATGAAGACTTTGAGGTAAGGTACCTACTGAATTGCCAGAGGTTAAATGTCTTCAGTCCCATCATAGACTACCTAGAGATAATAAATCTTGAGTTTTATTATATGTAAATTATCCAGGAACCACAGTTTTACCCCTGGCCCGTGTGATCAAATACTTCTGTAATTGTTTCAAAGGCAGGATGTTCATTTGGATTTCTTCTGAAGTCCACTGGACATCAGTGTGATTGGATATATTTATGACATATGTGAGAATAAAATCATGCCCCTAGAACATAGATCTCCCCAGCTGCTTTTAAAGCTCATTGCCTTTCCTCTGTATAAATACCATAATGTATTTTAACTCCATGGTGATTTGTGTTGATTATTGTGTTCACGTATGAAGAATCTTAGATTTACTTACAGAACACTTAACCTTGTTACATAAGGATATCTTAAGCCATTTCCTTTTAGTTTTGTTCTGTAGAAAAATGTAGCATTTTTCTTCCTTTTTTAATTCTTATTATCACACATTTCAGTAATTATTGGATAACATTGTAGAAATACAAATATAAGTCCCTGTGTTCAGCAGAGTCTTTACATTTGTGTTCAGACTTCCAGATGGAATTTAAACATGTGCTTAATACTAAGTACACACTGAAGTGCTCCACAAATAGGAATGATTTCCTGAATGAACGTTAAAATGAAACAAATAAAGAGCTCCATTATTTCTGAATAAAACATAATTAATATGGCTTGCTAGAATCAAGTGAAATGAAACTTAATAGAACTGGAAAGCAATAACTGACTGAATAAAAATTGCTATCTTAAAGAGAAAATAATACTTGGCTAAAACCTTAAGTGGAATGGCAGCTACATTCAAATAACAAGAATGAGTAACTCAAAGTTTAGTAACTACTAGAAGCTAAGGAAAGGTAGTGGTTCATTTTGGGAAAGGATGAACATTCCTCAGTTTTAGTGCCGTGGAAAGTTCCTTCAAGAAAACAACGACAAACAGGCTTATAACATCAAGTAGACATCATCATTCATTTTGTGAGTGAGAGCAAAATAAAAATGCAGACATAAATAGGATGTTGTTGGAATACAATGAAGCTTTTTGAAGATAATAAATATAGGTTATCAATAAGTTTTGTTTACACTTCCTAAGAATTTCTGACCATTCAAAATACCAGAATGAAACCAACACTGAAAAGATGAGGTAGTTTTTACTAGTCTTTGAATGCTATCAGTGTTCTACTTCTGAGCTCCTCGATACTTCATATAGTTTTGTAGTCTTCTATATGTTTGCAGATTATCTAGACTCTCAAAAATTTAATTTGTAATAAATAAGAAAGCCCAGATCAATTTTCGTCTTGATGTTACTGACATTCTGATGGCACTTACTCATCTCATAGGACTTTCAATAGTTTTTCATTCATTACTCAGCATTCCTTTGGCTTTTTTACTAGTCTCATATTCCCCATTCAAATTTTTACCAAGTCTTTCATGGTAAAGATCACTTTCTCTACTGTCATTGTGTTATGATGTGAAACAAGCAAAAATAAGTTTCCTAAGGAAAATTCTACTATGGTATTCTCTATCCTCTTTCTTGAGTTTAAATTAATCTATCAAGGCATTTCCTGACAAGAATAAGGCATTTTAAACTATCTGATTTAAATCATAATCCTTACCATTGTTAAATTTAATAAACTTTTATCCTTCATTCTTTCTGTACTGATTCTATATAGAGCTATCACAAGGGGTCCTGTCTTGTACACATATGCTATCTATTGGCTATTTGTAAGGGTTTGTGATACTTAGCTGTATATTAGGCAAATGTACAGGATTGCATTTATTATTTTTAAAATGTTATACAATATGTCACAGTGGAAACATGGATAAGAAAGCTTCAGATTAATCAAAGGTGTCTCCTTCTCTGTAAAAATGACACCTGGATATAAGCACTTAATAATAGGAGTATGAGCTATAGGATACACATAGAAGTCTTCCACTTTCCCTTGAAAAAAAAAAATTAGCACATTATTAGAAAGTTATATTTAAATTTTTTTCAACATGATATCTGAATTCCCCCATCTGTGCTTCTGAAAGTCACAGCATAGATAATATTCAATTAAAAAAAACAAAAGAAAACACACACACGCACAAACACTGCTTTTTACTTGAAAGCAAACTTGTAACTCTTTGTTATCTACTGGGAAAGTCTGTACAGTGCTTATGTACTTATGAATGTCATTATAAAATTATCCACAGAAATGAATTAGGTTGATGAAACAGAGGTGGATACACAAGGTTATGATACTCTCTTGCTTCAGGTACTCTATTGACAGATGAGGAAATAGTAATGAATTGCCCCTCGCTTTTCTTGTTATAATCACCGTTCATCAAACATTCTTTTAGCTATGTGACTGAGAAAGGAAATACTCTTCCAAATGCTACAATAAATCATCCCTGGGAACAATGTTATAAAGGAATACCTAAGAATGTACTATTTCTTCTTCACTGCTGATAGGTGGCAATTATGGAAAAATAGAAAAGTAAAAGGAATCACTGATCTATAATATCCCTTCCTGGAGGCAGATTATTAGCAGCAGCTTCCTCTTTGTCCCTTATATCTGTGTTCTCCATTGTCACCTACTGTACTGAAGTTCAAGTACTTCTGTAAATCCCCTCTACAGTCTGTCTGTTTATACCTTCAGGCTACAAAGTGATTGGCTGAGTGCCTGGGCAGTGATGCCAAACTTGAAATATCTTCTTGGACTGTTAACTGCAACACACTTGTTTCCACCGCTGGAGGACTGCTTAAATGTTGCCAAGAGGAAGTGTTTTTCACTTTTTCAGAGGAACACCACGGTTCTTGGATTTCTGCAAAGCTCTCATAAACGAATGTTATAAACGAGAAGTGAAAAACAGGTAGGTAGGTACCTAGAGTCTAACTATTGCTTATTTTGATGAAAGGCTGAAAATGAAACAAAAATATTTTGGCAAATTTACACAGGTTTAATCCCTTGGAACAGGATGAGTTTTTAGACAAAGAGCAGCATACTCATTATTCATTTGTCCTTTACATTGCAAATCTGAAGGACTTGCCTGTGTAAAATATTACTGTAAAACTTTCAATACAAAGATTGTCCCTGCATGGTTATAATCATTGACAGTCAAAATTACTCACTGCCATTTCGTTGGAACTTACCTCAAGTGGAAAAGAGCTCCTCTTGTCCTAAAACATTGTCAATATGCTAAATATCACTTAAAATAATCAAGATATAACTCAAGATTCAGAGAGAATTTAAGTTTCTTGTTCTGTCACAAAGATTAGTTTCTGCTTAACTCTCCACCTTTTCATCTCCCTCTTCTTTCTTTGTGATTTTTTTTTGTTCTGTTTTGTCAGTTTGTTCTGAGTTGAGAAGATGTGCTCTTTAAGAAGAGGGCTGCTTTGTCTTTTAAAATATTATGTTAATACTATATGACTGGAGGAAGCTTCCAGTGGAAAGTCAACGCTAAAAAGTTAACTGACAATGGAATATAGTTTGAGGTCAGCTTTAAAATTCTTTACCTAACTTTTGGATGCAATTTTCTTTAAAAAGTAAAATCTTGAAGAAAGAAGAAATTATACCATGAATTGTATTTATTTGGAAATGGTACTATAAAAAATGGTATTTATCCTTATTTGTCTGGAATCAGTATGAGAAGGTCCTGACTGTTATGCAAACTGAGTAGATGAAGTAAAATGCAACGGTAAAAGGCTGTTGTCTTACATAGACTAACACTCAGTAGGGAGTTGAAAAAGCAGTGAGCAAGGTATTTTGTTAGAGAACTTCTCTGGCAGCAAATTAATACAGATTCTCACGACTTTTTGCAATCAGTTGCAGCTGTAGGCAGGAATATGCCAAATGAGAAAATATACTTCCGTGCCCACTTTTCCTGCTTTATAATCCTACTTCCCTTCAATTTCTTCTTCTGTCATATTTCTGAACCCCTTGGATATTACTTTCGCCTTCTGCCCTATCTATGTATTAATGCATTTCTGAATTCCCCATCAGCAAATAGCTTTCTTCCTCACTGCTTCAGCCATTTTACTTCTTAGATAATATGGTACCTTTTATAACCACTTCTTATCTACCACGCTCTCATTTGTCCCACAGATTGCTTAACATTGTATCTTCTTAGTCTTCCATCTTCCCCCACTGTCTGGAAACTTTCAAGAAAACAATTAAATGAAGAAGAAACATATAGCTTACTTTCCAGGTCTGTACTCAGACCTGGCTGTAATTTGAAAAGCTGTTTACAGATATTCTGAAAGGCACTGAAGGACTGTCTATTTTAAAGGTCTCATTCAAATTATGAAAATGCTACTACCTCTTAAAGAGACACTATCACCAATTTTTTTTATCATGTACAAACTTTTTACTTTCCCCCTCCAAATCCGTTTTTGGAGATGGTGGATTCATTTATGTCAAAACTTGCAGTCAAAGTGATGCAGCACACAGTTCACTCCAAATATCTCAAGTCTAGCGCAGTTATCAAAGCTGAAAACAGCTTCTGAACAGGTAGCGTTAGCCAGCCTCCACTCTCTCAGTATCGTCATCAACTATAATTACAACTTGTAGCATATAAATTTTCTATGAAGTACTCCACCAGGAGCTCTATGGCCTTCTAGACAGGTTTTTTTTCAAATCCAGTTATTTCCATATTCTGTCTCTCATATATCCACAACCAACTTTCTATTTTGTGCACTTCAATATTAACCAGGGCCAAGATTTGTATTAAGAAAAGCCATTCATAATATCAAACTCCTGTCTACAAATGTTACTTAATGTTTTGCATAGACAGGAATCACTTGCTTGCTATTAATGTCTTGTGTTTTTTGAATTGTTAGCTAGATTCCTAGGCCCCAGAAGTATTCTGACACATGCCAGAGGTAATGATCTAGGAAAACTGGAAAGTGCGATACTGATTAGGCAAATAAAGAAACATATGTCTACCTTGAATAAGTCATTACAAAAAGTTTTGATAATGTACTCATGCACTATTCAGTGACAGGCGTTTAGCAATGGAAAGTTAGAGGGATAAAAACAGAGGAACAAATGGAGCTCATAATTGTATAAAAGCAGTGATAAGTTTCATTCTGAAGCAAAAATAATGGAAATAAATCTGCCATTTTGTAATCTCACTGAAGTGGATAAGCCTTTTATTGAAGGAAGATGTATATAGAAAATTACATTTATGCTGAAGATGCCGTGAGTTTCAAAGACAAATGAAAACTGACTTTGCACTTCTGCAAAGTGACCTCATGGGGTCAAAATCTTTCCCCACCCCTGTTCTCTGTAGTTCAGCTACGTTGCATTGTTTAACTAGCAGGAATATAGGACCAAAAATTTTGTATTGATACTTGAGTACTTCATAAAGAATAGATGGGTAAAGATACTGCTGTGTACTGTAGCTGGTTTCCTCAGGACCATACGCCGGGAAACTTTTTCTTGCTAGTTCCTAGGAATTACAGTGAAGGAACATTAAAGAAGATAGGATAGGATAGGAAAGGGTGGGAAAGGGTGGGAAGGGAAAGGAAGGGAAGGGAAGGGGAGGGGAGGGGAGGGGAGGGGAGGGGAGGAAGTCTAACTTGTGAGGAATAATATTTTATTAAAATGGAGATGGAGGTGGAAGGTTCCTCAAAATTACAAGAAACAATTCTTCAAACATAAGTGGTAAAATTTCTAAGTGATCAATGAATCAAGTTTGGGATAATATAATTATAGTCAATATAATCTTCTAAAAGTATTAAGACATGACAAAGCAATGTTACTAGCAGTAAGCAACATCTTTTTGAATTACATAAACTTATTGAAACTTATTAGAAATATTAATTTTATTTAAGGTATACCATTTTCTGTTATCATCTCATTTTGTGCGAGATTCAGAATAATTCTGTATCAAGTACATTAACTGTATTGTCACATGCAGCATTTTGTCTTTCAGCCTCAAGCATGCTTTATCTGATACAACTCTGTGGGAAAAATACTGTTTCCTTTGAAAGCTGTGGCTGCAAGAGCTCTGTCATTGGCAGTGTTGTTTCATTGCAAAGTACTGAGAGAAAATTATTTTGCTGTGTCAGAAATACTTATTTAGGGTATATTTCCAGAGAGTTGTTTTATTTCGGCAGGATGACAGCTTAAAAGAAAGGTGGGGGTGCAGAATCTAGGCATTCCCACAACTCATTATCCTGCAAATACATGGATTACCGCAGTGCGAAAGCAACAACTGTATTCAAGAACAGTCAACAAATCTCTGTGTGAATAGTTACTGTGAGAAGCTTGAAATGAGGAAAGTTGAAAGCGACTTTTGTGCTGCTCAAAGACTCATTCAGGCATGTAGGGGGTGAAGCTTCATCTCTCCAGTTTATTAAACTGGTTCATTTTTAATTAAGCAATAAGATACAGCAGGGCACAAACTGTACTGCATTAATTCATAGTTAGTGTGTTGCTGCTAGCCATGAGGCTGAAGGATAAGTCACCATCAATGCAACTAGGCATGAATTAGCACCACTGAGTGTTCATTTTGGAGTATCTTATGGTCATTGTAAAATGTTATTTTGAAAATATTTATATTGCTAATTAAAGGTGTGCACAAATACAGTTTTGTTTTAAAATATGCTCAGCTTATTCCATTTTTAAAAGTCTATACATGTATTTAACACAGAAGAAATTCACCCATCCTGGCACAAAGTCTATTTACAATGGAAGTGGGAATAGAGGAAAGGAATAATAATTGCTCTTTTTCCATCCTGCTGTTCCAGCAGCTTCAGTTTCTTTCTGAAGGGTTTGAATGCAGAATTATCACAACTATAGAATAGGTCTTGTTTAAAAAAACAGTTAGATAATTTTGGAATTTGAAAATTCTTTCTGAACACGGTATAAGATTCTTTGTCCTCTTTGCCACTCTAAACACAGAGTAAATCCCTTGCAGCACATAAGAAGAAGTCCCTTGACTTCAAAGAGCTGCTCTGTATTCAAATAAGAGAAGATGTTGTGTTAGTGATTGTAACTAGAAAACAATGCAATCCATCAGAGCATTTACTTCCTCCTTTTCTCTTCTTCTATCACAGATTTAAGGCAGGCCACACAGTGGATTGATGGCATACTCAAGTTCCCAATGCCCCAACTCCAAGCTGGATCTCAGCCAGGTTTCATCCAAAAGCAGTGTAGTCACGTTACTACTGTGTTACCTCTGAGATCCTATATCCTGCTCATGAGAGCTCAACATATGCAAAATGAGAGTATTGAGCTTCCGGGTCAAAAATGGCTTGCACTTGAGTAACTTGGAGGGCAGGTGGCTTATAGCAAGTGCAAGGGCCTCTTCCCACCCGAATTAACCAGCTTGAAACTGCAGCTGTGTCCACTGCCGGGGATTAGCTAGGCGCAGGGTGAGACACAAGGCTCCTCTTCCTAGCTCTTGCAGCTAGCTAGGGAATTGCAGACTATATAAGCACAGAGCAAAAAGAGAGGAAACATTTTGGCACAAGGCGTTCTCAAACACATAGCAAAGCCTACATCCTGGGCCTTAGTCTTGTCAAAAGCAACACTTTTATTGTGTTTAAGTAAATGAATTTGCTTTAATTAAACTGTTGTTATGGTTAAAGTATTATTCTTTGATTCTTTAAATAAAAACTAAAAACTTTGAGACTGTGAGGTGTTCTGGAAATTTCTGCACTATAGGAGACATGTTCAGAGTCTTGAAACAGTTCCTAGAACAATGATTAAGGCTGGTTTATACATATACGTATATTTTGTCTAAACACAGTTTTGCTGATTTTTTAAATTATTTTTTTCCTGTGAAAACAAATCTTTACAGACAGGAAAATTTTCACTAAGACAAAAATTAACTTTTAATAAAGCTACTTCTTCTTTCTAGAAGAAGTCTTTTAAAAAATGTATATATATGTTTTTTTCTGTAAAACCCTTATATTTTAAAATACAGACATGCTTTCACACACAAAAAAAATTTAAATACTTCTAATACAAGTATTAAAAAGTTCTGTACTAATTATAGTTCCTTTCTTTACTGTTCCTGTTTTTTCTTCTTTTTTTTTTTTCATTTTTAATAGGTTAGTAGCCAATGAAAATAATTTGTGGCTTTTTCTTCATTTCAGAGAGTAGAGGGAAGTTAGAGACAGGACTATATAACCTGGCAACAAGTTCTGTAAATAATATAATTGAAAGTCAATTTCTGTGATAATATGAGACAAAATGTATGGAAGTATACTGCATTTGGAGCACCCTGCATGATTAGATTTCTTTCTGCTGGTGAAAACCAATTAACAACACAATAGGACATGATACAAAGCAGCCTCCCCATCCTATAACAAAGTAACTATTGCATCTCTTCCAAGCATCATTTCAGGATTTTCTTTTCCATATGCTATATGAAAGAATGTCATTGGGGCTGTTGAGTTGCTGCATGTGCCAAAGGAACACCTTGGTCGGCTGTAATTCAAGGAGTAAATAAGTTTTTTTCTTATGGATAATTGGCTGGTTGAATGACCTTGTGAAATAGGTGAATTTTATTATTCATTAATGATTCATGTATATGAATATCTTATTGCTTTTAGTTTTGCTTAAAGTGATATTTTTGAGGTAGTTAAAAAGGTATCATTTCTATAAATAATGCCAAATTGTAGAAAGCAATATAGAAGTGCAGTAATATCTACTGGCTTTACCAGTGTGTCATACGGCATGAAAATTGCACACTGTGTTGTCTCAGGGGTTAAGTAATCCATTAGTTTCATGGGAGATAGCAACTAGAAGTAGGAACTTTATTAAGGTAAGAGCACTTATATTCTCTCTCTCAATCATATGGGAATGGAAGCGTCACTCACAACTAGAGTTCTCCTTCGTAGTCTGAGTTTGATCTGTTGACCCAGTTTTAAAAGAAGCTGGATTTTAACTAAGCTACAAATATAAATGATTAAATGTCTTTGCAAGGAGCTGAGGAGGAAGGACATTAATGATGCCATCCCCTAAGAAACTTTTAAAAGAATCAATAACAGATTACTGCACAGATCACAAATGGTCTAAAGCTAAAACGACTTTATGTAGTCCTTAACAAGTCTAGTCATCGATCATTTCTACCCATCTTAAGTGAAAAAAAAAATCTTTTTTTTTCTTTTTCTGTTTAAACAGCTTTTATAGTCAGTAGCAATGAGGAATGACACACCAACAAATAGTCTATTTTCTATTTTATTGAGAAACAGTTGCATTTTATTGCAAGGCTGATTTATTGTGTAATATTTTGTGAATATGCTTACTGTACAATGGAAAGGTATGAGTACATCTTATTTGTATGTATCTCACACGGTTAACACACTAATGTCGACAATTGCAGCTACTCATAAGCAGAATACCCTAGGGTTACCTTTCTAAGTCAGTCTTAAAATTGTTAACCTTGCTATTCAAATTACTGAAGGTAGAATGACATAAGTAGATACAGCTGAAGCCATATTCTACCTATACAAAAAGAAACAAGATTGACTAATAGCAGAGTCTTGCCACGGGCTTACTTGACTGGACTATATTTTCGTCAGTGATGGCCAGTGGTGAAACCAAAGTTAAATCAGCTGAGATGACTGAAAGTTGATATACAGAAATCATAATACACCCTGAAGCCTAAGTCTGGCACTCTCAGGTTTAGAAGAAATGTATTTTATTACTGATTAGGTATAAAGGAAGGTTTGTGTCAGTTTAACAGTTTGGAATGAAGTAGCTTAATTTAAAACAAAAACAGAAATATTTTTGAGCTATAATCTGAGTATGATTTTTTTAAAAATCATTTAACCAGACAGATAAGCAATGCTCAGCTAAACACACTAAACATAACTTTCTTTTCATTCTGGTTAGTGGGGAATATTGTTGGCTCTAGGAAATTAAGAGTTAAAAAATCTAAAGGAAGAAATTAATTTGCAATATATATGTTTGAAGAACAGGAATATTGTCTAACCTACTAAACTAGTTTGTAATTCATTCAAAATTTTTTATCAAATTCAGTTTCCAGTGTCATTAGCATAAATGTTGAGCAGTTTTAGTCAGAATATCTTTGTTTAAGTTTTACACAAATATCAGATAGAAGGATCAGTTCCATCACCTCTGTGCTTATAACCTTGTGAATCTCCAATAAGCTTGACTGGTGCTCAGGCAATTTGATAATAGTCTTAACGAGGTTTGGCTTGGTTTCTTTTTTTGAGATGAATAATACTGTGGAGAAATGTGTGGAAGTATGTGGAATAACATGGAGAAAAATGATCATTGATAACCAGCCTTGAAATGGCAGTGGTCCAAAATGGGTATTTGAAAGCAAGTCCTTCTCTTTATTAGCTACATCCATTTTGTGTGTGACACCTGATAAATTGTTTACAAAAGAATATTAGATTAACCATAACTTGCAATAACAATTTTTAGAGAAGTAAGGAGAAGGAAATAGATTGGGAAGGAAAAACAACTCCTTTAGAATTCTGGAACAGTCATGTGAATTTTAATAAAGGTGAGAACAGTCTAATGTGACAGAGATTCTTCACAGACATTTTAGCTTTCAAATTAGCCAATGCATGCAGCATGGTATGCTTTTATAAGGCTGCAGAATAGCCACATTAATGTTCCAACATCTTTAAAATCAAAAATCTGCAAAATTGTTCACTTGCCATTCATATTGAATATTAATGGCATTTAATACTGCAGTTTATTAACCTTTTACATTAGTGGTCAGAAATGAAACACGCTGGGAACAAATGCATGACAGAAGGAAAAAATGTTCCTGACGGCTATTGGGCTCCATTTGACAGTTAATAAAAACCATCAAGTCCATATTATGTTAGATTAACCAAGATCTGGATTCCACTTGACAAGTCATTATTATTACAGGCAAGTGGAGGGTATTTTCAAATACACCCTGGAGTGATGCATGTTAAAATATGTATGGCAAACTCTTGAATGTCAAGGACATTTTGTGCAGTGTGTAAGGGAAAACTGTATGTAATGTGCAGTTTGGGAACTATTTTATGTACCTCTGAAGACCTCAAAGCATCACAATGAATGTTTTATTGAAAGCTGTCATACTTTGTGCTAGGACCAACTGTATTGCAGATATTTATGGAGAGCCATCAGCTTGGGAACACAGTGCTTCTGCTAATGAAGAATATTTCTGAAAGGCCCAAATGTGACTAAATGTATATCCTCCCTTCACTCAGCTCTGTTCTTCTTTCTGTTCATTTTATCTCCTGCATTATTCTAACATGTTAACTTAGGACTGTGACTCATACATTTTAAATGCAGCAAAACATTTCTAACTTTGGCCTTGTTGTTGTACAAAGACACTATTCTCTAAAAGCCTATGGCCTCATCATCCATTTTCTGGGCTGTTACTATATTTTGTTTTATAAAAATGACTTTATTTTAATTTTACTGCTCCTTTCCACTAATATTTAGAGTCAAGCTAGGATTTGGGGATTCTAGGATTTTAGGGAGTTATTTGGCCAGGCTGAAATTAAAAAAATAAAGCCTGTGTTGCTGTAGTCTAGGGACTATAATGCTATGCAGAAAAACTGATTCAGCTTTGTGATCAGTGTCTTTAACAGGCAATCTCTTTCATATTCATGGCAACCATTGCACTCTAATAGAGGAATAGTATTACCTTGAACAAGACTGTAGAGTCACTATATTGAAAGCAAGTTAGCAACAAACCATCTCCTATGAGATCCATCACTTTTGACTTAGGAATTCCTCTCAAAAGAAAAATAATATACTTCCTTAGTAAGTGTTAACATTCGTAATGAAAAATACCCACAAAGATTATTCTACAACACAATAATATTTGATTTTATATATATATATATATATTTTCAGCTTGCTTTTTAATTCCCAATATATTAATCTCCATCAGTCTTCAGGTCACTGTGGTCTACTAATGTTAATCAGTAGACTAGGCTCATTTTTGAATGGAACTTAAGGGGTGATTCTCCATACTTCTGGTGCAATGCCATCGGTGTGCGCTTGGACGAGGATGTAGGAAAATTTATTAAGTGATGAGCAGAGCAAAGACCACAGCTGAAACTGCCCATGAATTAATGAGTATCTGGTGGCCTCAGATATGGCTGGTAGAAGGAATAAAGTCAGCAAGAGGAGAGCACAGAAAAGTGGTTCATCTGCATGAAAAATGTAAGTCAGTAGTGATGATTTTTCAATATGTCCACAGCTTATTCTTGTTTTTAGCTTGCCTTTTGTCATACTTAGAGATGGACCAAGAAAAGGGCATTAATGTATTTTATTCTTTGTACAGCAGTGTGCTCCTCATACCTAACTTTATATGATTCTTATAATTTGCTACAAAAGCTGAAAAGCTATGTGGGAAAAAAAAATCATTTTTGCCTGTCTTAAAACCACTGATAAATTTCTCTCTTGTCCCCTAGTTTCTTTGTTATGAGAAATAGAAAGTAATCATTCCTTATCCACCTTTTCTTGACATGTATGTTTCTATAGACCTTTTTAAAATCCTCTACGGTCAATTATTTTCCAGGCTAAAGAAAACTTTTCCTCTTGTAGAAGCTATTCTGTGCTTCTAAGCATCTGTCTTGCCCTTCTCTGTACCTTGCTCATGCTATTGCATCACCGTTAAGGGGCAGTGACCAGCACTACATACAAATTTCAGAAGTGAGCACAATATGAATTCATAAATGCTATAGCGGTAATTTGTTTTTAAATTGCTTCATAACAATTCCTAACATTCTTTACGGACCTATACAGAATGACTTCAAAACTTATTTCCTGAGACCAAATATATGATTTAGGGCTACCCCATTGGTTTGTACACATAGGCATTTTTTTTGTTTTTTTGTTTTTTCAAGTGTGTTTCTTTTGATTTGCTGATGTTGATTTTCAGGTGCCATTTTACTGACCACTTTTTATCAGGAGATAGTTTTTAACATTTTTGGTTTTGCCATTTTTTTTGATCATGTTAACATTTTTATCATTCTAAATAACCTTGTATCAATCTGCATATGGGTACATCCATTTATTTTTAGTATCATTTTCCATTAATATTCAGATTTATAAAGATAAAAGACCTAGCATATTAGCACAGGTTAGATTCTGATGTTAGATAAAAAGGAATGATATCAGACTAACAAGTACTACTGTAATATTTTATCAAAACAACAGCTCCTTTGTCCTTCAAATGATCCTTGCTGTCTCTTTTAGTCTTAGATTTTACATAATCTTAGATTTTACTGGGCTGTTTTGGTTCTGTGCACTTCTACTAAATATCTTATTCCTATAAGTTATTCATTCAGTACTGACCTTTGTAATAAAACTCTTAAGATGAGAAATGCAGCATATACTGAAATTACAGAGCTGTTATTCGTAACACTTCAGCTCTTGTATTTAGCAATTTTTAAGGAGGAAAGAGCTTGGTCCAGCATGATTAAACGACACACATAATGCAGAAATTTTAGAAAAACTGAAGGAAAGACTTTTCTTAGAGGATGATAAAATAATATTTTATCTCCACTAAATTTAAATGCAGATGTAAAAGTCTTGACCTTTAATATTATTATAAATAGGGTAATAATAAATATAAAGGAATATAAATATAAACATAAATATAAATATGAATATAAATATGTGCCAATATAAAGGAAACTATGAAATGTTTTAAGGTTGAGTTCTCATAGCCTTTTTTTTCACCACCACCACCCTCCCCTGATTAAAAGCATGGCAATTCTATGGTAGAAATAAGCTGATTATTTTATCATACACAATATTTGTTGTTGAATAATAGGCTACTTTAAACATTATTACATTTTTTTAATGGAGCAGAAAGTGTTGTGGGTCTTTGTACAATTTATAGACCTTCATTAAAATATTTTACATGTTCTGCAATTTTCTTTTTTTATATTCTTACAAGAAATAATGTTGATAAAAACATTTATATGTCAGTATTCCATGTTTTGAGATTAAATCTTCTTAATCTGTAACCTGTACTGAAAAATGGGGGAGAATAGCATGAAACCAGAACAGAAAGTAAAAATCTGAAAATATTTGAGATCAGCCCAAGATTAGACACCAGATGAAGCTCATGAAGAACCTTTTTTCTGAAATCCATGTATTGATGACATTTAAACCGTGCCCTCTCCATGGTTTGAGCATTCCTCATACATACTCTCGCAAATGGGATTACACTCCCAGAGCAGATGCAAATCACGCTAATAGCTCTCTCCACCACACAGTAAAAAACACTGGAGAGGAATAATGATCAAAAGAACTTTTTTTAGAAAAGATTTGAGCTATATAGATGCATATGTATATGTATGTATACATATATGAATATAGACACATTAAGATTTTTTTTCTACCATTGTAAACCAAAGCAAAACCACCATGACAAAAGCTTTTTCATGTATAGTTCTTCAGCTCAAACAGACTGAAATATCTGCAGAATTATAATCAAGACAGGCAGTTTATTTTCATCTTGGAACCATTTCAATGATGATTTTTTTTGTACCTACAGGAAAATAACAATTTATAATTTTACACTTTAAATTCATTTCATAATAGGCAAACCCAAAACATCAAAGTGAACAATGGCCAATTTTCATGGATTAGTTGCACAAATTCTATTTAAGAGATTACCTTTGTCTACAGTTATGGTAACTATCTACTCAGAGATGTTATGTATTCAATTTACTCTTTTTGTATCCCTGTGCAAGGGATGAGGAGGTAAGAGCATGCTGAACTCAGATCTACCATTTCAAGTTAATTTACACAATTCACCTTCTGTTTGATATACAGAAGGCAACTTAGTGTTCTCACTTTAAGGAAAAGATGGTCAGAGTAATTTTGTTTACTTTTCAGATTTATATATTTTTTTCAAATTGAATAATTTCCAGATAAATTTTACCCACAAGGGGCATTTAAGGTTCAGATCTGGATCAGCAGTCCAGTTTAATCATAGATCTGGTAGGGTCAAAGAAAAAGTCTAGGACTTCCAAAAGAATATCAAAAGCTTCCAGCTCCCTCTCTGTGTCTTTAGCTTTTCTGTCCTACAATCGAATTGCTTTGGCTTGTCATCTCTCACTTCTCAATGCAAGTAATTCTCCCCATTTTGACTTGACACAAGTGTCAGTAGTGGAATAAGATATTTGATGGCTAAGTCTTTCCTTGTTTTCCAGCCTAGTATGCCTGGTGACACTGTCCCACAACAGACTACTACCTTTTTTGCCAGAATTTTTCACCACCTGAAAATTTCTTGCTGTGTAGCTACTGTTACTGTTTAGTTACTGCGGATGGATGCTTTTTTGCTTTTGCCAGTGCAGTGAGCACTTGTTGAGAGTCCTGCTGACAGCAGTAACTCTGTGTGGTGGATGATACAGGAATTACTCAGAGCCAGAGAGTCTGTCAGAGCTCAGCTTCATTCAGTACCTGCTAAATAGACAAAACATTGGCACTTGATTTGATACCAGACATTTTAATAAGCTACATGCAAAATAAGGTAATGTTACTGATGTAGAGTTTCTACAAATATAAACAAAATGAATCCTAATTTAATAACCAAACATGAAAAAAAGTTATATTGGTATAACAAACAATAAATCCCCATAGTTTTCATGAGAATGAAGGAAGCCATCCCATTTCAGAAAATCCTCTAGACATGGTGCTAAAAGGAAGCATGTTGAGGGCTCTAAGTAAACAGCTATTTGTCACAGCTAACAATATAACAAAGAAAAAAAGGAAGTTTCCTTTTTTATTTATACTCGTTTTTCATAACATTTACATGAAGAAGGAGGAGGAGAACAGGGAGGGACAGATAAAATTTGCCAGGAACCAAACATTTTTCAACCAGCACTGAAAAAGAGACAAGTTTACAGCTGAGATTTGTTGCATTGCATCCCCCTGTTCAGCAGACCATATAAAGCTGTAAACATGGAAAGAGATAACAAAGCAGCTGAAGAAAAGCTGCTAGGAGTTTGTGAGTTGATGAAAACAGAGAAAAGTTTGTGTTTTTTTTTTTAATAATAAAGAATGTTAATGCAGGTCTTCTTTCTGATATCTGTGGCCCATGATAATAGTTTACAAATGATGCAACAGACTAGAAGCAAAGATAGCATGATTTCAGCTGGACTACATAGGATCTGAATCCTATCCAGAAGCCAACAGCACTATATAAAAGAAACATTGGCCCAGTCCAATAACCAATTCCAACTGTTTCCAGGAAGAATTCCTTAATGGTGCACTCCTCTGTAGCTTCCTTCCTTCTTAACAGTAACAGTATTAAGATAATGCTGCATTTCATCCTATAGACATCTGACAAACAATGTTTCAGCATGCCGGGCAGTGTTGCACAAGCCTACTAAGTTCCATAGAAATATTACAACACTGATGCCTGATGGCAGCTATGCTGACTGTGGAGATTAATCTTTCTTTGCCATGGTTGTTTTTCCCTGCTTCCCAGATGACAGAGTGCAAAAAGATATCTGCAGCAGGAAGACAGGCATTCCTGTGGTAGACTTTGAAGAGAGGCGCAAACCAACTCAGGGACACATGCCCTCACAGCTCCACTGTGGTAGACCTGATCTCTGACACCAGCTGGGAAACTCGGGGTATACTGGGGAGGTAAATTTGTCTGGAACCACCTTTTGGGAGAAATGGCCCAAGCTCATCACCATTTCTGAGTTCCCATGTCTGTGAAAGTGATAGACCTTAACTCATAAGCATCTGCCATTGCAGTATCAATATACGGACCATGCTGGGCTGGCAAATCAACAGTGGGGGGCTCTGCCATTATGTGCTGCTTGAATCCCATATTGGAATCACTTGGCTGTGTTTTGTTTCCTTTCTACCCAACATCCACACATATATATCACTTTTTTTTTTTTTTTTTTTTTTTTAAGGTGAATAAAAGTTAGGCAATTTTTCCTAAGCTACTGAAATGAGCTGTCTCCTGTCTGGGCCTATAATGTTGGCATATGACATAGACTTTAACAGATTCCATAGGGTCACTATTCATTATAGACTTTCTAAATACTCCCTGCCTTATTTTTAGATCTTCAGTTCTTGAATGATCTTCATGATTATTTTTAGTTGGAGTGTCCAAATGATGAATGGCTGGCTAGAAACAGAGAGGTAAGAATTCCCTAAGCCTTGCTCATTCCAAGAAAAAAAGGAAAAAAAAAACAAAAAAACCCTTCATTCTTTATCTAAAAGTGTGTGTGACCTGATCGAATCCTGAAAAGTGAATTAGGTGACACAGCATTTAATGTCTAAAGTTCAGGAATCCAGCAAAGCTATTATAACCAATTAATATCTGTAAGTAACTGAAAAGCGTCATTACTGAATTGCTACCATGTGAATAATGGGCAGTCAGAGGGCAATTAGCAAACTTTTTAGATAATCTTTGTTAATCAATCAATAAAATATTGTTAATCTTTTCCATAGCCAGAGGTAGGTTACTAATAATTTTCTACCTTCTTGATAATGCTTAAACAAAACTCTATGGAGACTTTTAATTTTTAAAATTAAGCACAATTAATTCATTAAGCAATAAAAAAATGAAGTTACTCCCTCCCCCCACCAAAAAAAAGACAAATAAATCCCCTGGGTTTTTATTCTGAAGCAGAACCCACTAATTTCAGTTTAAGCAGGTTGAAAACATTTGTTTGGACTGTACCTCTGATATGTTCTCTTTTTTGTTTGAGATTTTTTTTCCTTTTTTAGGGGCAAGTTGCAGGAAGGGAGGTATTTAAACCAGCCTAGCATTTTGATGAACTCTATGTCCAGCTGAATGTGATATTGGGAACATAGTCTTATTTTGGTTACAGGAAAGCTGACCTTTCCCTACTTGAACCAAATTTACACTGAGATATAAGAAAAATTGAAGTACTAGGAAAAATTGTGCCAACCATATTTTGCAAGGTAGACCAGGACCCAGGATCTCATAACTAAATATAAAAATGGCACACTTAATGGAAGCATAGGTAAGACCTAATATTTAAATGTGTTGCTTCTAAGTGCTAAATGTTTATCATATGGTGCAACATTTAATACATTCATATAGATATGCATGTGTGCATATACATATTTATTTCACACACTGCTTTTGGGGGGGAAGAACATTTCAGAATACAAGAAGTCAACAAAGATTGAGAAATTGTTTTGGAAATAGACAGATTTTGAAAATTGCATTGTTCCAGTTATATCCTTCTGAAAATTATATTCTCTCTTTTTGACAGCTATGGTCTTCCAGCTCTAAGTCCTATTAGTTGCTTTCATTTAAGCTTTCTACATCTGCCTCTGGTGACTGTTTTTCATAGAACAAAACCTACTCAAAGCTCTTTGGAAATCCAGATGGGTATAATATTACCCAATCTTTTATTCCAGGCTTGTTTAACTCTTCGAAGTTCTGGCCTTACATACTGTGTGACAAAGGAGAAAAACCCAGAGGAAGGAAACTCAGATCTCTTGAAAGTTTTATCTTACTAGACATGATTTAAATCCTAACTTGTTCTTGTGCCTGAGATTAATACACTGTATAAAAATTGTATCACTCCCACTACTTTTGTCCCTTTGGGCTTCTGCATGTGGACACTGAAACTTTGTAATGTACAAAGAATCATTTATCAGCTTTAAGCCCAGAGTAGCTTCCAAATGTTATCATAAAAGAAATAGGGTCACTGCCATAAACTCTTAGACCTTATTTGATTTTTCAATAGCTCTATATTTAATTTTATTGTTGAAAATTTCTTGCCCATACTTTCTGATTATTGTAAAGGATAAATGCTTGCCCTCTTGAGGTTGTATTTTTTTATTATCTATTGTGCCAGTTTTCCTTTTCCCAGCATGGTCATGTGAGAACTTAAAGCAAGAAACAGAGTGCCACATTTTCAAGTCTTTTTTTCCCCATCGATCTGAATCCCTTTTTCCCTGCAGTTAAGGAAGGCTGCAGATTATCTATTGGCACTAAAAACCTCCAAAAAGCTCCCAATACATTTATCCTCATTAACGGTTACCTCCATATTCTCATTATTAGAGACAGCCCACTAGGGGATCCTTCCCTCCAACTGGCAAGTTCAGTGAGAAAAAAATGACAATTTTATCATTTTTATTCTGAACTCTACCCATTTTATTTATGAATAGTTCTCACAGAAGTCATTTACAAATGGCATTGCCTATAGGACATATATCCCACTGCTGGTTTTAGAAGAACTCACAAATGGCTTAAAGGAGTCATATTTTTACTGTCTTTCTCAGCAATTTTCATATCAAACATTCTGAAAGTACAGGCAAAAATCTGATTAAACTGTTTGTCTCCTGCCAGCTCTACCTCAGCTCTGAAAGTTGAGCTGCAGTCCCTCTTCATTTATTAGTAGTCACTAGAAATAAAATGATAGAAGTTTTTCATCATATCATGTTGACATTGATTTTCAAGTGGGACTAAGCTCCCTATTGTTCACATAATACACAAGTGTATACTTGTATCTATGACTTCTACAGACATAGATACAATCCTTTCTGATTGTCCAACATGACACTGCAAAATAGTTTACCAAACAGAAGAGGGCAGCAGGGGGAGAAGGAGGTAAGGAAAAAGTCACAGAAGCTTTCCCTAAATTCCAGAGAAAGAAAATTCAGGCACTGGGATGCATGTTCAAGGGATCCCAGCTGGTGGTCTATCTCATCAGATAGGCCTGAATACAGGCACTGACTCCTAGCCATGCCTAGGAGTTTAATAATTAGGAACAGAGCATTAAGAACTCTACCTCTCTATTTAGGCTTAAAATAATCAGTGAGTTCAAATGTTATTATGGTGTGAGAAGGGGAGGGAGCAGGCAGCTCATGTGACTGTGTCACAGGTCTGCACACATCCTATTTTCATAGAAAAGCAGGTTGTTAAAAAGGCAAAAGCAGTCACTGAGCCAGTGAAAATAGCCAAGAATGAGATAATCTTCCTGAAAAGGGTGAATTTGTGTGAATTAAAGGAAAGGGAGCTATCTCATTGCACAAAGATGGCAAAAAGGAAGAAATCTATTGAAAATTACTTGAGGAAAATGAGTACCTCACGGCTTCAGAGAGCCCTACAGGGGCCACTGAATCCTCTGTATAACCCACAACACTCTTTTGACTTTGCAAAATCCAGGTTGAATTCAATCAATTCGTTAAATCATCAGATTTAATCTCATAAATTTAGGTATCTACACATAAGTTCCCACCTTTGCAATAGGCATTTAAGCTCCTATTGTAGCTGCTGGTGAACTATTCTCCATTTTTTAGAACACAACTGGAGACCTTCCAATTACTTGTCTAAAAGATATGGATCTTTTCTAAATCCTATTTTTCATCTCATTATGCATATCACCTTCAGTATCCTCAGGTACAGTACCACAAATGTCACTGGGTACCTATGTTTAGCACTTACTCATGGTCAGATCAGTGATCTAAGCTCCTTTGACAGAACCACCTACACACACACCAGTTGTAATGGAAGTGTACACCTAGCACAACTGTGGACATCTACACGTACACAATGCAAAGTACATTACAAGACACGTTGGAGCTGCTACACATCAGTACTAAAATTAGCAGGTTCTGAATTGACTAAATGTTTGTGGAAAATTCTGCAGTTTGGGGGTTTGAAGCTCCCTTGCATGTGGCAGAGAGGATTCATGGATCCATTCATGAAATTGTTTCTTGAAAGGTTACAGACAAGTTGGTTAAAAGAAAAAGGCAAAAGGATCATTCCTAGGTCTTACATCTCTTCCTTGCTATTCCATTACACACAAAGTACTTTAATTCTGTTTCTAATAAATTGTTTAAAGGCAATAAAATATTTGGTTAACAACTTTTTTTGTTTTTTTTTCTTCTTTTTATATCAGGGTTCCAAATAAGTTTTTCTAAATGCTCCTTAATAAGGAATAAAAATAGATATTTTGTTCTATATCTTTATACATGTATTCTGCAGTCTATTGTTTTAAGTATCTACTCCTTAGCATATAATTATTTTTTCCCATTCTGGCTCTTTATTTGTAAGTTCAATACCAGATTAATAAATTTACTCAGTATGTCCATATTCAAGCACAGATTTGTAAATACAAATCTTGTAAAATATTTTGAAGAAAATGTTTTAAAATAAATTATATTGCTATTTTTAATTGTTTTGCTGTAGCTGTGATAGTCAAGATATTGTGTTGATAGCTTTTGTGAACAAATTTTGTGGGTTACTAGATGTTTGCAGAATGAAATTTAATTTTTTTTTTTCATAAACTAGTGGTCTATGAAGACCATGAAGTGGTCTACAAAATAAAAACAGTAAAAAAAAAAACCACTTTGATTCTGTTATATACTAATAAGGAGTGTATTTTATACATATCTGTCTGTGCCAACCCTTAAAAATACTTAAAAGAACATGATTACTTCAGCATAAGTTAGCTGCAAGGTATTACATCTGGAGGTCTTCATCACGTATTATATCAAGCAACAATGAAGCTGTTAAATACATGTGTCTTTGAAGAAGTTCTGACTGTTGTGAGCCACAGATGGGCTTGTTTTGGGAAATGAAAGTCTGTAATCCATTGGAGAGGGCACATTATAAGCTCCCTTTCTGAGCCACTATACAAAGGGTATGAGTTATTATATCAGACCCTGGTTATAGCATGATGACTATTTTACTAAAACTATAACAGTTAATTCTTTTTTGTTCTGGAGTTCCTGGGTTCAGTTTCTGTTATGTCAGCCAAGAAAACAGCTGCCTTATCTGTGTTAAATGATATGAATTTAGGATGCAAGCTAAAATTTTGTGAGATTATTGATATAACTTTATATAACCAAATACTATCTAACAGAAACATGCAGCTTAATGAACAGGCATTCAAATATTCATTTCTGATTCCTTGTCAGTTTAGGTATCCTAAAACTTCTAATTTGGCTATGGGACAGGAGTATATTATACTGAATTCTGAAGTTTACAATTTACAAGATGGGAGGACAGCAATACAGAGAGAATGGGTAGCAGTCCCAAATTTTGTGAAAACATAAGTCAAACTTCTGGGATAATATTTACTTCAGTCGTTCAATCTCTGTATTTCCCAGATTAAAAAGAAGCAGAAATTTGTAATCTAGTTTCTAACTAGGACTAAGGAATATTAAGAAGGTTCTGAGATCTCCGAGTATCCTCAGTTAACTGCAGATAATCATTTATATGTTGAAAGATTGTTCAGATAATTTAACTTCAGTCTTGACATTATGAGGTTCTTCTGGCCTTAATCAATGAGGTCTTTATAACACACAAGAAGATAGTTTAGAATAAATATTACAGCACAGGATTTTTCAAGGAGGGCTGAAACAGTGGTATCACCTCAAGCATTTACAGAAGACAGTTATCTTAATGGAGCTGCATTCATTTATGATATATTCGGGGGGGGGGGGGGAAAGGATACCAAACATTTAGCAAGATTTATGAAATTAAGGAATTCCATATAGATTCTTAATGATCAAAAAATATATATTATTTATACATATCTTTACAATGTTTTGCTATAAAAGTTTAATCAAAGAATGTGTTTAATAATATTTTATAACTGGCCATTAAAAAAAACAATGACTTTAGATAACAGTCTACAGTATTTCATATTGAATTCTACTTAAGCAGTTAGAATACGACTACACTGTTTTATGGGGTTGTAATTTTGTTCCAGAATGGAGAAACTATGAGACCAAAGGACAAGTAGGCCAACATGATGAAGAGGTAAAAATGATTTCCTCATAAAACTAGGGAGAGGAATTAGACTCACTATTACCCTGCAAGGCTGTGGCTTTTAATAATGCAGATCACTAAGAATGTTGGGTCCTTCATTTCTGGTTCCTAAATAAGATGACCTACATATGCCCTGTCACAGCTTTGGTACTGCTCTTGGATAATTACCAGGACACTGTGACCTGTATTTCTGCTACCCAGAGAAGAGAGCTTGAGAGCCACCCTGTACACTTTTTTGACTTTTCTTCACCAGCCATATCAATTGGTTTAACAACAGATGTTCTCTCTCCCTTCAAACCTGAATAAATAGTACAACAGTTAGAACATCCACAAATCATCAGTTTTGTCTCCTTTAGGCTAAGTAATGAATAGCACTTATGTTGCTCACTCCCTAGACATTTCTTTTTAAAATATTAAGATTGTGTATATAATATACCATCTGCTGATGCAATCTGAAGAAAAACAAGAAAAAGACAAATCAGAGTGTAGAATGGAAAAAAAGAGACACCTCACCTTCAATATATCTACACTCTTTAGAACTGTGGAATTTAGGGCATGCCTCTGTATTTCCTTTTTCGTTATTGTTATTGATAGTTCCTTTTTATCTTTAGCAGAATTCTTAGGAAAATAAAGTCTCAAATATTTTTATCCTCCTACTGAATCTTATAAAGCACTGAAATCTCAGCGTGTACATTCATTCTGGCTTCTGTTCAACAAAAAGCACTACAAGATGCTGTACAGGTGCATCTATGATCCAGGGGAAAAGAAATACTTTGATTTCTGAGAAGCTGGCTGTTATGCGATCATTCTGTACATTTAGATAGCTGAGCCTTTCAAACAAATGGAAGTGTTTATTAAACCTAAGCTCTGTTCTGGCAGGAGTAAGTGAATACATTTTTCAAGAACATCTATGGACAAAATTTCTGATCACTGAAAATGTTTTGACAACTTCCCCCCTCCCCTCCGTTAGTTCTATGCTTGTGGCATTCGACGACACAGACCACAAGAAGAATGGTGCAAGAAAGCCTTTACTGAAAACACAATGGCTGGTTATGTAGCCATCAGGCTCAGCCACTCCTCCAAGTATCTCCTTGGCATTGTGGCATCCTGTGATAGGTAGAAGGTGTCTTCTGATGCCCAGCAGGCGGGCAGGACAGTCCAGCAGGACAGGCCCACTGCAGCTGCTGGCACGTAGGCAGGAAGGCACACTGTGACTGCTGACACAGGCAGGAAGGCACATGATTACTGGCAACTCACATGCACACATTCTGGCGACAAATCATAGTTACCACATCATTACTTTCTGCCTTAGAGATTCTCTGCTGTCCTACACAGCATCACTCAATCTTGGTCCCCAGCATACGCTAAACATGTGACAGGAGAAAAACTCACATAGATAAGAAAGAATTGAAGCTTTACTTGCAATAATAAGTTTACATTTCCTGAATTTCACCTTCAGAAAATATTTTTATATGGCATTTCCTAGTCTTTTTGTTTTCTATGTTTTAAAGAGAAAAATATATTTGATGCTGTTGCTGTTGCTTTTAACTAGCTCCAACTTCAAACTTCAGAAAACTGTCAAAACACCTGAAAGTAGGGCATATGGGGTTCATAACCTTGTTCTGTGTTTCTTGTCATTTTTTCCTCTAAAAATCTGCAGAGCACTTTGACCATATATTTGAGCATATCTGCCGTTAACCCTCTTCTACACGGTTTCCATTTCTGCTATAAATTGTACAGCAATAACATCACTTCTGAACAGCACATCAGACCTCTCCACCCCTACTATACCTTTCAAGTCCCAGAGGGATTGAGTCAAAAATCGATAGGTGTTTATAGCTAAATTAGGAGAAATGAAAGTCCGTGGAGGAAACATTCTGATGAAATTACAACAGTAATACTGTAATCTTTAAATGACATGATTAAACATAAAACAGACGAAACAAGAACCAACAAATGCCAACATTTCAGTGCCCGCAAATGGGTGGACATGCTATTAAACACATATTTTATTACTTTCATACATTACTGTCATGAGTGGAAGAATTATTATTATGAAAAACCCTGTGTATCTGGCCTGTAATTAACTAGACAACACTTACTTTCTTTTGCAAGATTGTCCAGAAATAATAAAATAGAAATGTGAACTACAGAAGGAAATGACTGCAAACAGTGTTGTAGTCCTAGCTTGAATTTGCTTGAGTATAACTCAAAATTCCCAAATACTTAAAATACTGCTTGAGTATAACTCAAATTGCAAACAACATACTTCCCAATAAGAAAAGTAATTAGCCAGGAGGTCTAGGCTGTATACATAGTTTTGTTTATATGAATAAAAGATTATATTTGTTAGTGTGTTACATGTTTATCTCCCTGTCTAATGTTAAAGAAATTCTGTGACTGATTTAGGATTTTCACATGTATTTGTCTATTATTGTATTTATTATATAAAATTTATAAAATAAAGAGGAAAAATGTTTTTTTTATTGCAGAGATAGGTGAAAACCAGTGTGCTTGAAATTCATGGAAAAGCCACCACATTTCAGACAAAGCAGCACAGGAAAGAGAAACAAAACTATTTTCACCTTCAGACTATATATGTATGTATGTATATATGTATTTTAGTGAAATCAGAAGATCATTCTTTTAAATTATGTTTTACAGGGAGAAGTTCAAAATCCATAAAATGCTATATTAATATATGTAAGTATTCTTTTCCTTTGCATATGCCTCAGGGATAGAAAGAGATGGTGATTTCCTAATGTATGTGCTAGACAGTGAATTCATTATTGCTCTTCAAAGCATTGTCTAGTGTATTAACTACTCCGAAGCATGATTATAAAAACATTACATTATGAGGCTTTCTATGAATGCTTCAAATTATATTTCTGAAAATGTTTAATTAGAGAGATTTCCTTGAGAAAGCAAACAAAGTAGAAAGCCCAGCTCCAACATGAGGAGGAAACATTGCTGAGTGCCACTATCATGGAACCTATTAGAGGTTTAAGCAAAGAATATTTTTTTGTTCTCACACCTTTTGCAGTCTTGGAGTAACTAAGGAAGTCTTTTCACTTAAGATGTATTTAAAGTTATTGACAGTGTTTACCCAGATTATAAAATTTCCTTCTATAGGACACATCTCTCATGAACCTTAAGAATCTTTATGGAGTCGGAATAATTTATAACATTTTCTAAACAAAAGGGGAAGTTTCATAAGAGTTGACTGACAATTTTTTGTTCTATTTTTAATTGAGAAAACCAAAATGATTATCTTAAAAACATATCTTATTTTCAACAACAACAAAAACAGCAAAATATGGCTTAAATATCATGTGGGTTTTGGAGGAGAGAGGCATTTTCTTTTTTAAGTTCTAAATCAACCATTAAATGACCTCACATGAGTTATAGAAACAATTGACATTCTAAAAGGACCCAATTTCCAAAAGCTGAAAGCCTAGTGGTTTCAAAAACATCTAGGGAAAGTGGGAACCAAAGCTTAACTTTTTAAAATATTCCCCAGGAAAACTTAATGAAATACTTCTAAGGAAATCACAAATCCACCTTTATGGAAGAAATATCAAGTGTCTGCATACGTGTGCTGATTAAGAAAGGAAATCTAAACATCAATATTATTAGATATATAGTGTGAACGATGACTATTTTAACTGAACAATCATATATGTTTCTTATTTCATACATAATGAGGTGGAAAAGGAGTTTGTTAAACTCTATTCAGATTTTCATACTTTGCAAAAACTGCAAAAAATGTAGTTAATCATATTATAACAGGTTTTTGCTTTGAGATTTGTGATGCTTCTTACTTCATCTCAGTTCTGTACTTCTGTTGTACATGCCTAGAACGGAGTTATTAAAAACTACAAAAACTAAAGCAAGAAAAGCAGAAAAACAACTGCTGCAATATAGAGTCTTCTAGAAAGTTAGTGAGAACTAGCTAAAAGCTTACAGTATGCTTGAGAACTGTGTTTGGGTTGAAGCTATTAGTTTAATCAGTTAATCGGGCCAACTGTACTTATGGCTGAAGAGTAAAATGGGTGCAAAGTTCAGTATAGTGCAGCTTCATTTGAACACAAATGACCCTAGCTTTGTCCTTTAATCATTCACCCTGTATTATTTCATTCCAGCTGAGGACTCCAGTCTATTGATATTTATAAAGCATTTAGATCTAAATGGAAATTTCATTTCAGAAATATCAGAATTTCTGTGCTTGTATTGGTTACCTTTATTTCATAAGCTCATGTGTCATATTTTCCTAGAGAAAACTTTTTTTTTTCTTACATGTGTCTAAGATTAGCATAGTTAGATCTTGACTTCAGTATTCTGTAGTTTTATGGGTGCCAATGGCTTTTGACAAGCCACATTGTATAGTGTTTAAGACTGAGAATGTACACTGCTCTTCATGAGTAATTCACTTAAAGTGAATAAAAATGACGTAGCTTCACCAGTGTGATGCATTAACTGTGCATGAATTGTGGGCTAAACGTACATTTCCTTGAAAGTGGGAATCTAAATCCAGCAACTTTCCTTAAATAATTACTATTTCTAAACTCCTATTCCATTATAGATTATATCTAAACAAAAAAGGGAGTTTTAAACAGAAACAAAATATGTCCAAATGGAAGCACTGATGAACATTTTTGTTTGACTTAATTTTCAGCATATGTTTCACAGAACTGTTTAATTCTAAAATATCATTCAAGCAGAAGTGCATCAGCCTAGTTTTTAATGTTTAAAATTACTGCTCTTAACACTGGTGTCTTCAATATTTTCATAAAATCAGAAATTAATTTATAAAAGCAAGTCAAATATGATCATAGGCAAGTCATGTTCTGAGTTTATCAGTTGCCTCAGATGAAACAGATTTAGTTTAATTCAGGATAAATCCTTCTCAGCTTCTGTCCCCTACTTCTCTGCAGAATTACCGCCTTCCATTTCACAGTAGGTCTTATATCCCTTCTGTTTTCCACTCCAATAAGCTCTTGATTTCTTTCCTTCAGTATGTGGTAGAGTTTTCTGTCTATCATTTAGGAGCTTTTGTGGGGAGACTTGGGCGCTTTCCTAAATTTATGGAATAAGGCCTCTCTCAGATATGTTGAATCCTTCATGATAAATTCACAATCGTCTGACAAATTGGAGGACCACTAGATGGCTTCACGACGTTGAAGCTGGATTTGATATAGGAGAATTTATGTATGAGGCTACTCCCGCTCTCTAAATATAGAAGAAATACGTTCATTTGAATTCTAATGGTAATTTAGAAAAGTGAGAACTGGAAACACTATTAGTTGAGAAGGAGTGTGGGAAGGAGGCATTCTCTTTAGTCATTATGACTGAATGATGTAGGCATTTTTGCTTATTAAAATTATTGGTATTTAGATGCACAGGCAAGTAGTAATAGAGAGTTTTAAATACAGGCAACCTTTGTATTGAGAATGATATTTAGACTATCCTACATAGTGTGAAAATAAGGATCAGTTCTAGCAAATACATCCACTTGTAATTTTATATGTGTGAGGATGCTCTGATTTTGGTGGAGTCACTGTACATTAAAGAGGTGCAAAATTTAACATTAAATATTAAAATATATAGGTTTATAGGAAAGCAATATCAAGATTTCTATTAGGGATGTATATATGTAATTATATATCGCTAGGTAATGTGTGTGAATGTACAGCCATTTACACTCTCTGTGTGTAGGAAGCATTGAGTCTTTTGTGGAATGTTGCTTCAGAGGAAGAGAGTAACTTTAAATAAGTAAAGTCTGGAAAAATATTAATGAACATAGGAAATAAGGAACAATTTATTCTCACTGAAAATTCTGAAAACTTTCTTCCTTAAGAAGGCACTGTAAAACTGAAACTCACACAGTTAAAAAAAAATACATAAAAATAATTTTGGGTATTGTACGTGCTAGTTAATTTCTCTTTCTGTTTTTGTGCTTTTACAGTAATAATTTCCAACTAAAATAATACTCCTTCCAGTATGAAAGAGTCAGATAAGCAAGGAAATATGACTAACTGATATTACATGAGGAACTGAAGCTGACTATAGCTAAGTTCTATGAAATGCACAAAATAAACATACTGAAAAAAAATTACATTATCCTCTGGTTTCTTTCCTTTATAGAAATATGGTCTGCTTCTTGTAAGTTATAACAATAGCAAGCACAACATTTTTGAACAGAAGTAATTTTTGAGATGATAGGATTTCTTAAGACACTGATCTGTTTGATTATATTATCTAACCCAGAAAAGCAATCTACCATTGCTTCAGAATTGCAGATGAAAAATATCAACACTAGAAAATAAGGATGGACTCAGCAATAATAATAGTATAAAACAAAACCAAAACATAACATTTCTGTAAGCAGGGAAGCCCACAAGAGGCCAGAAAATCTGCTTTACAGCACAGAAAATACATATATACTCCACTTCCTCTACACCCCCAGGAGAAATCAGCTACAACTGAAGAAATAATCAGCTTGTTGTTCTTTCACTAAGAGAATTAGCGAGGACCATTTTTTTTACAAGTGTTAGTGAAGAGAAAAAAAAGTATAGTTAGGCAAATGATTCATAAAAAGCAAAATATAATGCTTTCTTTTAAACCCTTGTTTTCCAAAACCAGGCTCTATCTGTGTATGCACCTGCAATTAGTTGTACAGAAAGTAAGACTTATCAGTTCTTATAGTGGAAGTGATGTCAACCTTATTTTCTGTCTGCCATGAAACAGACTGAACAGAAAATAAGGTCACCCAAAACTGAAAACAAGTTTACTTTCATTCATACATCTCTGTTGAGTCTTGGGTGCTGAATTAATGTCTGAGCAATATTGAAAAAATGAGGCATTTTTCATTTAAAGAACAAAGACCCAAAGTTTAGGAAGCTCAGGGAAAGGAAGGAATTTGGAGCAAGTTGCTACAGCATAGAAAGTTAAACTACAGCTATGGACAAGCCTGTGACTCCTAAAGTCTATATAAACAAAGAAATGTGGAAATATTTCTGGAAATTTTGGAAAATATTAATAGGGCAACACAGTCAACTTACTGTAAGGCAAATAAACTTTTTAGTGGTTTATAACAGTTGAAATTTGGGAGACATACATGAAGAGATAGCATTTGTGAACTAGAAGAAAATGTAATTAGAGCAAATAGAATACGATTTCTGCAAGATACCTTACACTTTCTGAGAGAATTTGAGGCTGAAGGACAAAAAACTTATTCTATAACAGACACTGCAGACATTTTACCTTCAGCTGTGCATCAGCTTCCATTCCATCCACACAGCCTCATTTCCCATGAAACAAAACAGGGGGACAGAAACAAAAAAGTGAGGAGAATATATCTTCATTTAGGTATATCACCTTAAAACCTGAAAAAAAATCTTTTTTCTTTTTTCCCCAGCTAACAAAGTTTTAGCTACAAATGTATTGCTTATAGCTTAATAATTGAAATTGCAGTGTAAGGGACCTGGCAGTTGAGTTCTCAGCCTTTTATCATTCTGGGAAATCATTCAATTCTTCTAAATCCTTAAAATGTGAGGCTTATATTTCTGTTATCCAGGAATGTTCTCCAACAGGAAGATAGATTTCAAGTGGACTATGCAGGATTACAGGTAGATAGTTCAGAAATGGACTTGAAGAGTCACAGTAACTGTAAAAATTACCACAGTATATTATACTATACTTTTGTTACGTGACCATCTTTTTAAGTGCATTTAGGCAGTGTTCAGTTTAGTGGAAGCCACATATATGACTGGGATTTCTAGTTAGTTTGGCAGCATTTATAGATATAAACAAGAATAGCAGCAGCTGTGGACCAAACGGTCTTGTTTATATATCTGTATCTTCCGTTGCTCTAAGTGGTGACCAGGAAAGAAAAAAAGAAAAGAAAAAAAAGAAAAAAAAGAAAGCAAAAAGGTAAGGGAAGAGTAGGAAAAGAAAAGAAGAAAGAAAAAGAAAAGAGAAAGGGGGAAAGAAAAAGAAAAAGGAAAAAGGAAAAAAGGGAAAGGGAAAGAAAAAGAAAATGGAAAAGAGAAAGGAAAAGGAAAAGGGAAAATAAAAAGAAAAAAGTGAAAGGAAAAAGGGAAAGAAAAAGAAAAAGGAAAGAGAAAACGTAAAAGAAAATGAAAAAAGAAAAGGGGAAAGAAAAAGGAAAGGGAAAAAGGAAAAGAAAAAGAAAAAAAGAAAAGGGGAAAGAAAAAAGAAAAAAGAAAAAATGAAAGAGAAAGGGAAAGGGAAAGAAAGAAAAGAAAAAAAGAAAAATGAAAAGAAAGGAAAAGAGTAAGCATCACATTATCTTGCCAGTAATAACCAGGGTTAGTGAAATTGTGATTAACATCAAGTAAAGGAAAAGACAGGAAGGTGAAAGACCAATGAAATTTGAGAGAACAGAATTTGTGCTGTAGCTATGTAACACCACAACATAGCACAATATGCTATGTCTACTTTCTTTGAATTCTCTGGTTATTGAATTTTCCATAAAAATGAACTGTAAAGTCAGAACCATACTCCTTACACCTACATAAAACACTCTGCAAAAGTTTAAGGTACATTGGGGATCATTTAATTTTTTCATTTCGTAGCAGAAAAGGTCCTTCAGGGATTTTCATCATACCAGCTTTGTATCACTTTCAAGAGGACACATCCTCAGTCACATTTGTGTTGCAAAATAAGGAAGCCTAAACATAAAAAGTCTTGTTAAAGCAGTGAAATTCCAAAGCAGCATCAAAAACATTGCTTAGAGTTGTCAATGGTTCATCATTGGTCTTTGGAATAAGATAATCTAATGCAAAATAATTTTCTTTCAGATAAAATCCTCTAATCTGGAAATAAATAAGAATGACTGTAATGAAAACTTTAGGAATATATGTTTTACAGTGGTCATAGTCTCATCTCTTGCAGAAATTTTAAACCCTGGTCAAGTGAGCAGGATATTGTTATATTATGAAGAGAATTTTTCAATACATGCAGGCTTGAGGTAACCATCAGAGAGTTTTGTAATTGGCTTCAAAGTTTATCATGGACAGACCTAGCATAGTCATACCAAAAATTCAGAGTAACAGGGTAATTGACTGGTGTCTGTATCAGAATGAAGTTTGGACTTTAATATCTGCTTTTTCTAGCAGCTCCGTCATGGTTTTCATGCAAGTAATAAATCTAATAATACTCTTTGAATATTGCATTAAGTTTCATGGAAGCAAAAGAACACTTGGTCAGTTCCCCTTACATCTCTCCTGGACTTTTGGTAGTGGATTTAATTCCCCACAATGAGAACAGGAGGGAAAGATTTTGCTCTCTAGATCTCAATCCAGAGAGTTATGGAATTTCTTTGGGTAGTGTTTTAAGCAGTTGCTGTGCACAATCTTCTGGAGGCCCACTAAGAAAACCAGAAGTTTTCCAAGACCCTTAGGCATTGAACAGTTACCAATCCCCAAACTGTAGGGAAGTTAAAAAGAAGTATCAAGATAGAAGAATGAAGTAGAAGTTGATATAAAGCATGCAAAGAACTAGATTAAAGATATATATATATATATATATATAAAAATAAAACCTAAAATAAATATAGATACATATACATATATGTTATTGTATGTTATTGTATATGTTATTGTGTATGTATTATATAGTATATAATGCATATTATATATTTTTATATATATATTTAGTTTAACTGTTAACTGGAAGTATGGAATTTTGTAAAATGAGGCAAAAAGATTTTCTCAGTTGGAAATCTAATACTTTCCCAATACAATAAAGGATTTAACTCAAGCTGTAGGTGATAAGTCATCTATATGTTAGCTACTCCTTCCTTAAAAGCTGTGATATTTAATTGTTTTGGAAGACCAGGACTAGCCACGAAGCAATTTTTGACTAAGATGCTTTCATTTGGCTACATCAAGGTGATACATCAGCCTTGAAATATTCAAAGACCATGAAAGAGTAGCATATTTCTTTTTCATGGATGATAAATAGCATAGAGATTTTCTTTCTTTTCTTTAATATGTCTATTGTTTAACATATTTAGAAATGTAACTGAATATTAAAACATCAGTTACTTAGCATGGGAGGACCATATCTGAAAACTTTAAAACAATGGAATCCAGGAAATATGTCTCTCAGTCGTCACAGTGCTGACCATTAATTCTATTACCATTATTCAAAATAAAAGCAAATGGTGATTTCATTTTTTTCAAAGTCAATATTATTTGTGCACAAAATAGAATCTTCAGCCCTCAGATTGAAATTTCTATTATATTTCTCTGAAAGGGAAATTTTCAGCTTTAGCTTGAATGTCTTACTATGCAAAAAAATCTATGTGGTAAATGCATGCTTAGAAGTTCAAAGATTAGGCATCTGTAAGGGAAAGTGCAGAAGAATGCCGAGGAGATAGGTGATGGAAGCTAGCCAGACCGTTCTGTGGGAAAAGGAGCATCAGCAGGGCATGTTGACCCATAGTCACGTGGCTGAGCCCGTGCCAGGGTGGCGCTGCACCTGGGCTTTGAATCGAGAATAACGATGGGCTCAACATGCTTACTCCGCATGTGTATGGTACATAAAAACGTCATCTAGTGCCTCCCCTCGGTGTTCCTCACCCTGGACCAACGCTCAGCGGTGCCAGGGATCCCCCGCTCCATCATTGCCTCGATCGGGAAAATGCTGGGGAACCCCCAGCAGACGCAGAGGTAATAAATGCTCCATATTGACCATCGCATGCCTTGTGTTTATGTAACCGTCCCTGCTGGGAGTCCAGGTGGTACCCCCGCGTCACCCTTACAGTATCTATTAAAGAAGCTAAAATAAAATTAAACATTAATTTTTACTCCAGCACTAGTTGTAGTGGATTTAAAGTTTTAAATGGATTTTTGAATCTGGGAAAAGCTAGGAAAGGGAAAAAAATAGGAAAACCTTGTAAAAGTATTTATTGTGTAAACAGCACTGCAGTAAAGCTAGCTCTGAATTTTAAGCATAGAAGTAAACTTATCTACAACTGTCAAACAGCATGTTCCATTAATCATTATAAGAAGAGCAAGAAACTTTTAAAATGGTGTTTTCATATGCAGTTTCATATGGACAAATACAGCTGCTGCAGAAGCCTAACAATTTTAACTTATTTGCTACTTATGCATAGATAATTACTGGTGGTTTCTAAACTTTTTGAAAAGTAATTAATAAAAAGGAAACAGAAAAATCAGTACTCTGTTAGGACTTGGTAAGATTTCTGTAGGAAGATTCCCATGAATTTTAGGGGTTATCAGAGCAGTCACTTGGTGACAAAACTGGAAAAGAACAAGCTAGAATCAAAGGGCCATGAGGAATATAAGGTAGGAGTTTCCCAAAACCCCTCTTTCGAAGTAAGCCTAGTGTGGCAGCAGAAGCTGGGTATCCCGGATTTTCTCAAGGATAAATCAGAAAAATACAGGAGAACAAAGGGCCAGCAGCCATTAAATCCAGTGAAAAGACAGAAAGCTTAGAGTCTACTCAGAATAAAATCAGAATTACTCTCAAGACTTGATGTCTATGTCTGAGGTAGCCCCAGCTATGAGGACTATAAGTTACTGGCAGTTCCCTTTTTTATCACTGTATTTAAACTGGCTGCAGTAGCAGGTCTCCCATATAATGTGCTATATAAAATAGAAGACTCAGCTAGTGCCTCATATACACACTCCAGGAAGGTAAACAGGATTGGAAAACAAGAAGTGCGATGTCCAGAACCGGCAGAAGAAAGAGGGTATTTGTGCTCACTGCACCTTTAGATACAGAATATTCCCTGCTGCAGCAAATCCCATTTAGTGTTTCAGTTCAGAAGCAGGATGTTGCAGTTCCTCTTTTGCTGGTTTTTTTTTGTTTGTTTGTTTTCCCTAAATCTAGAATAAAAGTAAATCAGTCTGGAAAAAAGAAAAAAAAACAGTTTTGCTCTTTATGTATAGCAACAAAACCATGACAAGGAGATTGATGTCTCTATTAAAGAAATAAGTGAGGGAAATCGTGTCTCAGTTTTGCTAAGGCTGTGTTTGCTCTTTTTTTTCTGAATACTTCACAGACAGGTTTTGGGTCTGAATCAAAAAAAAGAAAAAGAAAAAGAAAATAAAGCAAGCCCCTTCATCTGGCAGTTTAAATTTAAAGCCACAAGCAGCCAAAGTAATCATTTAGCTTTGAAGATCATAAAGAAAACAGTAAAGTATTCAAGTCGACATCCAGCCTCCCAAAAGACTAGAGCTTCAGTGATCAGAACCTCTCCGTGTGCTGCCTGACAGCCTCTTTGGGACAAGGCAGAGGAGGAAAATGACTTGTGTTTTTGTGTGTTTGTTTGTTTGTTGTTAGTAAAGAAGTCTAACAAGCCATCTTTTTTTCATATCAGCTGCCACGCAGACAGCTGCAGTATCCATCATAGTGAGCAGCTGGGAAGATTCTGGGTAACAGGATGATCATTTTTTAAAATTACTGATAGATATTTGAGGAAAACATCAGCACTGCAATTTAGATCACTAATTACAGATACCCCTCCTCTTCTTTGCTGCACTTCAGTTTTGCTACAGCCACCAATATTAAATCCCTGAAACTGAGATTTCTCTTAAAGAAACACAAGGGAGCTCACCAGCGAACACCTTCAGCCTTTGCCTCTTGCCACTTAATCTCCTCCAAAACAATAGGCTTTAACACATTTTGAATCTGAAATGAATCTGTTACTTCTGGACAGAAAAGGAAAAGGAAAAGGAAAAGGAAAAGGAAAAGGAAAAGGAAAAGGAAAAGGAAAAGGAAAAGGAAAAAGGAGAGGAGAGGAGAGGAGAGGAGAGGAGAGGAGAGGAGAGGAGAGGAGAGGAGAGGAGAGGAGAGGAGAGGAGAGGAGAGGAGAGGAGAGGAGAGGAGAGGAGAGGAGAGGAGAGGAGAGGAGACCTCTCTCTGCAACTTTATAATTTAAAACAGTGCTGGGGGCTAGTCATAAGAAAGAAAGCACGTGCAAGAAAATATCTACTTGTTCCTGTCAGTGTAGTCCCTTAGACTGCAAGATCGTCAGAGACTGAAGGTCAGTGTAAGTGAACAAAGCTGCCCTACACTCCCCGTTTACAATTTGAGGAGCAGTAGAAGTGTAGGTCTGGTTAGTTTATCTAGCAGAACCCATGTAATCTGGACACAACTGCAGATAGTCTTCCCCCACACACACCATCTCCCTGCCTTGCCCATTTCTTCTGCAAACTTCCAGAGGCTACAGCGTCCCTTCCTGTGTGTATGAGCATCCTTCTTTCTAGTGGTAGTCCCAGTCATCACTGCTATATTGTTTTCTTTATTATTATATAAACATATTTTGGAGATACTGATAAATAGTACCAGTAGGAAAAAAAATGCTTAATAAACAGTGACTGCTGTATAATAAATTTCAAGAATGTCTAGCTCATTTATACCCACCAATTAAAGTATAAAAGAAACAAAACCTGCATGTTAGAACCATTAAATGATGACACTCATCTCTGTCAGTCGTTAGAAAAGAAGTATAACCTCCAAGAAGCATAACCTTCTTCCAGGAAAAAGATCTGAGAGAATTTTCTCAGGCAGTGAATCCAGGTTCCAGATTCTTTATGAACCATAGCCAAAGCCAATATTTTTTAAAAGCAAACTAAACTTTGAAACTGCACTAGACAGGAAAAATCCATAAGTCAATGTATTATCAAAAAAAAAAAAAAAAAAAAAAGAAATGTGGATAGACAAGTATTGTAATTATCACCTCTCGAGAGGCTTTTTTTTTTTTTAATTAACAATAGTGTCAAAAGACTGGTATTAGATGGTGAATGGTCACGTGAACCGTACTGAACATGATCCTAACAAGAGGACATGTTCTTTACATTTTTCAAATGCAGATGTACAAAATATCTTTAGTAGATATTCTCAGCATCTGCTTCCATTGTAAAACTTCTAAAAGTACATGAACATGTGAAAGAACAGCTAGAAGCAAATGATCATTCTTCACTGAAATTAAAACCAGAAGTTACAACTTAATATAACTTTTTCTTTTCTTTTTTTCCACAGATGAATCTTGTGGAACAACAAATATAATTATAAACTAAAACCTAATATACATTAAATGTCTATTTCATTTGGAAAATAATGCATTGTAAAAATTTCTGGTCTGCATAGTTGTTGAATATTGAAACACTAGAATGAATTTATGTTAGAAAACACCACCAACACCATGAAACACCTATCTACCACGAACTACATCAATGCCTGAAAATGCATTGGAAACTTGAGTGTCTCTATTTTCTCCACTAATATCAAAACCCATTAGCACATCAAGTCAGAAGAAGTTATTTTACTATGCAAAGATGCATCTTATGGAGCAATATTAGGTACATATAAGATTAAATGAAGTTGGTGAATGCCAACATTACTTAGATATAATAAAGGCACTTCTAAATATAATGCTATCATTCTCACAACTAGATTTAAATTCTGAATGTTAATTATACTGATAGTCAACAAATTCCACTTCTGTAGAGTGGATTTGGGGTGTTCTACTAGATAGGAAGCAGTTCTGAAGTTGGAGCATAGTGTGATTGTAAGCATCTAATTTTAGGAATGATTCCCCTCTCCCTCTATAAATCCCTACCTATTTATAAAATTTATTATCTATCTATCTTATTTAACAACATAAATAATTATCACAAGGCTTCCCCACTGCACTTTTAGTCAACAATAAATTCATCTCATAAGAACAAGTTGTAGCAAATATTTTGTTGACCTAATGAAACATTACGAAGGAACCAGTAACAAATGAAGGGAAAAAAAGACTAATTTTTCTGGATCTGCAAGAATTGTTACTGAGCGTCATCATCAAATTTCAAAGTTTAAAAATCACAAATAGAGTCCAGTTTCTGTTATTGATTGATTCTTCTGCAATGAAAGTGTCTTTGTACAACTATAAATGCAACCACTATATCAGGTACTAGTCATTATTGAGGATGATATTAAACTCCACAGTGTCAATGAGAAGGGGCAGGTTCCTCAGAAGAGCAAATCAGAGTGTAAGCCTAAACTGGATGCTACAGCACAATATTTCTACTGCCACCCTGGCTTGACTTTCATTTTAAGACTCAAATCTTACTAGCCAAATCATTCAAGTAAGTGTGCATAACTGAGGAGCAATGTGATCCCACCACTGAGTGCTGGTCTCTGTCTTCCAAGACTACCACTGAGAAGGTAAAGGGAACACAGCAGCTCTGTGATCCTGTCTGCCAGAATGTGTACTAGCAGTTCCCTATCCAGGTTGGCTGCAGAAACTCCCAGTGTCAAGGAACAGAAATTGAGAAATTACTCTGCTTTTTTTAGCTTCTAATACATGTGACTCCAGAACAGAGAATACAGAGATTTTGAGAGTCTCCTTGTTACAGATCTCAACTATTTTTCTAGCAGTAACAGCAGCAACAGACAGCTTGCTTGGATAGCTGGGTGAGATGACTCAGACATCAGAAAGTTTCTTCATGCTCAACACTTCTGAAGATTGAACGATGCAGATAGGCTGTACCAGAAGGAGTTGCCATAGTGGGACACAAAGCCATATAGATAGCTTCTGAATGAAAAAAAATGTTTTTGCCTAAGTGCAGTGCAGATGGGATTGATGTCACCAATGTATCTGCAATGTGGATACAACCAGTGGAAGCCTCTCAGGTCTGAGATCTCAAGTCTGGACTTAGATATCTCTGTCAGCTACTAAAATTAGGCAGTATGAGTCTGTGAGTAGACTCCTAATTTAGACACTGTAAGTAAAAAATGTTAAAACTTTCTATGTTGCTTATAGTTTAAAACTCAAAAGGAATTGACTTCAAAAAGTATGTACTGTCTGTCCAGTATTTATTCAAAATCCTTCTCCACTGCAGCTGGGAATGTTGTTTCTAATCACCAAAGGCCAATGCAGAACAATGGATACACAGAACAATTGTCATTGTTAAAGGTAACAGGGAGAGCTTTCATCCAAAACATACTACATATCCCACAGATGCTAGTTTAGCTCCCAGTGCTGATAGTGATACATCATGGACAAAATGAGTGAATGCTGAGACACAGATGCATATAGAAGAAGAATCCACCAGGAACTCCATGACAGCAGGAAACAGTTGATTTTACAAAGAGAGCAGGTATGACATTTAGCTTCTACTCGCACATCTAACTTCCTTCCCTCTAAACTTCAGGGCTTGTTTTTGACTTCCTTGGGTTGCTCATTTTCGAGGGAGAGAATGCTGGTCTCAATAGTAGCACAACCCTGACTTCCTCATATGTACGAAGGGGTCATATAGGTATAGATAATGATAAAATTCATTAATTTTGTAGGGTGGGCATAAATGCCACTAATTTCTGGTTCATTCATATAAGTGGAGTGTGATGAGAAATAATATTATCAATTATGTGACTACCTATTTTGGGCATTAGGAACAGATTATCAAATGCGTATGACATCTAATTGTCTGGCACTTTCGAGAAAGTGCTGTGCACGTTCAAAGGGTAGGATTGATAACTGGAAGTGACCTATGGTTCTCTATACCTCACTGTTACTGCATCATAATAGGTAGTATATTCCTAGTTTTCCTCCTCTCACTTTTATCTTTTTGTATATTTTCTGTAGTTTCAAATAGTCCATGTTGTCCTGAAGACTGTCTCTGTTTGTTTGAAAGGGTGTGCAGCTTTTTCGGACTAACCTGTCGCATACGCTGAACTGTGTAAAGAACATTTGCAACTAATTGAAAACACACATACACTTCACAGATGAATGCCTCAGTCATTATCTTTCAATTATGAATCTTGGCTCCCTCTATTTTTCAGTACCTGATTTTGAAAACATCTTCAAACCCTGGCTGAGATATTCTGTAGCTTGTGTAAGATCTGGAAGTTGAAGGATACTGAGTTTTGCCTATGCATCATGTCAGATCCTAGTTATGGGGAAACATAAGTATTGTATGTCTGCACTGAGTGCAATACAACAAATGTTTAAATAGACCCTACATAACTGTATCAGGAAAACCAGAGTACGAAAGCAGTAATCAGAAAGGCTGCTATAGCTTGTAGCAAGGTCTGCTCTGCTCTGGCCTCAGCAAGAAAATGAGAGTTTATAAAGGAAGTCATAGGCCTTTGTTCTTAGTTTCTGCAGCAAACAGCGCTGAGTGAGTATTAAAGTATGGCTCACTGAGATTGACCCAGGCCTCACTGAACATGTTTTACACTTGCTTCAGTACAGATTGTATTGGATCCACCTCATCAGAAATGATAGCCTTCAGCAACTCTCATGATATACAGATTCCAAAGCCTTCAAAATTCTCTTCCTTACCTTTTTACTGTTGATATTAAAATGTTATTCTTCAAAAGCAAGTGATCCTATTTATGAAATTGCTAACGACAAATAAATGGGAATTTTCTGTTTTTTTTTTTCTGGGGGGGAGAGTTTTATTGAAAACAATGTGAATAGATGAGAAAATATACATATTCATAAATGTCTGTGTTTTAAACAGAAAGGAAAAAAATCTGCTTTTATATTATTAATGTAACCTGTTTTAACATTTTCAAGTTTATATGTTCAAAATTATTTTCAGTTTGAGAATTTATTTCATTTTAGGAAAAAAAAGATTTAAGTTATTAAAATTAAGTATTAATTGACCAGATCAAATATTTTAAGGATTATCAAGCCTTTTTTCTTACTATTATTCTTTTAATGGTTGTTGTTCATCCTTGTATAATTCAGGATTGTTGTGGGACAGGGGAAAAAAAAATTATGGTTAACAGATCAGAATTTTTAAAAGTGAGTAAATTGTTTAAACATCATTTTCCTGTCTATTGCCATAGATTTTCTTAATTTGTCAATTCAGCTTTAGAAGAAAAACACAGAAAATACTTCAATTCATTTTATGCTTCACATGGTCACTATCAGTAGATTTGGTTTAAATCAAGATCAGGCGGGTAAAAACTGATCAGAGAGTAATTTGGATGGTAATTGGAAGAACAATCTTATTAATCAGAAGACAATATACTCTTTTCCCCCAAAAAAATTTATGATATTTATGATATTTATCCAAAATATCATTGATCCATTTGATCAATGGAAGGCAGCTTATGATGGTTAGAGCAGAGTACTGTATTCGGTGATTCATGTACTCCCTTTCCACCCTGAGAACCTGGAAATCCACAGAAACAGGGGAAAATAGGGGAGTATTGACTTTCTTTTCAATTTCAACCCAAAATTATAGACCTCTATACACAATGTCATACTCATTTTATCATAACTGATGCTCTTTGCTCTTCTAATGCTTTCCCAGGATCAGAAGAGAATTTATCCATTCACTCTTTTTGCTTCAGTAGCTAGTGGTAAGGGTGACTAACCAAGGCAGGGCTTCAGTATTCTGGTCTGTGGGCTCTACATGGTAGGCAATGTGGTCCAGTCATCTTCTTATCCTGGCTCACTACAAGAAGGCTCATAGGTATAAAAGACAGGAGTAAAGCAAAGCAAAACAAAACAAAACAAAACAAACAACTTAAAAAAACCCTGTTAGTTCTTTTCCACGGGAAAGGAGCTGGAAGACACGTGGTAACTGTAACCAGAATCCATGTCTTTTCCTTTCTTCCCTATTGTGGAGTCACATTTTTCTCCTTACATCACCTTAGACCTAAAATGTTTGCAGATTTTTGTGAGCCTGGGATGCATTTAATATTTTCCTCACACAAAGGTGTTGCAAAGTCTGTCTCATTACAACAATTTATTATGATGTTATGAAGAGAATTATGACTATGGAACTAAACAACAACAATGGGTAAACTCTTTAATGCCTTCGTGAAGCATGTTTCTAGAAGCATTCCTATGCAGCTAGGGGATGGGGAGGGTTGCTTTTTGTTGTTGTTATTATTTTGGACTATGATATGGAATTATGTATTTCAGAATGGACAACAAAAATTGCATGTTTTTTCATAGCCTAAATCTGGTTTTATCACCTTCATGAAGCAAACCGAACTGGTTTTTTTTCTTTTTTCACAGCAGCACCTTTCTTCACACTGTCTGCCTAGATGTGCTTAATCTTTCAGTTAGATTTCTCCATTTACTTGCTTAAGAGATATATACTAGCCGGAACTATTCATTCTTCGCTCCCTTCAGGGTTATAAAGAGAAAGCCACATTCCCCTTTATCAATTTGTTAAAGTTCAGGATGACTCAGTTGTTCCACTGTAAAGCTTGTGTCTGGAAGCTTTAGTATATTGCAGTACACACAAATTGTACAACTGATCCTACAAGGACATTTATGAACATCACATTCAGTAGCAGCACAGACCTTGGCTATAATGTAATCCTACATTTCGTATAGAAGCAAAACACTGCCATTGGCAGAGTCCAGACAAATCTGAACCCTTAATCTATTTTTGTAGGAACAGACTGACGTGAGACATCCCCGCCCCCCCTCCCCCCTCCAAAAAAAAGCCATTGCTTTTCCCATCTATCAGGTCAATGATCCACAAATTAAAAAGCATTCATGCCAAGAATTAGAATAGATTAGAGAGGTATTTCTTTTTCTTTTAGTGTACTTGAAAAGTAAGATCCCTCTTGGAAATCTAAGTATGTCTTGGGTTTTATGGATTGTTTTGTTTTGTTTTGTTTTTCCTTTAATAAATCTGTCTTCTCAGAATTTTCATACATATAAACAAAGAAATAATATAGCAGAATATCATAAAGGAGATACTGAAATCTGTCAAAGCTATAAAAGGTTTTTAAATATTAAATGCATTTAGCATTAAGTAAATATTTACACAAAAATATTATTTACTACAAATCAGATCTTATACTTGCTTATACTTGCACAACCTATTTTATTAAAGTGAAGGATAACACAATGAAATTAAACAAGAGGAGAGCTCTCAATTAAGATTAGACTGATTTTCATTCAGTACAGCTGTGGTTATCACGCCGCTCTGCAATAACAGATTTGGGATGTTGCAGGTTAGTTTCTAACAGTAGAAGTCAGAAATTAAATACTGGTATTTTCTTAATATAATTTGCTATATTTACAAAAATACACTAGTATATCTACACAGATAAATTCTTTGTGAGAATTTTGATTAAAGTATTAATGATAACACTCCCAGAAGTAGAATTATTCAAAAATTTAATTAAACAGAATATACTTTCCAGACCTTTACCACAAGTCCGCCAAAAAACTAGCAATGTAATGTGTTCTTCTTCCATTCTTCCAGAGCTATAATCCTGTTTGCAGGCTGCAAAAGAGAAATGACAGTACTGTATATGGAAACACAATCTAGAGGCCTTGTGTGACCGTATCTTTCCCTGCTTAAACAATATTGAACAAAGTTAGACATAATTGCTGACCTTTTATACATAATAACAATCTTAACTGGTAGGATTTGCTATACTTAACTCTGATAACTTCTAGTACTGATTTTAAGCTTGGTAAAAATCACATTTTGATATTAAAAGTGTCTTTCTTTGTGAAAAGGTTGCGTATTCCCCTTTCTGATATGTATTAAACCTTGCCAGTTCATTCTTAATTTACACAGACCCTATGGAAGTAATGTGGCAGATCCAGGAAAAAGCACAGACCTAAATGGTTTAGAGTTAATAGAAATATATATCTTTCCAAGGTACCTAGCAGGCCTAGCAAACCACCAAAATGCCTAAAAGATCTCCTTTATTGGCTTGGAATACATACTGCTTAATCAAAGAACAGCACTCTCGTTGCGTTATATGAAGTAATGTTTAGGCTGCAAGGGCTATTTTGCTTGATTTTTTTTTTTTTAAAGAGTGCCTGTGTGTAAGTGTGTGTATACGTGAATATGTGTGTGCATAGCTTAATTTTAATATTATCTAACTTGTTTTCACATTTAATATTATCTAACTTGTTTTCACACAAAACAGTATTACTTGGGCTTGACATGATGTCACAAGGGAATGAAGTGCCTCTTCTAACTTGTTTTATCCTTGCAACCCTTCACTTGTGAGTCAACAATTTTGTCTAAGTGTCTGTCTCATTAGGCTACAGGCAAAACTGGTACAATCAGTATCGACTTTTTTCCTCCCCCATTTTTTGATAAAAAATCAGGATGTTTCTGTCAGCAAACACAAAAGCAAAATCGTCAAGTTAAACTAAAGAGGAGATGTGCAGCCGTTGACTGTGCAATGCAAGGTATAGGCAAGCTGATAATGAATAAAGCAACTTGCAGTGGGAAGTACTCCTTTAGGAATGGAAGTAATCTTTGTTTATCCAAGGCTTACAACTTGCTGTCTGAAAACCAACAGAAATATTTTCTTCAAAACTGAGCAGGCAAAAAAATATATCATTCCACATTTTCATAAGACTGACTAGAGCTTCTGCTTATGAAAAGGGTACAAATTCTGTAGTAAGATTGTTATTCCTATTTTATCACCTTGCAACTTGTTCCAATGCAATAACCAAATTGAATCAGTACTAAACTATCAAAGCAATAAATTCTCAAGCCATAAATCTACCTTTTCTACCTTTTGCCATCCAAGTTTATCCAGATTTACCATGTTGTTTGTTGGAAGGAGCCATTCCAAGATTCTGGGTTTCAAAGATGCTATTGTGTGGGGTAATTTCTTGCCTCTGCTACACCATTATCTAGAAAATGTCTGTACTGTAACAATCTGATTTGAAATTAATTTTCAGGCCTTCAGTGTGTTAGTCTCATTCTGACATGATTGACCAGTGGTCTCATCACAATTAATTTGTCACATGCCTTGTATTCATCAAAAAATAGGGAATAGAATATTTTTAAGGACATTTATATATAACTATTTCAATAATGAAAAGTGTTTCCTTATGCTCCCAGTGTCCTCTTCTTTTAAGTCTCAAATGTGAAATGAATTACCTAAACTGGTGATAGATGGACTCCAAATATTCAGAAAGCTATTATTAAAGTTGTTGAACATCCAACCATGATTTCCTGTCAATAGACACAAGAGAACTTATTTGTTCTTACTATGTTCAAGGCTTTATTTGAAAAATGTTCTCCTTATTTTAAAAATTTAACTCTTTCATACAGCCAGGGTACCACTAAATATCTAAATGAATGTAATGAATGGTAATACAGAATGAGAAAAAATAGAGGAAGAAAGCCAGAGTGTATGGGATTGATTGTCAATATGGTTATATGTGTGTGAAACACAGCAATCTTTGTTAGAATGGCACAAGGAATATCAGACTGCAGTAAAATAACATTGATGACATGGCTTGGCTGTTGTAGGCCATTTATTATCTGATTCCCAAGGTTGTTGTGGTAGACTTACTGGGATATTAAAATTAATTATACCTCTATCAGATTTAACTGAGAGAAAGTGAAAGGGGGCAAGAAATAATGAAAAACATGTTAAAAGAATATAGGTGCAATAACCAGTTATAAGACTGATGTTTATCTTTAAATCGTACAATACAATTTAAGTGAAATGTTTTTCGTGGATTTTATCGTGCTTTGAATGTTTCAGAATCCTTCTGGGTGACTTTTTGTACTGAAGATAGCCAACATTATTGCATATATGTCTGTGCACAGAAATATATACATACATAGTAATACAATATGCTTTATGAACTCAGGCTGCTGACCATATCTGGAAGTTATTTATTTGGAATGATGACCATAACTGGAAGGTATGGCCAGATGGAAGGTATAAGTATAGTAGCCTATGCTCACTATTTCTTCCTCTTTACTTGATTTTATTTCATTCTTGAAGCAAAAGACAAACTTTGGTGAATTTAAAAATTAGACTTTCATAGCTGCACTTAACCAGCTTACTTAATTTGCCAAATAATTAATTCAAATGTGAATTAGTATGAATTCAGATGTTAATTCAAATTTGAAACTTCCTTCTCCATCTTAGGTTCATATGCTTGGCTGTAGAAGATACATGATGTGGTAAGAATATCCCTGGCGTCATGTATTGCTTATAGCATCACTTCAAAAATGATTCACTGTCATGCAGTAAGAGGGCACTACAACATCAGTATGGACATACATCTAATCTACAGATTCTCCAGTAGTGAATGTTATCAATAAGAATCTACAACATTTCTTGCAGACACTGATATCCACAGGCTTACTGTCCAAAGAAAAGAAAAATATCTGCCACAACAATGCCACAAATGTAATGAACCAAATACTCTTAATTTCCCTAAATGATTCTCCAGTATGACTTCTTTTGCAGATTGCCAAACTTCAATCTTAATCCTCAGCTTAGAAGAAGATATGGAATAAATTAGCAATATGGTCTTATGATGGAAAGAGCATGGAAAGAGCATTATGTCGTTTGGGGCATGTGAATCTGCCTAAAATCAAAAGTACAGACAAGTTGTGAAGTGGGAAATTTAAACAGGTTGAGTTAAGGTGAATTAGTGCTGACGCTAGTAGTTACTTTTACTTCTCCGTCTTATAGAAATGCCATAATTAACACTGCCTCAACACAACAATTGCCTCAAAATGGTTTAATTTCATTTAGAGTTAGCTGAGAATGATACTGAGAGAAAAAGTAAAATAGTTTGAAAATCTAGTTACCAGCACTGCACTACTACTTATCCAGACTTTTGCCATGATGCCAAAACCGTGTATGCTGGGACTGGGTTGGAGTTTAAAATATTTGTGTTTGGAAAAGCAGCTCTGGGTATCTGAAACAAACTAGAAGACTGTGTCTGTCCTTTCAGGTGGTAATTTTGTGTAAACCTGTAGGGTAGCCAGGATATGACAGCAGGGCATGCAATTATTATTTGTCTATTTTTTAACTAGATACCTTGAACACTGGAAAAACTGTACCTACAACAAAGCAAGCTCAGTGACAGCTACATAGGCCTCATAAGCAGCAATGGACAGCTGTTTACCAGCCAGCTCAATGCTGCCAAAACTACACTGCTAACAAGCTGTAGAGTTTAAAGTTAGCTTGGATATATCTGTGTGACCCATAATCACAATACGCAATATAAATAACCATAAGCTTTTATGGTCATTCATAGGCTAACAGTTTATTTTTATTTCCACTAATATTATACTAATATTAATTCATAGCTTATTTAACTTAGACTTGTTAAAAAGACAAAAAATGTAAATAGAAGAAGCAGAATGAAAGTGATCAGCAGTTGAATAAGCAGAGGGAGAAATATTTACTTAATTGAAAACTGCCCAAACTTTGAATAAAGACACAGATTATTGTAGAAAACACAATAAAATAACTGTGCTGTGGTTTTAACTTAGTGTCTTTTGCTGTTGTTGTTGTTGTTGTTGAGCATTTTCATTTCCCCTTGTTTAGAATACGAAATCCTGAAATATTGTTATATAAAATATATATGGGAATACATATGAGCACGGATATGTATATCTATCTCATGTAAATGAAAGAAGTAAAACAATTTCTATAGCTAATGTTACTGGGCTTCTCATAGCATAATTTCAGTTACATAAAAGGGAGATTTTGTTTACTAAGCTTGCTTTGACATTTCAGCTCAGCTCAGCTATTGCCATGGCAGAAGACAAACCGGTTAGGTCATTTGGCTCATCTAGATGGAATTCTGAGTAATGTCATCATTCAGTAGGCAACTGAGAACAGAAAAGTGATTGTATCCCATCAAACCAGGCTTTATGATCAAGTAAATAATAATTGGAATGTAGCATTAGTCTATGCAGATAACAAGTCTGATTGGCTGATATTTAGATGAAGAATACGGACTTTAAATTTGTCAAGAATATTTAAGTGAAAAAATAAAGAAAAGGGAGGGAAAAAACACCTTTCAAGTGAATCTGCATTTACAGCCAATCTTACTCACATCAGAATGATTTGAGATTACCTTTAAATATTCTGTGATATAGCCAATAAAAATGTTATTTGCAGCAATCATTTCATGTCTTTTATGGATTTTATAGTTGTTGTGCCTGATGGAGTGCACTGGGTGCTTTTGACATACATTAGAAAATAAGAGAAATATGACAACTGATTTTGAGAGAACTGTGAGCAGTTTTCAGTTTCAATTTATCTAATTGAATTAAATTTGGTTCCTAACTCTTACAGTTATGAATATTCCACATACTAAATATCACATCAAGTCAATAATATGCCTCCAGAAATAGTGGTTATTTGAGTGTCCTTAATTAAATCAGTTCTATATAAACCGGACCTCAAGTGTTTCTATCGTGAATTATGTGGTTTTTTATCGGAAAATGCTCAGGACATGTCCATATTGCATGGAGAACAGTGGGACTCGCTATTCAAGCTATTTTTAAGCAAGCTCATTCAGGTACCAGAAGCATTCATTTAACTGTAGCTGCCTGAAGCACTTGACATTCACTCAGACCCAAATGGCTCAAGTTAGCCCAAACCGTAAAATGTACTTTCATTTAAAATGAATACCTGCACTGGATACGTGTTGAATCTGTTGTGTATTACATTAGTCTTTCTTAGCAGAACATTGCAGGGATTTAAATGTGTGTTAGCAAATTACCTTTGCTCAGAACACCAGCCTGACCTGAGTCTCCTGAGTTATAAAATTCAGGATGATCAAAAAAGTAAAGGAGAGTGACAGACTAGGTTAGATTGATTTGGAATTGTAATGTCCTCACTTTCAGTACAACTGGTAAGAATTTTAAGAAATAGGAGAATGTCTTTTAGTAGATGGAATATGAAGTAAACCTGAGAATAATGCTGTATTTAACCTCTTTACTCTAAAGGACATATATTCACACATCTCTATATATCTTGCCTTAGGCCAGTGTCAAAGAGAAGGAGTTCAGTCCTGTAAGGTGCAGGGTACTCTGGCTGTGATCCAGCAAAGCACTCAAACATGAGTGTAAGTATTAGTCTCATACCACTAACTTCAATAGGATTATGCTTAAAGATTAGCTTATTTTAAATGCTTTGCTGAATCAGAGCCACAGTGCTCAGTCCAAACTGAGAGAAACATTTTCCCCTGTATGTTTCTAGACAGAATTCACGAAATATTTACAAGGTCTTTTCAGGAAACTGAGCTGATGCGATAGCCAGACTGAAGGGATTCAGAGGGTTGGAGTGATTGACAAACCTTGGGACATTTGTGTTAAAACAAAAGTGCAAATGAAAAGAAAAAGTGTTCTTTTATCTTCCCGGGTTCAGACATTCATTTATTCATTTAACACAAGAAATGAGTTGGTGTAACAGGACACAGATACAGACTAAGCAGAAGAAACAAAACGAAAGAGTAGACACACATGCAAACAGTGTGCTGTATTTTTATTTGCCAGATTTCTCTCTTGATTTAGCTGTGGCCTCTATTATTTCTGTAATTGAAAAGAACAAGAAGTTTCTAAGCTTAAGAGTATATGAATAGAAAAAGCATATCAATTGAAACTTGACAATACAGACTATATGATTAGACATAAGTGATTCTCTTACAGGCCTGATGCTGTTCTAGCTGAGAACAACTGGAAAATTACAATTAGAGTGATTAGGAGTGGGTTTAGGAAGCAAAGAATATTTCAAAAAGCAAAAGTAAGGCTATACCTTTCAGCATTGTATACTAGGATTTCTAACTTTGTAGTTTGATATGCAAGTTTTGTTCTTTCCTTGGCTTTTACCAGTGTGGAGAATGCCCAACTATAGCAGAGGAGCTCTAATGAAGAGGAAGAAGGAGGAATATACTTGTTGACTTTCAAAAAGGAAAGAAAGTGAAATAATGTGTACATTTCCACCACTCACTCATTTGCAATGGGCAGCAAAAAGGGTTTTGCACTGCTTTCTTTTTTTCTTTCTTTCTTTCTTTCTTTCTTTTTTCTTTTAAGGCCAGGTTGCTAGCTGATTGGTCTAATATCAAACCTACAAGCATGTCTTTGAACAGTAGTTGTTACAATTAAAAACTAAAAATGGATGGTGAAATGGGCTAGGCAATACTGTTTTATATGCAGTGTAGTGTTTGTAGTGATATGACTTGAACAAAGATGTAAGAGTTGCTAAATCATGGACATCTTGACTGCCAAAATGAAAATCAAGCCACATTAAACATCCTGAAAAAGAAAAAGAGAAAATGTCCCCCTAAAATAGCATACAAAAAACTAGGACTGCTTCAGCTAAACTTGGCCTCATGTGGGTTTCTTGAAGGCTCGAGTCTTATTTAAAAATAATACCTAATACACACAATAGGGCACCATATTTCAAGAGAAATAATTAAAGACAGCATTGCACTTTCTAGCTAGCAGCTCTCATTGAAGCAATGGGCAGCTCTGGCAAAAGTCTGCCACAGTGCACCCTGCAGTAAGATCAAATCAAACTGATAAAGAATTCTATCACAGGTTAGTGAACACGAGACACTTTTGAAATATAAAGTGCCCAAGCAGCTCAGCATGTGTACTTTTTTTTCTAGGTTTATCTTATTTCCACAATTCAACTTCTCACCTTTTCATCATATCCATCAATCTCTTCCTTGTTGAGAAACAATTGCATCCTAGGAATCTCTTGAAATCATTTATACTCTTTCCTTTATTCTCATTTCCTTGTACCTTGTTCTGTGGTTTTATTACCTTTTGTATGAGACACGCTCCAATCTTCTATTTACTCCTAGACCCTTAATGCCAGAAAATGTTCTTCAGATTTGAAAACTGACACCAACATATATCAGTTCCTTTCATAAGCTGGAAAACTAGATTTGGACTCACCTCTTGAAATTTGAAGAATGGTCTTTAGTCAGGCAGGCACATTTTATATTTTCATCAAATATTCATAACAATATTTCAGAGCAGGAAAATGTTTTCTCAACTTATTCCCATGGGTATACCTTTCTTACCCCATAACCAAATCAATTAAAACCACAAACTGTGAACTGCTTAGTTCCCAGTACCCGTTGTATATACATTTTATCCTTCAACTTAATGCAGCAAAAAGATGTGATAGAAAAGAGTGCATGCAATACTAGGGACTCATTACTTAGTTTCTTGAAAGGCATTTGAAAATAATCCACATTCTAAATTTGCTAACTTTTTTTTAACTTAATTTTGATTGATTGACTGAAAATTCATTACTCACTTGGTTCCAATATGTGGAATGATTTTAATCTGTAGTTCGTTGCTCCATATCTAACTCATTTCAAGAGATACTAGCATTTTTCAAAGTCCAACATCTCTCCTTTAGCACATGTAAAATGACTGTGGTGATTATAACAGTTCATTTCATCGGAAGCAAGTTTCCCATCAAAACAGCCACAATCAGAGCTAGCACTGTTTGGGAACTTCATCAAAGACACTGAGAATTAAATGCATTCAGAAAGACAAGTTTCCTTGGAGTTCGATGTAGGTCTAGATTAAAGTATGTTGGTGAAGGGATCTGGTGATCATTGGCTACTGCAACACTCCTTTGAGGTCCACAGCACAATTTAGGTACAATGTGGTACAATTTAGAGCAATCTCAGGATTAGTCCCTTGTCTAAGATCTTTGCTTCTCTTCAGTGATGTTAACTGAAGTTTTCACACTCAAGCTAATGCCTTTCTAGTGAGTCTCGCTTGAGTGACAGTGGTCACTCTTTAAAAAAACTTTGCAAATTTACTCTCCACAGGATGATTGTGATAGCAGCACAGGACAACTGAGCTCTTCAGTTTGAGCCAGAACCTCTGGTAGGCCTGCTAGCTCAAATTTAAGGTGGTCTTTAACTCTAGTGAGATGTCTCCACCTACAGATATGCATAAAGTAAAGATCAAAATGGAAGTTAAAGTCTGAGTTTACATGTAAGTAAAAACAGGCCTTCAGTATTTTTCTCTGTTTAGCTTTTCGAGTCCCAAGGGAAATGAACAAAACAAATCTGTCGCAGAGAAGGGAAGCATGTTTAGGTTAAAAAAGCAGAAGAAGCCTTTTTTCTATTTTATTTTTTAATTAATAGGTTCACTGCAGGCTTCTAACTGTCTCAGTTTCTTTGGGTTAGGCATTTGTTACTGCAGTGTAGTCTTTCTAAATCCAGTAGCACAATTAAAGTAAAACTTAATTTACATGAAAACTAACAAATGTCATTAATTTTGGGAGGCAGTGGAGGTATTTCTCATTAAATGGTATTGTTTGGAATTAGTAATTAAACACAAGGACAATTTAGATTTTCTTCTGTTGCTAGGCAAGTGTTTTAAAAATTGGGAAATAGGAACTTAAATAGCAGATCAAATGAGTTACTGGTGTAGTTAGAGAACCAGAATGATCCCATATTAAAAATGGAAAGTGAGGGAAAATGCAGTCATTGGATATGACACCAAAAAGAGTCAATCTCTGAGTGCAGTTCAGTGACCCAACTGATACAATCTAACTGCTCTGTATTGCTGCAAGGGGATGAAGCATCTCCCTCTTCTTCCTCCCTTACTCTTCCCTCTCTCCTCCCCACCTCCACCCTTCTGCTTCCAACCCCATCTCTTAGCTGTGCAATCCCACCTCATCTTTTGTGTCAGCTGTGGCGTATGTCTTGAGATCAAATATGTATCTGAGTCTGTGAAACAAGGGTCCTGGTAAACCTACTCCACTTGCTGTAACCACAGAAAGTTGCTTGCTCTCCTTGTCAGTTTGTTTTCTGCCAGATTCAATGAGTTGAATTGATCCATTACGTGGACAGGGACTGAATTGGCTCAAGGCTCTGATGGGCTGTACAGCCAGTAGCGTGGAAGTAGTTGAGATGGGGAAGGAGGATATTACCCTTTTGGAGGCAGCAAGCTGTTAGGTGATCTCAGCTTCTTCTATAACTGCACCATTAGCAGCTGGGTTGCTGTAGCTGTGAGAGTCTGGGGAGAGTAACATGGAAATCTGATGTGGCAATACCCCAAATTGACCTAACTTTGTACATTTGGCTTAAGTGCCTGAAAATGGACCTTGACATATGTTAACAGATTTGCTAGAGGGTGACTCAACATTTAATAAAGAACTAAGAATCCTCCAACTCCTAAATTACGTGAACAAAGTTAAATGGGATTAATACATAAAAAAATCATTCTAGTATAGCTCTAGGACCCAGTGCAGAAAGAGAGATTTTGATGTTTCCCACGTGTTTTATAGCGTATCAAGAAACTGAACTACTGGGATTATTTTTGCCCTTGCAGAAGAGGGAATTGCAGAGGAAGGAGTGTCTCACAGAGAATGCTATGCCAGCAACCAATACACTTTTGCTGAGAGATGAACTCTTTTCCTGCAAACAAAATGTAATGCAGCTGGCTATCTGTACGCTACGATAGTACAGGATTTTAATGGAGCTTTGCTGACACAAAACTGGAATAATGTAGTGACAAATCAGCCCTGTACTGAAAATGAGGGTCAACTTACATTAATACACTTTCTCATATTATTCTCTATCCCCTCATAAAGGAGTAGAAAAAAAGTATTAGCTTTTATGACAACTTCTTTGCACTGAGAAGCCAAGTTCAACATGCTTCATATGCTGATACATAGGTCATTTTCCAGCTGGGTTAAAGCTAATTCTAAATCTTTTATGTCCCCACCCCCCACTCCCACTTCAGTAAGTATATCACATTGCGCTAGAGTACAATGAATATCATTTCCTAGAAAATGTCTTAATTTTTGTTTTCAGATAGGCCCCCTGTCTTCCATTTAGATTCATATGTGATAAGCTTGAGACACTCTCTTTGACTTCATCTCACCCTCCCCAAATCTCCTGATTTTCTTCCTTCACATGCTTCTGCCTTAGTTTTGAAGTTCCTCAAGAAAATTCTTTATTCTTTCCCCTGTAGCCACAACAGGTCCTCTCCATTCCCATCAGCTTTGTTGATGCAGTTGTTGGATAGAGCAACCGGAGTTGCCTCTCAGCAAGGCCTTTTGAATTTTTGTTTTGTACACACTTGGGTTTCCTTTGTTAGAGGTTTCCCGCTGTGCCTTATGTGTCAGAGCACATTCTTTAAATTTGTACTACTTCCTTGCACTTGCTGTTTAAGGTCCAGTAGTATGGCCATCATAAATGTTACATCTTTCACTTTTGTCTACAAAAACAGGTGATTCTGGTATATACTTCGACAGTGCATAATCTCAAAGTATGGGTGGTTTAGCTCTAATTTGGAAATATACCAGCATTCAGGCTATCCACTAACAAATAAATTGATGCATTTCTTTGTAAGTAAAAGCTCAGATATTTATGGATTGAAGGTACACAGGAGTTCATCTGTAGCTTGATTTAAAGACTACTGAATCGGTGAAAAGATTTTTTCCAGCAGTAGCTATCTTTGTATCAGGTCCCTTGTGCAATATCTGTCTTCCGCTAATGACAGATACCTTGTCCTATGACTCACCAAAGAAAGAGTATCTTTCTTAACAGCTGGTATAGGATGCATCTGTGCTAATTCATCAAGGATTTTAACTGGTAAGAAGTTGAAAAATAGTACTTCAGCAAAGTTGTAGATGTGTTTATAAAACCAAGAGTAAAATTACAGACCTTTATAATTAATTTATCAAAGTGTTTGCAGTTTCCAGTCCATGGCAAAAGAAATAACAATAAATATTGGGCAAAAGAAAGTAAATCTGCATCTAGAGCATTTTAATAAATGTTTAAAAGAAAATCAGCACAGATCACTTGGCTCTGGCTAACACTTATTTATTTTCCATCTGTCTGTCTTTGATAGATGTTGTTCAAGCTCTTTAGTTTACAGTAACAAGCAGATTTTTAATTTTTGTATCTTCCATCTCTCTAATGCCAGTCTGTGACAGATGACATGACAAAAAGATTCCTCAGTAAATTTTAAATCCTGAATATGAAATAAATTAGTAATATAAAAAACAGATTTGCATTCTCCTTTGACAGCACAGCAACTGCTTCTGCTGCTCTCTCACTTTGCCATTTTACTTGCTTAATCTTGATAATAAGACTAATTCAGCACAGGGATATCTTGCATTTTTTAAGCGCAAGAGTCTACAACATTTTCGTAATATACTTTGTGGCACTATTTGAGCTGCAGTATTTTGATTTCTTGCTGAGAGTAAGCAGCTGAGCAACAGCCAATAATCTTAGAATCAAGAACTGGATTTCAAATCAACTACATTCCACTTCCTAAAACAAGATTTCTTAAACATTGTGACACTGATCTATCTTGTACCATGTTGTCTCTAAAGACTGGTCATTCTTAATATGTGAATCATGCACATCCCATCATAATTCTTTGACTTTTCTAAAAGGCAGCTTTCACTTTAACAATCGCTTTTCTCAAGTTTAGTTATGTTTGGGTCCCTAGGAGATCTGATGTGGTTGAATGATAATTTGGAATCCTTCTTTTGGGGGACTCTATCTTTTGGATAGAGAAAAGCCCAGGTTTACAGGTTCCATCAACATCTACAAAATGAACATGAAAACTAATGATTGGGGAACTGAGTACAGCTTTGATTTTTTTTTCTTCTGAGTGTAAAGGTATTTTCTTCTGCATACAAGTTCTACTTTAGAAAGGACAAGGAAAAACCTTTTTTTAGTATAACGTAGAATTTCATGGTTATTTACTCTTGCAGGAGACCCCTATTATGTAAACACACACACAAAGAAAAAAAAAGAAGAAGAAGAAGAAGAAAAGGAGACTGGGATGCCTTCCTCAAGGAAGAAATAAGTACTCAGCAACTTAAAAAAATGATACTTATGGAAGTCAGGCAAGACTAAAATAAATTTATACAAATAAAACAAGTAACCAGCTTAAAATCAATAGTGGAAAGAAGCTGGATGAATTTAAAATGTTCGTTCTTCCATATACTATACTATACTTTTAGCAATGATATCTCAGCATTGCAGTTATTCACTTTTGCTGCAAAGCTGCTTTAAGGCCAATCTGAGCAGCAGCCAAGATTCTCTCCAAATAAAGGTTTCTTTGTATGATGTGGAGGACCTCTTCTGCACTCCCTTTTTCAGCTCTCATCAAAGGAAACCAAGTTGACCAAGTTAAAAAGAGATAGCAAGGCACCCCTATTCTGTAATCAGTTTCCAGCCCCGGGATCAGACATTTTGGTCACCTTTTGAATTGTAAAGGTGACAGATTTCCCCCATAATTCTTAGATCTAGCTCAAGGCTTTACATTATAATTTATTATTGAAATACGTGAGCATAGATAGCATCTGGTGGAGTTATAACATTTATTTTAGTAAGGTTCTTCATCTTAATTTAAAGACTTCCAGAGACAGAGTTCAACAGGACATTGATTATATGATTTCAGCATTTAATTCTTGTCAGTTTAAAAATGAGACTGATTTCTAGCATAAATTTACTTCTTCCAGATAGTGGATTTTCTTATAAGCAGGGAAGTATCTCATACAAAGCAAACCTAGCTGCATAATTCATACTTTGAATGGACAGAAATGAGATATGGCAGGATGGAAAGTTTGGAAACAATAAATCATGGGCAGCTGAAAATCTGTGAAGCCCAAACAGTTAAGAGGATGAAGCATTTAATGTTTGAAATTTCAGCCCCCTAGAGCAAACCAAACCAAACAATATGCCAGCACAGCTTTTGAGGTCCGATACAGGCTATGAAGTTCAATTCATTTTCTTTTTACCTGTATGTCATAGAATGTTTCAGCAAATCTGCAACTGACTATTGGCAGAGATGAGCTGAAACAAACCTCTCTTTGGCCAGGAATGAAGGAGCTCAGCACTTTTGTGTTCTCATCAGGCAATGGTGATGCCCTTAGGAGTTGGTTTGCTCTCAGAGGGATCATTACAGTATTTCAATGGATATTATCTTCTCTGGCCTAGAACTCAGCAGTGAAAATTTATAAGACACAGAACAGCAAAAGCACATGATATTGGAGGAACAATATAAAATAGGCCAAATTCACAAGATCACAGAGAGAGCTTTGTAAAGGAAAAGGAAAGGAAAGTGATAGATTTCATGTGTTTAGAAAAGATGGTCTTGAGGTGGAGAGGAGGTAGAATGGTATTCTGATTTAATTATAACACCAGCCAACACAGGATAAAGGGTACAAGTACAAAAATACTTGATTTTAAAGAACCTTTGAAATGCAGAGTATGCTACCCAAAGTATTCCAGAACACTTTGAAGGAATGAGATTATTAAGACAGGGATATTTAACTGTTTATTAATTTTACCTGATACTTCTCATATATTTCTTGTAGTAATTTATTTCCAAGTGTGAGTGAAGTGCTTGTATATAGGATATGCATATCTTCCATGTATTCTTGAAATCATAAAATGTGAAGCTGGAAGAATTTCATCTTCAGCCAAGGCTCCTGGAAATATCTGGGGAAGGCAAACCTTATTTCCAAGACCTAATGTGTCTGGGCACTTTGATGCCAAGAGGATTATCCGAATCTCTGACGGAAGCTTAGATCTTGTGCTTCTCAGACAGGGACAGAACTTATCCCTGTGCAGCATAAGAAAACTCATGGCATATGGGATTCAAAGTCTGTTAAACTTCACAGCAGTCCCACAGTTCAAGCAAGGGTGCTCAATTAGATCTATGATATACTTTATTTTTCTTACCTGTGCCAAGTTTATCACACCCACAGCTGAGAATTTAACCTGTTGAACAAAACTTTCAGATAAAGTGTGTTCAAATCCAATTCATGATCTGTTCTTACATGGAATTAAAATACATAGATACGTTAGGGTTTTTCTTCACCATGTGGGTCATACAGGTGTAAAAAGAAACACCAACATATATTCCTTCCTTTTCACTTTCCTTGCAATCTAATCTTACTTTGTGGCACACTACAGGTCTCTATCTACATCTTTGAGGAATGCTTTGCAATCCATAAGGCTAATTATCACAGTTGGCGCTTTTCACTCTACATGTTTATCATTGATCCTTCCCGATAGTGCTCAATATGAGTAACGAGACTGGAACACCACATCCCAAAACATATTTATATGTTCTAAATTCAGTGGCAAATAATCATCATACCAAGGAATACTGGAAAAACACAACTTTTCTGTTTCACAGTAACTCCAAAGGGTTAGCATGAGCTGTTTTACAGAGATGGAAGAAATAGCACCTATTATTGAAAATGTAGTGAATTATATCACAAATGCTATTGAACTAGTATAGTAGTACTGTGCAAAAGACAATATGAACATGCAAACACCATGTTAGAATAATTCAAAATGCAGGGAAACTTTGTGGGAAGCAAAACAAGTTATTATCACCAGTTCACCCAACAATTCCTGCCCCTTAAAATTAAGGTCTTCTTGCTGAAGTGAACCTAAAGAAAAGCTAGGAGTGGAGAAGACAGGAAAACAAGCAGTATACAAAAAAGGAAAACTTACAAAGGAAAGGTTGGTGTATTGTGGGAGTGTACTTTTTTCTTTCTTTCTTTAACTGAAAGACAAGAAAGAAGTCAAGGGAGAATACACAAAATGCCCCATCTAACTCTTAGAGGTTATTTCTAAAAGTCTGGGGCAATAAAGCATACCCATTTGTTAAGATTGACCTCAGATCTAGGTTAGAAATGCATAGTTTAAATCTTTTTTTGTCACAAAACTAGTAAGAAACAATTTAGATGTGATACGCTATGGCACAATTCATTGCTAACTGTTCCTTGTTTTTTATAGATTTATACAAAGAAACTAAATTGGGAAGAAAATAATATCTTTGAAATATTATTATAATCTGCTAAAACCAGAATCTTCTGGAAGGGTCACTTTGTCCCTTAAGAGGGATGCTGCCATCCCACTGAAAGGAGAAACGTTTCTTGACTAAGACATGTCAAATAGCTGATGTGAGAACCAGCAGGAATGTGACTGCATGTACACTTAAAACTGAAGGGAAGAAATGGTCATACTTAGATATTTTCAGGCTCATTAGAACCTGAACTTAAAACAGACAAACAAACAACAACAACCCCACACACCACCATCACCCACCAGCAACATATATAGCTTTGAAGAAAAGATTCCCTTTGGATCTGATGGCCAATCTTGAAAAGGTTTGCATTGATCTTTTTTTTAAGCATTTGAAATTTTCAGTTCACCACCACCTGTGTAAGTCATACATTGTGTTGTACATCTCCACTAGTGAAACACAAAATCCAAACAGGCAAACACATTTTCAAAGGCCCATGATAAAAAAGGAGTCTTCTTTTACTCTAGAGGTCTATACCCATTAAGTATAGCAAAAAGCTGGCTGGGAGCACCTGTCCAGTTTCCAAAGAAATCAGTGAGAAGATTTCCTTGGGGCCGTGATTCCTGCCAGGCACTGCACAGCTCCTTGGAGTATCAGAGAGAGGGGAAAGAAGGAATAAGCGACACATGTAGAGGCAGTTTGTAGCAGGTGTCCTATTTTACTTCAAAGTGCCTGGGTCAGTGCTTTCTAGTTATCATATTACTTTTCTTAGAGTAAGAGATATCTTTCAGTAACCCCACTTAATCCCACAGGTCAAGTCTGAGAAATGTTAGCAGTTCACAGTGGGACTTACCACTGCTTGTATGTTTGTGTAGTGTCAGGTGATAACTAAAGTTTCAGTGATTTTCAATATGTCATTTAGCACCTCTGCTATATTCACCTAAAATCCAAAGTCTAAATCACATTCACAAGTAGTATATCCTTGAACATGGAAAATTAACTTGCCCCTTTGAAAAAAAAAATCGTATTTCTATTCTCTTTTGGCAAATGAAAGGTATGTCGATTATCTCAGGTCTCAGAATTCAAATTTTTGATACTGAGTTTTAGCTGTGTACATTAAGAAAAGGCAAAAAAACCAATCTTTTCAGGCAAGGGAGAACTTCATATAAATATCAAATTCAGTCAAGATGGTTTGTGTTCTGGATGTCAATGAAGGGCACAAGGGGAAAAGGACTGAGTGGAACAGAGAGCTTGAGTGAATGACTTCAAGCTTCTGGGTGAGCTCAGGGCAGATCCTGTGCCTATGAAATCATTTGCTATTGTTAGCCTGCATAAAATGTTTGGCTGTATGCCTACAGCAAAACTAGGCTGTTTTTGTGTCAGGCTACTGTTATGAGGACAGTGTATAACTGTTACTTTTCACATACAGAACAAAGAATTACAGATTTTTTTTTCTCTGTGAAAGTCAGCTTATTGACAGTTATTGTCATTTTCTACAACAAACCGGTAGACAAACCTCCTATTCAGACAGATATGTTTCCAAAGCACTGGAGAAGGGAAGTCTTGGCTGTTCTAGTTATGAAGGTGAGAGGAGAGTAACTCCTACATGAACTCCTACGCTTGGAATGGTGACCTGCCACTGAACAGCTGATTCCAAATGTGCTGCTTTGACTTTCTACAAACCTTTAGCTTTACTTGCACAATGACTCTATCCACTCTAGTGAGCTGAAGAAGAAAAAAAAAATCTATTTGTGAAGGCAAGTTCAGTCTTTGGGAAACAGCACATTGCTTCTATCTGAGAGAAACTACGCACTCCAAGTATATAATGGCAATAAGAACTGGCAGGTATCCACTTTTAGAAATATATCTAGGAATAATAATGAAAGTAATTTTATATCTGCAAATGCCCCATCATCCTATGTCTCAGTAAACTGCAGTACAGGGTTGCAGTTAGAATGAGTAGGAGACTAATGGAAAAGTCCATTCAAAATCATTTTATTATAATAAATTAAATGCAGTTCTTTCAATTCCTGGACTTAGCATCAGTATCTGAGTGTGTTTCAAACACTGAACTGTAGTTGTGCTTTACTAGTAATAACTACTCAAGATGGCAATCTTAGTTTTGGATATTGATGGTTAGGCCATTTTGGTTTAGGTCCAGGTTACTGATCTTCAGGTCCTTAGGTTCAGCTTAAGTCCTGAGATCTGAAGATGTAAGACAAAAAAAAAAAAAAAAAAAAAAAACAGAGAATAGAAAGTACCATCACTTTTAAAAAGTCATTTCTTTCACCTCTGGAGAAGAGTGTTATGACATCGATCATGTGAAAATGTCTTCCTCTGCCCTAATCAAACAGGTTAATATTAATTACAGAGCATTTAAAAAGCATCTTTTTAAAGGCTAGTTAAAAGGTATAACTAGCCTAGGAGGAAGGTTAGTTGAAAGTACTTAATGAAGAGGTTATCTTGGTTGGCGTGCATTTTGAACAGAAAAGTTCTTGAATTTGATTGACATTCTGTCAGCATATTCAAGAAGTGGTAAGTGTCTTTGTAGGAAAAAGTAAAATGGATGTCATTTGTAGAGCAAAATAATACCTCAAACAAGTATCCTAAAACACCCATTTGTCTAAGGAAGTTGTTGCTGTCAAATGTCATGAAACAATTTATCATAATAAAGGCCCTAGATAATTTTGTTCCTCTCCTCAGGATCCACTGACATTAATTATTTCCAAGAATGTGTAGATTCCAATGAAACAATAAAAATGAGGAATATTGTTTCTGAAATAAATATTTCCTCTAAGTAAATGCCTTTAGGTAAAAATATGCTCTGTGAAACCCAACTGTCTTATAGCCCTCTCTCCCATGTGGTCCATAATGTAGAGCACAAAACAGTTGCTGACACTGATCCTAAATTGAGATTACATGCGTACTTCCAAAAAAGGTGAAAGATACATGTTAATAAAGGGATGTAGCACCTGCACTATGATCAGATGGCTTGTCTTCGATGGAGCTGAACCTCAGAGGAGGTAGTATTTGCTTTTAATTTGAAATGAAGATTTCTGGTTGTTACAAACAAGGTTAGGTTCAGCTTAATGTAAGCTTCTCAGCTTGGTAACCATTTTATATAGCTTAAGACATACAACCCTTTTAAAATACATTAACCCATCATACTTAACATTGTCCAAATACTGAATAAAAAATACTCACAGAACTTTGCTGATAACTTAACCCAACATTGCCAAATACTGCATAAAAAATATTCCCAGATTTTTGCTGATAATTCAGAAGGTCCATCATACTTATCCTATATGTTAGCATGGACCAAATGCAGCCACATATGTGAATGTAAATTAGTTCTGGTAGCATGCCCCCTTCCATCAGATGAATTAATAAGTGGGTTACATCCGGGTAGGTTCAGTTTTGATCTTTGTATTAGCAAGCCCAGGCTCAGCCTGACTTCTTCTGGCAATATATTACCCAGCCATTCATACTATGTTACATTTAATAATAGATGTGTCCGTTTATCTTCACTGCTATTGTTTTGGTGACATAGAAAATAATGCAATCTCTGTTACCTGAGTCTCACATATAGAATCTAGAAGTCTTATGGATTAGTACCTAAAATTCTGCTATGAAGTGAGTGGATTTACAGTAAAATTCTAACACAACAGGTTTGAATTTATCATTTTAGTGGCTGTGCTGAAAGCCGTAAAAACAAACAAAAGAAACTAGTTATAGTGATTCAGCTTCCAGGTTATGCAAGCAATAATTTCCCTACTATAAGGTCTCCATCTTAAGGGGTGTGTGCAATCTTCAGGATAACTAGTGGTGAAAGACATTTTTCTGTAAATCTAGCTGTTCAGGAAACATTTTCCAGTTTCCCAAAAGCTTTTTAAAATGCTGTTGATCTGTTCAATGACTGACGTCCTTGAGTACCAAGGGTTGTGCTGGCAAAGCAGGATCATGTCTACTTGCAGATGATGTAATGAGAAAACACTGGCAAATGAGAACTGATACACAGCAGGGTGAAAAACTTGCACCACGACCCTTTGAACTATGTCAGTAATACATGTTATTTGCATGAGATCACAATTCTGTAAAATAAAAAATTGCATTTGAGGATATAAAAGAAAGCAAAAAATATAGAAGTTGTTATTATTGGTAGAGTTACGAGAGTTACTGTAAGGTTAGTGATGGATTAATCTTAGAGTGTCACTAGAGCTCAGTTTTTAAGCCCTCCAGTCCTACTCAATCTGGACTGAATGTAGTTCTTCCATATCAAAGCATGAGCAAATGACTCATCTAAATTTAAAAGGTACCAATGATATTTTTAAAGATCCATTTTCACAGGCTTAGTTTTACTCTATAAATCTATTCAGGAGCCCACTAGAAGTATATAATAGTGATGCTGTCAGTCAAACAATCTGCAATTTAAGAGAAAACTTTCAATGGATTTGAAGAGTGCATAACTCAGTATTACAAGCCAAAGTCATCATCTGAAGACCATCAACACAATAGTAAGGTGTTAGAGACACTTCTCAGAATAAGGTCTGAAACGGAAACTGAGATTTATACAAATGCTGAGTTAACAGAGGGCACCATAAAGCCTGAAGTATTAAGAAAATTATATTTTTTAATTAATGGGGTAGAGATCTTGGTATTATGCATACAGTTTTGCTCAATCTTATCAGAACCCAATTTTTCCACTTGAATGAAAGATTACAGCAAGGTATATTTCGTAAATGAAACTTATATGATCGAAATGGAAATTGAATTCCTGCAGAAGAAAGATTTTAACACTAAAAGCTGTAAAAGTTTCCT